>NC_086377.1:59961241-60283116 GCF_036588685.1 Mytilus trossulus | reverse complement strand
GTTTTATCGCGTGTCTCTTTAAGTCCCTACCTTGAACACATTCTCTCGAAGTAACATCACAGTCATGTGGTTTATCTTCAGTATGTGTTATCGCGTGTCTCTTTAAGTCGCTACCTTGAACACGTTCTCTCGAACTAACATCACAGTCATGTGGTTTGTCACCAGTATGTGTTCTCGCATATCTCTTTAAGTTGCTACCTTGAACAAATTCTCTCGAAGTAACATCACATTCGTGTAGTTTATCTTCCGTATGTGTTCTTTCGTGTGGATTATCGTCGATTTTTGCTAAATCCTCTATACCATACATCGTGTGGATACGGATTGCCTCCAGTCGAAACGAAGTTGTAGTAAAATAAAATAAATATATATTACGAAAAATTCAAATACTAGTATGAACAAATGTTTGAATGGTCACAATGGTCAAGCAGGTTAATGTTTGAATGGTCACAATGGTCAAGTAGGTTAATGTTTGAATGGTCACAATGGTCAATCAGGTTAATGTTTGAATGGTCACTATGGTCAAGCAGGTTCCTTAATCGTTTAGGTTTCGATGTGAATGTGAACTTAATTTTGACAGTAGTTTTTCATCATCTTTGTTCTGTACAATGTTGTTAATTGTCTGCAGGCTAAATTTGAGTAAAGGTCGCTTAAGTTTTTGCCAGTGGTCACTTCTATTATTGTTTTATTCACAATATGACAATTTGACCGAATGTTACATGTACGATTGTAAAATAATCACCATCCGACGATTCCACTCGTCTAAACTCGGTCGATTCCGTTCATCTATAGATCTAACTATATAGACTGACGAAAGTATCGGGTTCACGCGTCTATACTCTGTCGATTCCGTTCATCTATAGATCTAACTATATATAGAACGAAAGTATCGGGTTCACGCGTCTATACTCTGTCGATTCCGTTCATCTATAGATCTAACTATATATAGAACGAAAGTATCGGGTTCACGCGTCTATACTCTGTCGATTCCGTTCATCTATAGATCTATCTATATAGACTGACGAAAGTATCGGGTTCTCGCGTCTATACTCGGTCGATTCCGTTCATCTATAGATCTAACTATATAGAACGAAAGTATCGGGTTCACTCGTCTAAACTCGGTCGATTCCGTTCATCTATACATGTAGATCTAACTATATAGAACGAAAGTATCGGGTTCGCTCGTCTAAACTCGGTCGATTCCGTTCATCTATAGATCTAACTACATAGAACGAAAGTATCGGGTTCACTCGTCTATACTCTGTCGATTCCGTTCATCTATAGATCTAACTATATAGAACGAAAGTATCAGGTTCACGCGTCTATACTCGGTCGATTCCGTTCATCTATAGATCTAACTATATAGACTGACGAAAGTATCAGGTTCACGCGTCTATACTCGGTCGATTCCGTTCATCTATAGATCTAACTATATAGACTGACGAAAGTATCGGGTTCACGCGTCTATACTCTGTCGATTCCGTTCATCTCTAGATCTAACTATATAGACTGACGAAAGTATCGGGTTCACTCGTCTATACTCTGTCGATTCCGTTCATCTCTAGATCTAACTATATAGACTGACGAAAGTATCGGGTTCACTCGTCTATACTCTGTCGATTCCGTTCATCTCTAGATCTAACTATATAGACTGACGAAAGTATCGGGTTCACTCGTCTAAACTCGGTCGATTCCGTTCATCTATAGATCTAACTACATAGAACGAAAGTATCGGGTTCACTCGTCTATACTCTGTCGATTCCGTTCATCTATAGATCTAACTATATAGAACGAAAGTATCAGGTTCACGCGTCTATACTCGGTCGATTCCGTTCATCTATAGATCTAACTATATAGACTGACGAAAGTATCAGGTTCACGCGTCTATACTCGGTCGATTCCGTTCATCTATAGATCTAACTATATAGACTGACGAAAGTATCGGGTTCACGCGTCTATACTCTGTCGATTCCGTTCATCTCTAGATCTAACTATATAGACTGACGAAAGTATCGGGTTCACTCGTCTATACTCTGTCGATTCCGTTCATCTCTAGATCTAACTATATAGACTGACGAAAGTATCGGGTTCACTCGTCTATACTCTGTCGATTCCGTTCATCTCTAGATCTAACTATATAGACTGACGAAAGTATCGGGTTCACTCGTCTAAACTCGGTCGATTCCGTTCATCTATAGATCTATCTATATAGATTGACGAAAGTATCGGGTTCACTCGTCTAAACTCGGTCGATTCCGTTCATCTATAGATCTAACTATATAGAACGAAAGTATAGGGTTCACTCGAAGAATGCCGATTGACGACAACTCGTCCAAATTGTAAAAGATGATATTAAAATAAAATGTGTAGACTATAAATTAGGTGCACACTTGTCTGTGTATATTTAGTTAAGTTTCTATCCAATTTTCAGTGTTTTTCTTATTACTTTTAAAGATTAGCGTCATCTTTATTCAGAACATTACATAGATCATATTTAAATCGACTTACTCCTATAAGTTGCAAATTTTATCAAAATTTAACTCTGAAAAAAAATTAAAACCTATTTGTATGTATAGAAAAAGCTCTTGATTTGAGAGACCATCTTTATAATAGGTGGTATATATAAACATATATTGGTGAGAAAAACTATGAAAATTAAAAATATTATGCTTTATATGTGAATGGTATCACTATGAGTTTTTAGTGTTATAGTATCCATAGAATATACTTAGAATGTTAAGGTACATGTATCATTGTAATTCACTTATGACCGGTTATTACAGGCCGTTATAACATGATGCATCTATATTTTATTTGAATGTTACCGTGAAATTGTTTAAATATAACTATTACTGTTAATATTTGGATCAGTGACTTGCTAGGCGAAAGCTCGGAAGCCAAGGCTTCAAAATCCTTTGTGTAGAAATGCTGTTATATAAAAAAAAAATGCAATATTTAATTTAACTCCTTCTGATAAATTGAAGCAATCTTTACCGTTCAGTGCCTACAAGTACTTTGATTTTTTTACGATTGAAAGGCTTGTCTAGTAAGCCTGCTTTTTTGGCGATTTCTTTTTCGGTCCATTGAACCATGAGTGTTCCGAATTATTTGACACTAGTTGGATATACATATAAAAGAAGATGTAATATAAAATTGAGAATGGAAATGGGAAATGTGTCAAAGAGACAACAATCCGACAATAAACAGACAACAGCAGAAGGTCACCAACAGGTCTTCAATGCAGTGAGAAACTCCCGCACCGGAAGCGTCCTTCAGTTGGTCCCTCAACAAATATGATCATTGATTGCCAATGAGACAACTGACACAGAAATCAATAGTAATAGTTCCTCGAACGGCCTTCAATAATGAGCAAAGCCCACACCGCATAGTCAGCTATAAAAAGCCACGAAATGACAAACGTAAAACAATTCAAACGAAAAATCTGACGGTATCATATATGTACAATATGAACGAAAAACAAATATGTAACGCATCAACAAACGACAACCACTACATTACAGGCTCCAGACTTGGGACAGGCACATACATACAGAATGTGGCGATGTTAAACATGTTAGCGGTATCCCAATCCTCTCCGTAAACTGGTACAGGGGTTTAATATTTCAACATACTAGTACTTTCAAAGACTGATAGTCTGCAAAACGAAACCAATCCAATCTTTATTAAAATACAAAACTCAATATCATTATGACAAACAAAATGCATATTTACAAAATGCAAACAAATTATAACTAAGCAATTAAATAAGTTAAGTTAAATACAGATAGATATTTAGATATGATTCTGATGAAATGCATTTCAAAGAAACCATATCAACGTTTTGTATATGAGGGAATAGATGGTGTTTTTCCGTTTCTGAATTATTTTTTTTTCTCAAAATTATTCCCTTATCTTTATGTTTTGCCTTTTGTTCCCTATCTTTATCTCTTTTGTTCATTTTTCGGTAGTATCTCCCCATAATGCTCTATTTTGTAAACAAAATCCAGACGTCTAAAATATTTACGATGCGTTAGAAAACAAACCATGTTATCATTAAGAACATCTGAATGTATTAATAGACTAACTCGTTTATAATTAAACATGCAGGCTGTTGTCTGTATATTAATACATTTATAAAAGAACAAAACATGACATGATTATTGTCCCAAAATACTACTCTTTGAAATTTGGACGTTTCCGTCTACGTACTTTGAGAACGACTGATTTTCCTGTGGTATTTTCGGGACCGATCTTAATTCAATTTGTTTTAACTCCGCCATCACCACCAAATTCCGGCTCCTCCGCTTATTCCAAGGTCCCAGTATGTATTTCAATCTATATACGGAATCGGCCAAGTTGAGACGAATGATGAGGTTTATGTCTAGTATGTATTTCAATCTATATACGGAATCGGCCAAGTTGAGACAGATGATGAGGTTTATGTCCAGTATGTGTATCAGGCTAAATACGGAATCGGCCGAGTTGAGACAGATGATGAGGTTTATGTCCAGTATGTGTATCCGGCTAAATACGGAATCGGCCAAGTTGAGACAGATGATGAGGTTTATGTCTAGTATGTATTTCAATCTATATACGGAATCGGCCAAGTTGAGACAGATGATGAGGTTTATGTCCAGTATGTGTATCAGGCTAAATACGGAATCGGCCGAGTTGAGACAGATGATGAGGTTTATGTCTAGTATGTATTTCAATCTATATACGGAATCGGCCAAGTTGAGACAGATGATGAGGTTTATGTCTAGTATGTATTTCAATCTATATACGGAATCGGCCAAGTTGAGACAGATGATGAGGTTTATGTCCAGTATGTGTATCAGGCTAAATACGGAATCGGCCGAGTTGAGACAGATGATGAGGTTTATGTCCAGTATGTGTATCAGGCTACATACGGAATCGGCCAAGTTGAGACAGATGATGAGGTTTATGTCCAGTATGTGTATCAGGCTACATACGGAATCGGCCGAGTTGAGACAGATGATGAGGTTTATGTCCAGTATGTGTATCAGTCTATATACGGAATCGGCCGAGTTGAGACAAATGATGAGGTTTATGTCCAGTATGTGTATCAGTCTATATACGGAATCGGCCGAGTTGAGACAAATGATGAGGTTTATGTCCAGTATGTGTATCAGTCTATATACGGAATCGGCCGAGTTGAGACAAATGATGAGGTTTATGTCCAGTATGTGTATCAGTCTATATACGAAATCGGTTAAGTTGAGACGAATGATGAGGTTTATGTCCAGTATGTGTATCAGGCTACATACGGAATCGGCCAAGTTGAGACAGATGATGAGGTTTATGTCTAGTATGTATTTCAATCTATATACGGAATCGGCCAAGTTGAGACAGATGATGAGGTTTATGTCCAGTATGTGTATCAGGCTAAATACGGAATCGGCCGAGTTGAGACAGATGATGAGGTTTATGTCCAGTATGTGTATCCGGCTAAATACGGAATCGGCCAAGTTGAGACAGATGATGAGGTTTATGTCTAGTATGTATTTCAATCTATATACGAAATCGGCCAAGTTGAGACAGATGATGAGGTTTATGTCCAGTATGTGTATCAGGCTAAATACGGAATCGGCCGAGTTGAGACAGATGATGAGGTTTATGTCTAGTATGTATTTCAATCTATATACGGAATCGGCCGAGTTGAGACAGATGATGAGGTTTATGTCCAGTATGTGTATCAGTCTATATACGGAATCGGCCGAGTTGAGACAAATGATGAGGTTTATGTCCAGTATGTGTATCAGTCTATATACGGAATCGGCCGAGTTGAGACAAATGATGAGGTTTATGTCCAGTATGTGTATCAGTCTATATACGGAATCGGCCGAGTTGAGACAGATGATGAGGTTTATGTCCAGTATGTGTATCAGGCTAAATACGGAATCGGCCGAGTTGAGACAGATGATGAGGTTTATGTCCAGTATGTGTATCAGGCTAAATACGGAATCGGCCGAGTTGAGACAGATGATGAGGTTTATGTCCAGTATGTGTATCAGGCTAAATACGGAATCGGCCGAGTTGAGACAGATGATGAGGTTTATGTCCAGTATGTGTATCAGGCTACATACGGAATCGGCCGAGTTGAGACAGATGATGAGGTTTATGTCCAGTATGTGTATCAGGCTAAATACGGAATCAGCCGAGTTGAGACAGATGATGAGGTTTATGTCCAGTATGTGTATCAGGCTAAATACGGAATCGGCCGAGTTGAGACAGATGATGAGGTTTATGTCCAGTATGTGTATCAGGCTAAATACGGAATCGGCCGAGTTGAGACAGATGATGAGGTTTATGTCCAGTATGTGTATCAGGCTAAATACGGAATCGGCCAAGTTGAGACAGATGATGAGGTTTATGTCCAGTATGTGTATCAGGCTAAATACGGAATCGGCCAAGTTGAGACAGATGATGAGGTTTATGTCCAGTATGTGTATCAGGCTAAATACGGAATCGGCCAAGTTGAGACAGATGATGAGGTTTATGTCCAGTATGTGTATCAGGCTAAATACGGAATCGGCCAAGTTGAGACAGATGATGAGGTTTATGTCCAGTATGTGTATCAGGCTAAATACGGAATCGGCCAAGTTGAGACAGATGATGAGGTTTATGTCCAGTATGTGTATCAGGCTAAATACGGAATCGGCCGAGTTCAGACGAATGATGAGGTTTTACTTTATGTCGAATGTGTCTTTTTAATTCAACATGATGACTGAACATTTAACAATCAAGAACCAGTGTACAGTGGAGATCAGTTCTAACCTCTCATTAAATCTGTCAGAATCTGTCAGGAGAACTGTTCTAGGACAGTACGTAGAACTGTCAGCCTGACACCTTTTAGTCAGTTCTAGGTTAGAACTGTTCTAGCTAGAACTGACTTGGTCAGTTCTAGCTAGAACTGATTTGGACAGTTCTACCTAGAACTGATCCTGACAGTTCTACCCTAGAACTGATCCTGACAGTTCTACCTAGTTCTACTTCTAGAACAGTTCTGCGGTTAGAATTGCTTACAAATTCTACGGCTAGAATTGATTTATAAATTCTACGGCTAGAATTGATTTATAAATTCTACGGCTAGAATTGATTTATAAATTCTACGGCTAGAATTGATTTATAAATCCTACTGCTAAAATTGATTTATAAATTCTACGGCTAGAATTGATTTATAATTTTTAAGAAATCTTTTACTAAATATAAAGGCTTCGACAAAATAGCGATTAATATTATAAAGAGTTTTGCTATTTTGCCGGTTTTATTTCAAATTTTTCGTCGGCAAGAGAACATGTTTAACCCCGCCATATTCTGCATGTATGTGACTGTTCCAAGTCAGGAGCCTGTTATTCAGTGATTTTCTTTTGTTGATGTATTACATAAATTATTTGTTTTTCTTTCATTTTTTGAACATAAATTAGGCCGTTAATATGGGGGAGGGGGCATTATTATTTCAATTGTTTTACATTTGTCATTCCAGGAGTCAGGATGGCTCGTTTTAAATAACAAAATTAGCTTACCATCTATAATGTAATACATTGTTCCGGCGGATCCAGCAGTTTTAAAAGGGGTGGAGGTTGGGGGGTCCCAACCCAGGAAAAAAGGGGGGGGGGGTCCAACTATATGTCCCCATTCAAATGCATTGATCGTCCAAAAAAGGGGTCACCCCCTCTGGATCTGCCATCGATCCACTATAAACTTAAACTGACCATATTTGATTTCTTCATATATTAATGTATATACTTTTAGCTGCACATTGCAGGAATCCAGTTTATTTTAAGGCAAGGATACCAATTATATTGGCAAACATTAATGATTTCAAAATTTTATTTGCAATCAATTTATAATACTAACATGTCCTCTTTTAATTTAAAATATGGAATCTTAAACAAATGTGATATCTGTTTAAGAGTAGTTTTCTTACCTCGGATGGACCTGTTATACAAAAATCTTTTGACCGCATCAATCTAAACTGACCTTATTTGCTCTTTCTATCTGCAAATCTATATAGCTGCACAGTAATTCAGTTATAACTTTAGGTCAAGAGGGACTGTAATATACAAGTTACAGCAATATCGGAAAAAAATGACTTCAAATTTTTGTTCGCATAAATTTAAAGTGCCAGCATGTCCTCTTTTTATTCAAAGTATTGAATCTTAAACAAATATCAGTAGTTTTTATACTTCAGACTGAGTCGTGTAATAAAATCTTTTGACCGCATCAATCTAAACTGACCTTATTTGTTTTTCTTCCTGCAAATCTATATAGCTGCACAGTAATTATATATAATTCAGTTATAATTTTAGGTCAAGAGGGACTGTAATATACATGTACAAGTTACAGCAATATTGGAAAACAATGACCTCAAAATTTGTTCGCATGAATTTAAAGTGCCAGCATGTCCTCTTTTTATTCAAAGTATTGAATCGTTAACAAATATCAGTAGTTTTCATACTTCAGACTGAGTCGGGTTATAAAATCTTTTGACCTTTTGACCGCATCAATCTAAGCTGACTATGCGGTATGGGCTCTGCTCATTGTTTAAGGCCGTACAGTGACCTATAGTTGTTAATGTTTGTGTCATTTTGGTCTTTTGTGGATAGTTGTCTCATTGGCAATCATACCACATCTTCTTTTTTATATATAAACTGACCTTATTTGCTCTTTCTTTCTGCAAAGCTATATAGCTGCACAGTAATTCAGTTATAATTTTAGGTCAAGAGGGACTGTAATATACAAGTTACAGCAATAGTGGAAAACAATAACCAATGATGACCTCAAAACTTTGTTCGCATGAATTTATAGTGCCAGCATGTCCTCTTTTTATTCAAAGTATTGAACATGTTGAATCGTAAACAAATATCAGTTGTTTTCATACTTTAGACTGAGTCATGTAAT
The DNA here is from genome assembly GCF_036588685.1 of Mytilus trossulus. NCBI lineage: Eukaryota > Metazoa > Mollusca > Bivalvia > Mytilida > Mytilidae > Mytilus > Mytilus trossulus. Next base: position 60,274,194 of record NC_086377.1, on the reverse strand, counting down.
AAAATGTTTTGACCACATCAATCTAAACTGACCTTATTTGCTCTTTTTTTCTGCAAATCTATATAGCTGCACAGTAATTCAGATATAATTTTGGGTCAAGAGGGACTGGAATATACAAGTTACAGCAATATTGGAAAACAATGACCAATGATGACCTCAAAACTTTGTTCGCATGAATTTATAGTGCCAGCATGTCCTCTTTTTATTCAAAGTATTTAATCGTAAACAAATATCAGTAGTTTTCATACTTTAGACTGAGTTGTGTAATAAAATCTACTGACCATATCAACTAAAACTGACCATATCTGCTTTTTTTATGCAAGTCTATATAGCTGCACAGTACTTCAGTTATAATTTTAGGTCAAGAGGGACTGTAGTATATAAATAACTGCAATATTGGAAATTAAAGACCACAAAAAAAAAATTCATTGATTGAGAGTGCATTTCCTACTTTTATTCAAAATATCGCATCAGAAACAAACATCGTTAGATTTCATATCTGAAATTATTTGTCTGCATCGATCAAACCTGACCATATTTGACAGCATCAACCAAAACTGACCATATATGACTACATCAGCCAAAACTGACCATATTTGCTCTTTTTTATGTACCGTTAACTCTTTTAGTTGCATAGTAAATCTGTTATATTGTTATGTAAGAATTGATTGTATAATACAAATGATAGAAATATTGGAACACCTAATTTCTTTTGCATCAATTAACAGTGTCAGCGTGTCCTCTTTTTAATCAAAATATTGCATCATAAACAAATTTCAGCAGTTTTCATACCGAAGACAGACTGGTATAACAAAATTGTGTGTCTGCAGCAACTAAAACTGACCATATTTACACTTTATTAGATAATTATATAGCTGCATAGTAAATCACTTATAAAATTGAGAAAGGAAATGGCGAAAGGTGTCAAAGCGACAACAAGTTAACCCGACCAAAGAGCAGACAACAACTGATCACGATGGATAGTATAATTCAAATGACAGCATTTCCTCTATATAATATTCAAAATATTGAATTGCTAACAAATTTCAGTAGTTTCGATATATCAGACTGAGTTGTTTTAATAACAACATTATTTGACCACATCAAACAAAACTGAACATATTTACTTCATCATGTAAATAAATACATGTATGGCCTCATTGTAAACCAAGAATATTTCTATGTCAGGATAGATACTGCATGATAAAGACAATACCAAATTTCAAAATCGATTTAGCGAGCCCTTATTTCCTTTTTGTATCGATAATATTATTATTTATTAAGAAATGACTGTAATATTTTTTCTGTCTATGAAGAAATAACATAAAAAATTTGGTGCACACTGAATAACGTGGGTAGCAGTTTTTTTTAACAGTGTGCATGCACCACATTTTTTATGTTATTTCAAATAGACAGAAAAAAATATTAGTCATTTCTTATAATTTAATTCTAACTTCCAATTTAAACCTTGGCAAACAATGAAAAAACGTTGATGACGATACGGTCACATGACTAACTTTTATCTATGGGCTGATAACAAAATAACGTCAGCCAATCAGTGACCCGTTACATCCAAAATTAAATTATTAAATAATGAATCATCACAAAAGTGACTTTTTAAGTCAGTGTAGTTCATGATGGTTTTTTTTTTAAAACAAAACTATTTAACGGCATCATCCAACACTACCATGACTACATGACTGATTCATATACTTTATTTTAAAATGAAAAGTACATGTATGAGAAATTCTCTTCTTGGAATAATTTGAAGGAGGAAAATGATTGGTTTTGGTTGTAGCCTAAAGTCCAGTGGCAAATGTTTCATTCATGTTCACATTGAGTATATTTTTCTGACGTTCCAACTTCCACACTCCCAGATTATTTACGAGATAATGCAAATGTAGCCTACATAGTTTTTTTACGTTTAACAACACTTTTTTCGTTAAAATATCCCATAATTCATCCACTGTACAATTTTCGTTTGAACATTTGTCAAAACAGAATCTTAAATCATGAATGTAAATCCAAGGTAAACAGTGTAAATTAAGATTAAACTTCCATGAATCAAATGCAGAGTTTTATGAAGAGACTGTTAAAGACGGGGAACGAAGAAACGTAAACAATGATGTTTTCTATGCAATCTTATAAAAATGTTTCTCCGATGAGTTGGATAACCTTCAATTCACTTCGATATGTGTACATGTAACGTTTGATAAGTAAAAAATATAGAAAATCTGCTATTAAATAGCAAAGTAAATGGAAGTGATTTATTTCTTCTAAATTCTTTTAAGTGCCCTTACTGTAGTGACGTCATTTAGAACTGTTCTACAGTCCTGACTGATTTAGTCAATTCTGCTGACAGTTCTACGGTTAGAACTGATTTAGACAGTTCTACCTAGAACTGATTTGGACAGTTCTACCCTAGAACTGATCCTGACAGTTCTACCTAGAACTGATTTAGTCAGTTCTAACCTAGAACTGATCCTGACAGTTCTACCTAGAACAGTTCTAGGGTAGAACAGTTCTAGCTAGAACTGTTCTAGGACAGGTTAGAACAGTTCTATGACAGATTATTCTGACAGTTCTAATGAGAGGTTAGAAGTGATCTCCACTGTATATAAAGTGCGAATCCAGCTAGTTCATTTTTACTGTTATATGCGGGTATGTCTTTTGTAGAATAAAGGATCATGGGAAAGCTGTATTTGTTTACGGTTTGAAAATATCAAGTTAAAAGTTATTAAGTAAAGTTTTAACATATTTTCATTGTGATATGTCTTTATGATATACAAACATAGCATTAAAGTTCAAATAGGTGTTATAAAAGCATCATAACATAGCATATCAATTATTGAAAGCGATCCATTTTAACTATAGATGCGATGAATTATCACTGTTAGTGCAGTTATTATTAATGTAGAATTTTCAAAGATGCGAGGAATTTTTATTGTAGAATTATGTGATAAATGCACTTGCAACAAATGAAAAAAAACTTAGTTGATGACTTTAGGATTTATGATACATGTATTTTCAAATTGAAATCAGACTCCTCATTCATTCCTCATCAAATATATAGCAAATATATAGTCAGTGGGCCCCTACTTATGAAAAATTCTAGATCCGCGAATGGATACTACCGCAGAGGTAAAACCATGCATATTTGGGTTATTGTACATGAAATACATGCTACAATTCATTTTTGTTGATTTTAGACCCTTTGGAACTCTATGTGGGCTATTTCAGCAACTAGGCAAACAATCCCCAAACGAATTCCAAATATCTATATTAAAGGACTTTTGTCTATAAATTTGGACCCCACAAAATTGAAAAAGGGACCAAAAATATAAAAAAAATGCATGCATCGGATACATTTGTTATTAAAGGCATGACTGTAACAATAGGATGAATATACAAAAATATCTTATTCTGGGGTCTCATTGGGTGTTCTGATCCCGAATCATGCTTACTGTTTTGTCAGATTCCCGTATTCCGCTTATTGTTTTGTCAGATTCCCGCATCCCGCTCATACTATGCAGTTCTAACTTTTTGTAATTAGCCGTGTCCCGCTAGACTTCGTTTCCCGTTTTTCACTACACAATCATTTGACTTTCACCTGTCACGCTTGCAAAAAATCGGCAATCCGGCGTGACCCAAATGCGACCCACTACTTTACTCTATTTTGACTCATATTAAGCCCATTATAAATATATTGAAAAAGTAGCGTAGATTTTTGTATCCCTTTTTATCCCGTCTTGTTTCGTTTTTGAGCCATATGTAGATGTCGTATGTGACAATGAGACAACTCTCCATCCGAGTCACAATTTATAAAAGTAGACCATAATGATTATACGTCAACATACGGTCTTCAACACGGAGTCTTGGCTTACACCGAACAGCAAGTTATAAAGGGCTCCAGTGTAAAACCTTTTAAACGGGAAAATAAAGGTGTAATTTATATCAAGATGTACGTAATTAGTAGTGAAGTGTCATGGAAATGGATAAAAAATAAGGATAAAGATCCCTATACGCTTTATAAGAAACTAAATGGAATACATTTGAAATAAATGTTATTTCTATTGAATTTATTAGAGTGTTTTAAAACCAAACTTTCCTCCGTAAGTTAAATTTTATCAAATCTTTCTCATACTTTAAATCTATTGTTTGAGCAAGTCGGCTAAATTAAGGCTTTACAGCTAATTTCCTAATGCATGTAAAGCAAAACTTTGGTTGGCTTGCTTGCTTTGTTTGTATAATTGTTTATACAAACTTTGTAAATAAGATTGACAATTTTAAACAATATGAATAGGCATAGTTTAAACTGTATTTTTAATATTTGAATAAAATTGGGTGTTATCATAATGATTATCCAATAAAAAAGCAAGCAAATCAACTAAAGTCTTGCTCTACATGCTTAAAGAAATGAGATGTAATAGATAAAAATAAATAAATTATACAGTGAAAATGCACCGCATATACAATACTAATGATTCGCTCCACAGTGAAAATAAAAGAATAGTAAATGTTGTGGGGTCCATTATTCGACAGTGAACATGACTAGCATTACGAAATCATCATAGTGGAATTTAGTTAAATATGAAGAAACTGAATGACAAAACATATTCTACGTTATACAACTTTAATAATTGTATTAAAATGAATATTTTTTACTGCAACAACATCTCACCTTTTAGTTATAAAGCACCTGCACGATCTGTTCGTAAAATGTCCTAAATATTCAACTATTTTGGTATATATTTCACAACTGGGTGGCTTTAGGCGCGATAAAACCCCGCTCGCATCTCTAACTTTGTTTTATTAGTATCATGTATTTCTGAACATATACATTTTAACTAATTTTCTACATTTTCTTCAAAAATTAAAAAAAAGTTCGTCTGTTTATTTATTATTCTACATTAGACATTTATGGCATATACAGTAAAAATGATATTTTAGGATCCGCACTTTACATACACTGAGAACTATCTTTAAAAAAGTAGTATCTTTCTATTTACATTAACCAAAACCCCGCGGAAATCTCACATGTGTGCGTTCTAAAAGTTATGGAAAAATTATATAATTGTCCCGAATAAACAGCTGTCATGGATCCAAAGAGCTATTTGAGAAACAATTATTTTAATAAAAAGATAAATCTTTGCAACATCTAGTTCAAATATTTATAGTTTTTCACTTGCTTTCCATCACGATATAATTTTCGAGACGTTTTTTCAAACACAACCACCAAATCACCCACCATGACAGCATTTTGTCCAATCACAGAAAGGATTTTCGAGCATGCGTATTCTGTTGCCATAGTTAAGCGTCATTAAGTTGAAAGTGCATAAACCGAAACTATACCGACTACGTTGGGAAAAAAATACGAACAGTCGTGAGGTTGATTATCACCTACATTTTATCTCACGTCAATCTATCAGTAAATTACTATGAGGACAAAACATTTACACATACATTGTACATCACAGTCAAGTGGCTTGTCACCTGTATGAGTTATAATGTGACTCTGTACACGTTTACCCCTACTGAACCTTCTAAAACATACATCACAGTCATAAGGTTTGTAACCTGTATGAGTTCTCATGTGTCTCTGTAAACTACTATGCTGATTGAACCTTTTACCACATACATCACAGTCATAAGGTTTGTAACCTGCATGAGTTCTCATGTGTCTCTGTAAACTACTAAGCTGACTGAACCTTTTACCACATATATTTCAGTCATGTTGTTTGTCACCTGTAGGAATTTTCATGTGTCTTTGTAAACTACTTCGCTGACTGAACCTTTTACCACATACATCACAAACATGCAGTGTATCACCTGTATGAGTTCTCATGTGTCTTTGTAAACTAAAACGCTGACTGAACCCTTTACCACAAACATTACAGGTATGCAGTTTATCACCTGTATGAGTTCTCGTATGATTCTTTAAAGCACCATATGTGCTAAACCCTTTGGCACATACATCACAGTCATAAGGTTTCTCCCCTGTATGTGTTCTCATGTGAATTAGTAAATTAGAATACCGACTAAACCATTTATCACATACATCACAGTTATTAGGTTTATTACTTGTATGTATTCTCTTGTGTCTCCGTAAATCATACACATGAACGAACCCTTTACCACATACATCACAGACCTGCGTTCTACCACCTGTATGAGTTCTCATGTGCGTCTGTAAACTATTGCGTTGAGTAAACGCTGTACCACACACAGCACAGTCATAAGGTTTATCGCCTGTATGTATTCTAATGTGTCTCTCTAAGTTACTATGCTGGTTAAATCCTTTACCACATACATCACAGTCATAAGGTTTATCGCCTGTATGTGTTCTCTTGTGACTCTTTAAGTTGCTATGCTGGTTAAATCCTTTACCACATACATCACAGACATAAGGTTTATCGCCTGTATGTATTCTCTTGTGTTTCTGTAAGTTACTATGCTGGTAAAATCCTTTACCACATACATCACATTCATAAGGTTTATCACCTGTATGTATTCGCATGTGCTTCTGTAGATTACTATGCTGACTAAACCCTTTACCACATACATCACAGCCATGAGGTGTATCACCGGTATGTGTTCTCACGTGTCTCTGTAAATTATATTGTCGACTGAACCTTTTACCACATTCATCACAGCTATAAGGTTTATCGCCTGTATGTATTCGTTGATGTCTCTTTAAGTCGCTACCTTGAACAAATTCTCTCGAACAAACATCACAGCTATAAGGTTTATCGCCTGTATGTATTCGTTGATGTCTCTTTAAGTCGCTACCTTGAACAAATTCTCTCGAAAATTCATCACAGTCATGTGGTTTATCACCAGTATGTGTTATCGCGTGTCTCTTTAAGACGCTACCTTGAACAAATTCTCTCGAACTAGCATCCCATTTGTGTAGTTTCTCTTCAGTATGTTTTATCGCGTGTCTCTTTAAGTCCCTACCTTCAACACATTCTCTCGAAGTAACATCACAGTCATGTGGTTTATCTTCAGTATGTGTTATCGCATGTCTCTTTAAGTTGCTACCTTGAACAAATTCTCTCGAAGTAACATCACATTCGTGTAGTTTATCTTCCGTATGTGTTCTTTCGTGTGGATTATCGTCGATTTTTACTAAATCCTCTATACCATACATCATGTGGATAAGGATTATCTCCAGTCGAAACGAAGTTGTAGTAAAATAAAATAAATATATATTAAGAAAAAATCAAATACTAGTATTGAATGACCAAATGTTTGAATGGTCACAATGGTCAAGCACAATGGTCAAGCAGGTTCCTCAATCGTTTAGGTTTCAATGTGAATACGAACTGCATTTTGACAGTAGTTTTTAATCATCCTTGTTCTGTACAATGTTGTTAATTGTCTGCAGGCTAAATTTGAGTAAAGGTCGCTTAAATTTTTGCCAGTGGTCACTTCTATTATTGTTTTATTCACAATATGACAATTTGACCGAAGGTTACATGATTGTACGAATGTCAACAATGATTGTAAAATAATCACCATCCGACGATTGCACTCGTCTAAACTCGGTCGATTCCGATCATCTATAGATCTAACTACTAGTATATAGAACGAAAGTATCGGGTTCACTCGAGAATTGCCAATTGACGACAACTTGTCCAAATTGTAAATGATGATATTAAAACAAAATGTGTAGACTATAAATTAGGTGCACACTTGTCTGTGTGTATTTAGTAAGTTTTTATCCAATTTTCAGTGTTTTTCTCATTACTTTTAAAGATAAGCGTCGTCTTTATTCATAACACTACTGTGCAATGTTCTATGCTTTATTGCTATTCAAACCCCCGGAGAGGGTACAAAACTACAACATAAAAAATACAATCATAAGTAAAAGGTATTTAGAAACAAAACATTTTCCAATATTTCACATAAAAATAATCATACTAAAAAATGTAACCAAAATGCAAAACAGTACTAACAGTGCTTTGATTGTGTAAAATTACATAATAAAGTTTTAGTCCAATCTTTAAGATTTCCTTGAAAATACATGTAGGTGTAATGTTACTTCAAATATCAATGCGGAACAAATCATAAATTGCTTGAAATGTAAAATGTCTCTAGAATAAAACATCAGTAAATGATGTACCATGTAAAATTTATCCTGTTATGCATGTTATGTGTGTAAAAATATTTGAGCATAAAATGTCTTGATAATACAAGTAATACTTTGTCTAAACACATGATACATTCATTTCAATTATATCAAAAAGTTTCATACAAATAAACCTGCACAATCGTACAAAAATAACTTCAATTAATGTTACAGATTTCCCGCAAAGTTCAATATTTAGGACGTTCCTTGTCTCATTGAAATGCACCCATTTTACAGATAATTGTAACGCCTCGATATTATAATGTTTATAAAAATACACTAATTAATCAAATATCACCAATAAAAAAGGTATAAACTTACTTCATGAGGGGCCAACACCTAAATTCTATGTTTTGTGACAAAGCGTAATTTGAACATCAAACGTATCCGGTGTCATATGACTAATAACCAAAAAACGGTGTTGGTAAAAATTTAACCATAGCAAAAATTAAATCCGGGGCAGCACAACTACATAGATCAGGTTTAAATCGACTTACTTCTATAAGGTGCAAATTTTAACAAAATTTAAATCCTCTCTCTGAAAAAGAATTGAAACCTATTTGTATGTATAGAAAAAGCTCTTGATTTGAGAGACCACCTTTATAATAGGTGGTATATATAAACATATATTGGTGAGAAAAAATATGAAAATTTAAAATATTATGCTTTATATGTGAATGGTATCGCTATGAGTTTTTAGTGTTATAGTATCCATAGAATATACTTAGAATGTTAAGGTACATGTATCATTGTAATTCACTGACTTATGACCGGTTATTACAGACCATCTATATTTGATTTGAATGTTACCGTGAAATTGTTTAAATGTAACTATAACTGTTAATTTTTGGATCAGTGGCGTGCTAGGCGAAAGTTCGGAAGGCAAGGCTTCAAAATCGTTTGTCCACCAAAAAAAACCCAAACACAATAGAAAACAACAGATAAAAACGAGCTAGGGGTATGAGAGAGAGAGAGAGAGAGAGAGAGAGAGAGAGAGAGAGAGAGAGAGAGAGAGAGAGAGAGAGAGAGAGAATAAATAGGCACTGTGCGGTTAAATAAGACAAAAAAGTTGTAGAAGTCAACGAGTTTGTTAGTCTTGTCAGTAAGTCTTCCTGCCAATTGTAGTTTGGTTACCATGGTAACCTCCGACCAATCAAATTTCCAACTAAGACAAAAAAAAATGGTTGCCTGGAATTAACCAATAAAAACTGTCTGCCACGAATTAGCCTATAATACTGAAAGTGGTGATAAATACCAAAAAATGGCTGTCGGAGTGATCGCAAACTGTATTTTTATGCCCCACCTACGATGGTAGAAGGGCATAATGTTTTCTGGTATGTGCATTCGTTCGTTCGTCCATGCCTCTGTCCGTTTGTTCGTTCGTCCGTCCATCTGCCCCACTTCAGGTCGAAGTTTTTGGTCAAGGTAGTTTTCGATAAAGTTGAAGCCCAATCAACTTGAAATTTAGTATATATGTTCCCTATTGTATGATCTATCAAATTTTAATGCCAAATAAAAGTTTTGCCCCAATTGCCACTTAAGATAGAAAATGATAGTGCGAATGGGACATCTGTGTACTGTGGACACATCCTTGTTTAACATTCATTAGTGTCCTGACAATTTTCAATATCACAAGGACCATAGGTACCACTCCACAGTTAGGTGTGTAGTTTCGCATTTTGGCCCCTGTGGATTTTTAAAATATGAGAGCTAGTGTGAAATAAAATTCATTTTTGGATAGCTGAGTACTAAAATACCCTTCGTATTGGGTTTATATGAACATCAAGATTATGTAATGCATGTAATATAGGCTGTTTTCTGTATGACAGTCCGTATTTGCATGCCCATACCATACATTGGTCCGGCAATTATTGTAATGTTTTTTTCCAACTTTTTGTGGCACGAAGTTTGTGATTAGATTTTACGAAAAAATGAGGCGAAAGACACCCATTTTTTATTTGATCATAAGTAAGATCTATGCAAACAGTTTCTAAAAAGGTATCACTTAAAGGCATTGAAATTCTAGTTTGATCCAAATTTTGGGGGGATATGTGACATCCCCCCCCTTTTTGCAATATTTTATTGTAAATAAATGCAGAATGTTGCCATGGATACTGTAACGATTTCTCCCCTTAAACCGAGTGGTAAGTTTAAATGAATAAGGAGGCTCGACCGAACATAATTTGCATGGATCCTTTGAGTTGGTATATGGTTGAAATAATAACTAAGTCAGGTATAAAGTTCAGATGCATTTTATATAACATCTATATAATCAAATATTTACAATTGATCATAAAAACATACAGTTATATTTATATACAATTTGCCGTAATCGTCTCAATAAAGGTTTATCTCTGCTAAAGTGAAAGTAGGTTTCCAGAAAACCTCCCTCATCGTATTTATAGAAAGTTGACTAAGTGGAACGACAGCTGACGGGACTTTCCCGTAGGTCGAAGGTCGTCTTCTTCTTCTTCAAAACAATTGCCATGTGTAAGAAGGTTGAGTTTTCTTAAAACCATTAAAACCTTCACACTAAATTATAAAGACATCAGGACAGCATTAGTTCCGACTGCTCTTGCAGGCGGTGAGAATAATTCTGAGACTAATTCTAAAGTTCGTTTCGTCAACCTTCTATCTATAATTTTATCGACCAATCAAAACGTTTGTTATGTTCACAGGCAATCTCGTGTATTAGGCCGCCAATACACAAATAAATATGGCTTCTCTTGTAAATAAACTATGGCACTGCTGGTATTTAGACGATTACGGCTAAAACACAAGTTATTACATTAAGAAAATAAATAAGCTAATAAGGTAAACACATAACCACATCATTTATCATAAAATATATGCCAACCAACGGTGAATATTCTGTACGAGGTGACATTCCATCGTAAAAATAGCGTTGCGAAAACGTAAACAAAAACAGCTGACTCGTAAAATTACAACTGTAAACTATGGAAAACACGAGTTCCATTAATTTAATAATACGATCACTAAATCGTAACACAGCCCCCTAACCACTAGGCGTTTGTCCTCAAATGCACAGAAACTACCTATACATTAATTAAATTAATCCACTAAATAATTGGTTGGCTCAAAACTTGAAAACAAAATCCAATAAGACAACCCTGTCTTATAATACAATATCATCATCAATATGCACAATAATATCTTTTACGAAACACATATAAATAAATATATAACACAATGTTCATTTCTTCCAATAAATGTTCTAGGTTGACTGTTCAACATCTTCTTCTGTACTGCAACCTCCATGTATTCTATTTAAACCAAACAGGAACATCTTCTCCTAGATATGGCTTCAACCTGTCTTGGTGTACCACCTTAGGTTTCATCTTTGGTCCTTTCTGTATTCTATATATAACATCATTAAGTTTATTTACAACAATATATGGGCCTTCCCAATTATTTTTTAATTTAGGACACAATCCTTTTACACGACGAGGATTGTGCAACCATACTGGATCTCCTACATCAAATGTTTGCATCTTAGTTCCAACATCATAATTTCTCTTCATTCTGTCGCTTGACAGTTTCAATTTATTCCGTGCAAATTTATGAATTACCTCCAACTTTTGGGATAATTCATAGGCATAAACAGTTTTCAAATATAAAGGTGACTTTTCAGTCTCTGGTCTACCCAGAATTAAGTCTACTGGAAGATTAACTTCTCTTCCAAATAACATAGAACATGGAGATGTTCCCAAACTCTCATGTTCTGATGACCGATAGGCCAACATCAATAAATAAATATATTCGTCCCAATCTCTCTGGTGTTTGCTTACAAAAGCAGATAACATCGTCTCAATGGTTGAATTTGATTTTTCAACCATACCATCCGATTTTGGTCGGAATGGTGTTGTACGGGTTTTATGGATACCCAAAATAAAACACATCTCTTTGAATACATTAGATTCAAAATTAGACCCTTGGTCTGAGTGGATTGAAAGAGGAACCCCAAAAATGGTTACTATTCTTTCCACAAATTTCCTAGCTACAGTCACTGCTTCAGTGTTTGGAATTGGTATAGCTTCTGTCCATTTAGAAAAATAATCCTGAACTACCATCAGATAGCGATTATTATTCTCACTTATTGGTAAAGGTCCTAGAATGTCAATAGCCATTCTTTCCCAAGGAGCACCCACAAGATATTGCTTCATCGGGGCCTTAGGTTTTTTACAAGGTGCTTTCTTAGAAGCACAAATATCACATTTGGTACACCAAAATTTAACATCCTGTCTCATCTTATACCAAAAATATCTCTGTTTAATTTTTGATAGAGTCTTCCTAACACCAAGATGACCACCGGTCACTGTGTTATGTACTTGGTTCAACACGAACCTTTTAAAATTAGCTGGAAGAACAATATGTAGATCATAATGTTTTCCATTATAGCTTTCCCACTTTCTATATAAGATTCCATTGACAAGAATTAAAGAATTTAATCTTGACCAATAAAATTTAACTTCAGGACTCATATGGGATACATCTGCCCATATGGGTTTAACATCATCTATCTTCCACTGGATAATTATACTGATTACATCATCAGATAATTGAGATTCTGAAACATTTTCAAAATTTATCTCTTTAACTGGGTCGTCCTTCTCATTTTGACTGCAACCATAATCCTTAGATCTGGTACAAACTCTTACTATTTTAGACTGAACAGGGAGTACATCAGGGTTTTCATCTGGACCCTTACTTCTAAATTCATTATGAATTACATGACTTTTTACTTTGTGGCAAGTTTCGTCACTTGTCATGTTTGGCCAATCTCCATTTTTACAGCTAATACTAGTTGTTGTAACTGATTGTTTGACACTAACATCTTGAACATTACTGCAAGATTCACGAATAGTGACATTATCATTACATTTTTCAACTGTTAAAACTTTTTCATGAGTTGGAACCAATTCATAATTCATTTCTGCTCTAGCACAGTGAGGACACTCTTTATTATAGCAAGGACGTCTACTTAGGGCGTCTGCATTATTATGGGACCTTCCAGCTCTGTGCTCAATTTTAAAATCATATGATGCCAGGACCTCGAACCAACGAGCTAACTGACCTTCTGGATTCTTAAAATTGAACAACCAACTTAATGCACCATGGTCACTTCTAACCTTGAAGTATTTACCATATAAATAATGGTGAAAATGTCTAATAGAGGCAACTACAGCTAGTAGTTCTCTTCTCGTAACACAATATTTTCTCTCAGTTCTACTGAAAGTTTTACTAAAGTAACAAATTACTCTTTCTACTCCATCCTGGAGTTGGGATAGCACTGCTCCCATACCAACATTACTTGCATCGGTATCCAAAATAAATAAATCCTCCCTAGTAGGGTAGGCTAAAATAGGTGCACTAATTAAAGTAGTCTTTAATACTTCAAAAGATTGTTGACATTCTTCTGTCCAGACAAACTTTTGGTTTTTCTCCGTAACCTTATATAAAGGTTTTGCTTTATCAGCATATTTCAAAATAAATTTTCTATAATAGGATGTTAATCCTAGAAAACTTCTCACATCTTTCACACTCTTGGGCACTGGCCAGTCCTTAACTGACTGAATTTTATTTGGGTCAGTAGCTACTCCACTTTCGCTAACAATGTGACCTAAAAATTTAACTTCCTTCTTAAGAAAGTTACTTTTCTTTGGATTCAGCTTTAAATTAGCTGCTTTTAATCTTTGAAAAACTTCTTTCAAGTTTTTCATATGCTCCTCAAATGATTTTGAGAAAACAATTATATCATCTAGGTAAACTAAACAAATTTTCCAGGTCAAACCTGATAAAACTGTTTCCATTAATTGTTCAAAAACAGGGGCACTATTACATAGACCCATTGGCATTCTCTTGAACTGCCAGAGACCACCCCCTGGAAAGGAAAAGGCTGTTTTTGGTCTATCTCCTTTGGCTACTGGAATCTGATAATATCCCGACTTTAAATCTACGGTTGAGAAGAATTTGGAGCCCGACAAGGAATCAATTGTGTCATCTATACGTGGTAGGGGGTAGGATGGGCGTAAAACCAATAAATTTACGGCGCGAAAATCAATACAGAATCGCCAACTACCATCTGACTTCTTCACGAGAACAATATTGGAGTTCCAGGGACTTGTAGAAGGTTCTATAATATCTTGCTTAACCATTTTCTGAATTTCTGCTTCAGCATCCTTCATTCTAGCTAGGGGTATTCGTCTGGGTCGCTGACGTACTGGAGGGTTATTTCCAGTATTTATGGTATGTTCAACTAAATCAGTTAAACCAATGTCCTCAGAGGACTTTGAGAATATGTCACTATATTCTATTAAAAGGTCTCTAAATGTCTCCTTTTGATCTTTATCAAGATTAGCTTGATTAGACTCAAATACATCATGTAAATAATCAGGTAATTGTCTCCCCTTATTTACTATAGTTTGGCTACCAGCCACACTATTTACAAACTCTGAAGTTTGAATATCTTTTTCGTCTACTTTATTGCAGGTTGCAATAATTGTACCCTTATATAAAGTGCAGGGCTCTTTACTTAAATTTATAATCCTCAAAGGAATATTATACATCTCTGGATGTACAATTGATCTTGCCACCAATAAACCATTTTTCTCCATAAATTTCTCATTAGGTTCTATTAACCCAGCATAACCTCTAAAAATAGGCTCACCTGACTCCCCAGAAACAATCATTTCTGAGTTAGGAGGTACATCTACTGTCTCTTGTATAGCAACTCTATAACAAGATTTAGCACTGCTTGCATAATGATAACATTGAATTATCTCCCCTTTAATCTTCAACTTATTTTGACTTAACAAGACATCACAGTCATGAGTCACAAGAAAATCCATTCCAATGATACCTTCATTGGAAATATCAGCCACTAACACATTGTGGTGATAAATATAATTTCCAAGACAAATTTCAACATCAATTTGTCCTATAAATGGTGCACTATCACCAGTAGCAGTAATTAAATTAATATTTACAGGATTAATTTTAGGAAGTAATGAGGGATTTATTTCATCAATAAATTTCTTACTTAAAATAGTAACATTTGCTCCAGTATCCACAAGAAAAGCTAAACATTTATCATTAATTTTAGCTCTAACAAATAGTCCCTCATTATTTGCCAAAGATTCATTAATCTTTATCGACTTGGGCCATTCTGTCCCGGCCTGGCTCCGACCCCTGAGTCCGACCTCAACTGGTTTCCCTGTTGATAATAATTATTTTGATTCTGACCAAAATTATTATTTCTCTGGTTAAAATTTCTATTGCCCTGACCAAAATTCTTATTCTGGTTATTATACCCTCTCTGACCATTTTGATAGTTCCTCTGCTGGTTACCTCCCCCTTGGTTCCTATTTTGGTTTTGGGACATACCCTTTATATTTCTGGACAATGAGATCATTTCTCTTTTAAAATCACTCAATTCATTTTTTAAGGATTTTAAATCTTCCCCCTTGTCATCATTCAACTCTGTATTAATTTTAGCATCAGTCTGAACTGAATCTGCCTGTCTAACCATCCTCCCTTTTTGTCTCTCTGCTAACTTTAATGTTTCTAGCCTAACAGCTAGTGTTTCTGCTTCATTTATAGATTTAGGGTTAGATTCCCTAAGTCTTAGTCTTAGATCAGCATCTTGTAAAGCATCTATAAAATGTTCTAGTGCTAATACACTAGTTATTGTGGATTGGGCACTTGGATAAGCTTGCCTAGTCAATTTCTTAATTGACTGAGCTAACTCAGGTAAACTTTCTTCTTTACCTCTCATACGGGTCTGGAGTTTTGCTCTAAAAAGTTCTGATTTCTCAGCTGAACCATATCTATTGTCCAAAACTTTTACTAAGCTATTATAATCTTTCCTAGATTCCTTATCTAGTTCATTTAAAAGAGCTCTTGCTCCCCCTTTTAAACTACCAGCCAAATATAATGATTTGGTGGCATAATTCCAACCATTTATTTCAGCTAAAATTTCAAATTGAGCTAAATATTCATCTAAATCTTCATCTCCCTCATACAACTGTGGCTTCATGGTTACATTACTAGACTTGGGTGAATGGGTATGGGAATTGGTAAATCTTGGAACCTTGGGTCTATCCAGTACAGCATAGTTTTGATTTATATTATACATTTTATCTTTATTAAATGAATAAATATCATCTGTGTTTTGTTGTTGTTTTTCTGTATTTTGATTTGTGTGGTTAGCTTCATCAGGATCTGCTTGCCCATCACCTTTAGATTTGTTTTCAGTGTTTACAATGTCACTCATGTGATTATTGTGATTTACTAAATCTTTATTTTGTTCAATAGTTTTATAATTAGTAGAAATATTTCTCTTGTTTTCAAATACAGCATCTTCAATTTTGCTTATGCGGTCTTCCATAAAAGAAATTTTGTCTTCAAAATCTCTTTTTATTTGATTTACAGCAATGATAACTTCTTTTTGACAATTAGAAAACTCATGGGTTATCTCCCCAAATTGGTTATGAAATGAACTTCTAAGGTTTCTTAATTCATTCATAAATAAGTTTTGCTCTTTGTCATGGCTTATTGTCTGCTCTGCATAGTCAACACTATCAACCTTCTGTTCATTTAAAGGAATGGTAATTTCCCCATCATTTTCCTCTTGGAAAGAATGATTTACATCTATAATTACTTCTCTAGAATCATCCATATTGTACTAAAATTTTAATAATTCTTACTATAAAAATTTAGTGAAATCAGGTAAATATACTAAAGCTTCTTTAGTATAATTTATAAATTATTTATTTCAACCACCAAATTCAAAGTTAATAGAATCCCACTTCTGACACCAATGTAACGATTTCTCCCCTTAAACCGAGTGGTAAGTTTAAATGAATAAGGAGGCTCGACCGAACATAATTTGCATGGATCCTTTGAGTTGGTATATGGTTGAAATAATAACTAAGTCAGGTATAAAGTTCAGATGCATTTTATATAACATCTATATAATCAAATATTTACAATTGATCATAAAAACATACAGTTATATTTATATACAATTTGCCGTAATCGTCTCAATAAAGGTTTATCTCTGCTAAAGTGAAAGTAGGTTTCCAGAAAACCTCCCTCATCGTATTTATAGAAAGTTGACTAAGTGGAACGACAGCTGACGGGACTTTCCCGTAGGTCGAAGGTCGTCTTCTTCTTCTTCAAAACAATTGCCATGTGTAAGAAGGTTGAGTTTTCTTAAAACCATTAAAACCTTCACACTAAATTATAAAGACATCAGGACAGCATTAGTTCCGACTGCTCTTGCAGGCGGTGAGAATAATTCTGAGACTAATTCTAAAGTTCGTTTCGTCAACCTTCTATTTATAATTTTATCGACCAATCAAAACGTTTGTTATGTTCACAGGCAATCTCGTGTATTAGGCCGCCAATACACAAATAAATATGGCTTCTCTTGTAAATAAACTATGGCACTGCTGGTATTTAGACGATTACGGCTAAAACACAAGTTATTACATTAAGAAAATAAATAAGCTAATAAGGTAAACACATAACCACATCATTTATCATAAAATATATGCCAACCAACGGTGAATATTCTGTACGAGGTGACATTCCATCGTAAAAATAGCGTTGCGAAAACGTAAACAAAAACAGCTGACTCGTAAAATTACAACTGTAAACTATGGAAAACACGAGTTCCATTAATTTAATAATACGATCACTAAATCGTAACAATACACATAAAAGGAATTATTTTTCACCCTTTTAACTTTGAAAAATCAATCCTATGGAAGATACTGATTACATACATATGCGCATGTACAACACAAACAGTAAGGTTAATGTATTAGAAATCCAGGAATAGGAGATGATAAAACATTTTGTGGCTCATTTTTAATTTTATTTTCTAACTGTGGAGTGCTACCATAACTCTTGAACGGTAAAAGAGACAACCATCAATGCTAAACTTGACATCATTTTTGTCATCATTAATTACAGCATATCGTAATTTGAAAAAGCTTTGGTCGAACGGTCCATGAGTTAAAGCACGGACACGACTGGAAAAACCTTTTTTCAATCATAAAAAACAACAACTATTGAATTGTGAAAATGAATGTCTTCAATTTCGAACTTGACAACCATTTAGTCATCAACAGCATATTAAAATGTGAAAACTTTGGTCGAAAGGTCCAGTTAAGACGAACTTGGAAACAACTCTAGGATTATGCACACTGATTTGAATACATATCCCACAGAAAATTACATAACTTTTGCAAGGGGCAGGAATCTAGTATCTGCTCTTTTAAAAGTTATAAATGATGTCATTGTTAAAGTCATCTCAATTTCAAAATTGAAGTTATCTTTCTTTGTGTAGAAATGCTGTTATATCAAATACAATTAATGCAATATTTAATTTTACTTCCCACTGATAAATTGAAGCAATCTTTACCGTTCAGTGCCTACAAGTACTTTGATTTTTTAATACCATTGAAAGGTTTGTCAGTGAGAAACTCCCGCACCCGGAAGCGTCCTTCAGTTGGCACCTCACTAAATATGATCATTGATTGTAAATGAGACAACTGACACAGAAATCAACAGTTATAGGTAACCGAACGGCCTTCAATAATGAGCAAAGCCCACACCACATATTTAGCTATAAAAAGCCCGAAATCATGACAAACGTAAAACAATTCAAACGAAAAAAAAAAACTGACGGCATCATGTATTTTCAAAATGAACGGAAA
The DNA here is from genome assembly GCF_036588685.1 of Mytilus trossulus. Classification (NCBI taxonomy): domain Eukaryota; kingdom Metazoa; phylum Mollusca; class Bivalvia; order Mytilida; family Mytilidae; genus Mytilus; species Mytilus trossulus. Next base: position 60,255,318 of record NC_086377.1, on the reverse strand, counting down.
AAAAATATGTAACGCATCAACAAAGACAACCACTGAATGACAGGCTCCTGACTTGGGACAGTCCCATGCATACAGAATGTGGCGAGGTTAAACGTGCTACCGGGATCTCAACCCTTTCCTAAACTGGTACAGTGGTTTCATAGTACAACATACTAGTACTTTCAAGGACTGATAGTCTGCAAAACGAAACCAATCCAATCTTTATTAAAAATACAAAACTCAATATCATTATGACAAACAAAATGCATATTTACAAAATGCAAACAAAATGCATATTTACAAAATGCAAACAAATGATAACTAAACAATTAAATAAGTTAAGTTAAATACGGATAGATATTTAGATATGATTCGGATAAAAAGCATTTTAAATTTTTTAATGGTTGCTCCAAATCAACGTGTTACATATAGGGGCATAGATGGCGTTTTTCTGTTTCTGAATATTTTTTTTTTGGTTCAAAATTATTTTCTTATCTCTATTTTTTGCCTTTTGTTTCCTATCTTTATCCCTAATTTTTCGGTATCATTTTCCAATAATGCTCTATTTTGTAAACAAATTAAAGACGCCTAAAATATTAACAGCACCTAATAGGACTTGCATTCTATTTACCAGGCAGAGGCGTGGAAAAATTGGAGTCGCACATGAGGGGTTACATAAACAGTTTGATGAGGGAATTTTACCAGTCTATCACAAAAAGGACGATGCGTTAGAAAACAAATCATGTTATCATTAAGAACATCTGAATGTATTAATAGACTAACTCGTTTATAATAAAACAGGCTGCTGTCTCAATATATTTATAAAAGAACAGAACATGACAACATCATTGTGCCAAAATACTACTCTTTGAAATTTGGACGTTTCCGTCTACTTTAAGAACCACTGATTTTCCTGTGGTATTTTCGGGACCAATCTTAATGGTTTTAGTTCCGCCGCCACCACCACCACCGCTTTCGGCACCACCAGATCCTGATCCTCCTCCAGGAGCACCACCGACACCTGTCAACTTTCTGGTCATTGACTCAACCATTGCGTCGCTCAGTTCTCCGCCATTTAGCATCATGGCCATCATTAAATTATCCATATCAAAGCCACCATTAACATTGTTATTCAAATCGTTGTGGTTGTTTAGGTTGTTGTTGTTTAATTTGTTGGCGTTCACGTTGTTTGCGTTGTTGTTTACATTTTGGTTGTTATTGTTATTGTTTATATTTACGTTGTGCTGCATTCCGGTTATTTTCTGTTCTAGTCTTGCTACTGCTGTTTTAAGAGCTATTGCATCCATTACATCGAAAGCTCCTGGACTGGGAACACTAGGAACACTAGGTACAATCGGGACATCAGGAAGAAGAGGAGGAGTGGCCAATAGGCTAGATATGTCAATATTTTGACCTCCCATTGCAAACTGTGGACCAACTACCTGTCCAAATCCTCCAGCTACCATCGCAGCTTCAATCATACCTGGACGCTGAAATACTCCAGCATGTTTTTTGTCGTAAAAGTTTAAATTTATATCACCTGTTCTAACTTTTGCTTTACCACCTATGGCATTGCCTCCCTTCATATTAATTCGTGCGCCACCTACGTTGACCTGCGATTTTGATCCACCATGAGCAACATTTATTGTTTTCTGTCCAGTGGCACGACCAACAGTACCCACAAGACTGACCTTTTGCTTGTTAACAACGTTTGCCTTATTTTCAACTTTATTTATAACATTTATAATTGGTCGTCGATCAAGAACTATAACTGGCTTAGGACGATTGAACACAACAGTGAGGGGTTGATCCTTCCTAATATTGACATCCGTTTTGGAATTTATAAATGTCTTTTTAACTATCTGTTTAGCCATATTTTCTTTGACATGTTTGACATATTTTCGTGCTGCATAGCCATTGTCATATCCATTGGGCATAACCGGAAGTCGGGAACCAAAGTTACTATAACCTCCTCCACTGATTGGTCCATGTAGTGAATTATGTACATTGTTGCCACTTGCCAAATAGACTGGCTTGTAAACGTTCAATGGCTTTCCATAGCTTGGACGACTCTAAAAAATAAAGAAATGAGCATTAAATCAACATCATTTACTAAAAATATCACGAATAAAGCGTCAAAGTTTATAATAAGTTAAATAAATATACAAAACATTCATACAAGAACCAAAAAGCAGATTCAGAAAAAAAAAAGTTCTATAATCTATGAAGGAAATCCACATGCACCGTAGGGAAATTTATGAGCAAGGGCATCAAGGAGCACTTCTCAGATCATCGCCGGTGAGGTTCGTGTTGCTCGGTCTTAAGTGTTCTATGTTGTGTCTTGTGTAGTGTTGTTTGTTTTGGATATTTTTTTAGCCAAGATATATATCGATTTATTTGAGACTTATGAATTTAAAAGTTCTTTGGTATCTATCACCTCTCTTTTATGAATATAATTGTCAGTTCTGAAAGCAGACTGCAAAACATTTGGAAAAACAATGTAAGTCTGTATAATAACATTAACGGTACCAATGTTCCTGCACCAGATGCGCATTTCGACATTACATGTCTCTTCAGTGATGCTCGTGGCCAAAATATTTAAAATCCAAAGCTTATATAAAAGATGAAGAGCTATAATCCAAAAGGTCAAAAAAGTATAGCCAAATCTGTGAAAGGAATCAGAGCTTTGCATGAGGGAGATACATTCCTGAATTTAATAATTTCTAACATTTTGTAACAGCAAATTTTAATAACACAAAAAAATCCGTATTTTCATGCCAGTACCTAAGTCCTGGCTAATGGGCCGGTGATACCCTCGGGGACTAACAGTCCACCAGCAGAGGCATGGACCAAGTGGTAGTAATAACATTAACGGTATAATTCAATGGTTTGTGTGCTTCTTAATGTCTAATCTATATTCTTTTTTTATTCTAGATCTATGTATGCCCTAATTTTTTTCCCTATTCTTAATTTTTTTTAACCATTTTTGTTAAATGTATTTGCCCATTATTCACGATTCTGTCCCCCCCCTTCCCCAGCAAGCAGACTAAAATTATATTATTTAAACAAATTGTTTTGCGTTTACCTTTCTCAAATTACATGTTGCCCTCGGACTTAAGGTCGCATAGATTATCGAGTACTGCACATTAAACCATGTGCGTGGGTGTGAAGCAATAATTCTTCACACCTAACGTGTGAAAGTTATCTGTGAATCGGACATCTTTATTCGTAATGAAATATTGCCGCTGCTCGCATGATAAATGGTCACTAATAAAAATGATGAAACGTATAGTCATTTTTATGGTGGAAATTATAACAATGAACCGATTAATGGGTACATTTACATGAATACGCAACTAAGATTAATAAATAACTCCTGAACAGATTCAGATTGTTGACCTGATTTAGAGTTATTGGATTTTGTCCTAAAATTAATGTGTTTACTTCATACTGTCAAACCTGTGAGACCACCTGTAACAAGCAGCAAATCCTATGTCAATTGTCACTAGACCATTAATTTGAGGTCTGTCTGTAAAGCATTCTATTTTCTACATTGACTAGAAGAATAGGGAGAGGGTTGAGATCTCACAAACATGTTTAACCCCGCCGCATTTCTGCGGCTGTCCCAAGTCAGGAGCATCTGGCCTTTGTTAGTCTTTTATTATTTTAATTTTGGTTTCTTGTGTACAATTTGGAAATTAGTATGGCATTCATTATCACTGAACTAGTATATATTTGTTTAGGGGCTAGCTGAAGAACGCGTCCGGGTGCGGGAATTTTTCGCTACATTGAAGACCTGTTGGTGACCCTCTGCTGTTGTTTTTTCTATGGTCCGGGTATTGTCTCTTTGACACTTTCTCCATTTCCATTCTCAATTCTATATATATTGAACCTGTATATAAAGACAAGCAGTAGATGTGCTCTCCATTTAGAGGTATCATAAAATAGGTGTCACTGTACTTGTAACTATTTTGTATTATTACACCACTGTCCTAAGTAAGGGGGGGGGGGGGGGGGGGGGGGCGCCAGCAAACACGTTTAGACCCGCCACATTTTTTACGTGCAATTCAAAATAAGGAACCTGTAATTCAGTGGCTGCCCTTTTATTGTTTCTGGTAATCATATTTGTTTTTGCTTTTTATTTGAAAGTAAAACTGATAAATCAGGCAGTTAATTTTCTCGTTACTTTGAGTTGGTTTTGCACATTGTTGAAGGCCATATAGTGATATACAGTTGTTAACCCAGATCCCACATTTTTACTGTTTTATCCCTTAATCCAAGGTCCCAACAAGTTTACTAAATACATCCTACATTCCAAAGGGATATTTCAGGATCCTCTTTAACAAATATTCAGATTTATCGGTGTTGACATGAATATCAATAATGTGGTCAATTTAATAAATTTCCTGTTACAAAATTTTGAATTTTTCAAAAAAACTAAGGATTTTCTTATCCCAGGCATAGATTACCTTAGCCGTATTTGACACAACTTTTTGAATTTTGGATCCTCAATGCTCTTCAACTTTTTACGTGTTTGGCTTTATAAATATTTTGATATGAGCGTCACTGATGAGTCTTATGTAGACGAAACGCGCGTCTGGCGTACTAAATTATAATCCTGGTACCTTTGATAACTATCATTAGGTTTGAATATGTACAAATGATCGAAATGGATTGTTTTAAAAAGTAGGCTTCAATATAAGTTTTATATAGACGAAATCTGCGAATTGCATACAAATAACAAGCTTGGTATCTTTGATGGCCTTATAAACAATTAAAATATGCTATCAGCTTTGGGAAATTCGTTGCTAGCTACTGGTGTCTGCATGACCATCAATTCATCCATTTAAATTTTCAATTAAAAAAAAATAGTGCGTAATAATTTTGCTTTTGATGCAACTGTTTACTTAAACTAACTAAACTTTTGTTGAAAAAGAACTTTTGACAATAAATTTGAACCGTTATGGACCAACATTTATTTGTCCACGAATTTTCATTAACAATTGAGGACTAATGCGCTTAAAAGTACTATATACATATTTCAAATTTCCAATTTCTTTTTAGAATTAGCCATACATATTTATGATAAAAGTATATTTGATGATGAGGCCCCTCATGGGGGGGGGGGGGGTCCTAGTAATCACATAATCACCATTTTTTTTGCCAATATAATCACATAATCATTAAATATTTGCTTATCTTTAGTAATCAAATAATCATAAACTAAAAATACAGTCCTAGGTAATCAAATAATCATGAAATATTTGGCTTAATAATCAAATAATCATTAAAAAAAAACGGCCAAGTAATCACATAATCAAAAAAACCATGAGGGCCCTCGATGATAGCGTTTTGGTCCCTCAATCCGTATGGGCTGAAATCCCACCAACCTCAAGACTTACCAACCATGCACATGGAACATGTACAGAGGCATTCCACAAAAAATACAACGAATTACAATCAACTGTTTCATTGATCCCATCCTTTAAATAATGTCGGTGTTTAAGGACAATATAGTGAAGTTATAAGCTACTTCATAGTTACATTAGCATTAAATTGAGAAGTACCAATTTGTCCTAAGTAATGCTAACAGCAGCGAAGTCTCAATTTCAAATGTTAAGGTGGTCGGTAAGATATATTCGTTTAGTGACCTAATACGGTATATATTCAATGGGTCAGTAAATTTCATATGGGTGTGAGAGCAAATATACCGTATTAGGTCACTAGCACACTATGTAACTAATATTATTTTTTCAAAGTGTTCTATAAAAAATGACTTAAAATTACTCTAACTCTGCAAGTGTAAACTACCAGTCCCAAGCCCGAATATAGGAGGAGGCAAGACAATTTTTCTTTTAATTTACGCAATCGAATATTTTTGTTTAGGCGCAAATGATTCTAAGTCATTTTAAAACAAGTGGCGCACATGTAGCATTGTATAAAAAAAGTTGTAGCGAATTTGCTTCCGTTTAACTAAAGGTATAATGTTTTTATAAGCTGTGAAAGTGAAAAAAAAGTAGCTCAATAGATATGGATTTTGAATTGATGGCCTGATCGATACCTTAATATGTGAGCATGCTATCCTGTGTGAAAAATGTAATTATAATCAATTTCAACTTCATATAAAAAAGAAGATGTGGTATGAGTGCCCTCCCCCAACCTGGGACAGTGGTATAACAGTAAAACATAAGAACGAACTATAAAATCAGTTGAAAAAGGCTTAACTCATCACATGGATAAAAACACAAATACTACAAATACAAGTGGATGTGGACGGGTACTTGTACATCCTAACAACAAAAAGACACTACGTACTGATCTGAGAGTACTCGCACACTGACAGCTAGTTAAAAGGCACAAGCATCTAGTTAATACAGTGAAACCTGATTAAACCGAACCCTGAATAAACCGGAAACCTGTCTAATCCAAACGTGTTCTGAAGACAAATCATATCACATTTTATGCATTGTGAACCTGATGAAACCGAATACCTGCAAAAACCGAGCAAAATCTCAAGTCCCGAAAGGGTTTGGTTTAGTCAAATTTCACTGTATTTACCGAATACTTATAGTGGGTGTATCATGAGTAATCACATTTCAACTTGTTTATTTGTTTATTTTTTTTCTACTAGTTCAGACAATATTTTCTGAGACTATCGAAGGTAAAAAGACAATAAAACAACGAATATTATATATATAGTATGACGAAAAAATGGAGTTATTTAAAAATCATGGATAAAACAATGTTGTCAACCTGAAAATCAATTAAGGCTATGAATAATTCATAATTATTTGTTTGTCAACAAGTGCAATATAATTGTGTAAACAAATAAATATAAGAACTCCGTACAGTGATCTGTAGTTTTTTCAAACCTTTAACCTTAAGTCGGTGGCGGAAAGTTGTCTCATTGGCAATCATACTTTTTCTTTTTTTCAATGTAGCTTGTAAATTATGAACTTCGTACAGTGACCTGTAGTTTTTTTTAAACCCTTAACCTTTAATCGGCGGCGGATAGTTGTCTCATTGGCAATTATACTACATTTTTTTTCAATATAACTTGTAAATCAAGAACTTTGTCTAACAATGTTAAAAGTTGAAGGTTGGACAAAAAGTTAACTACCGTTGTGTAGTGGAAAATATAATACTGCATTATCCACATTTACACATAAGCAAAAAGTTCAAATTTTGGCAATTTAACCAGAAAAGACAACAATGTACAGAAATATTTCAATTTTTCCTCACATATAATAATTTCTAATTTGTTATAATCAACCATTACCATAATTGTTACTTGTTAAAAGTCCAGTGGCACATATTTCATGTATATACAAAATTTGTTACCTATATAGGTATTTTTTAGAGACAAGTGTCTGTGGCTTGTGTTTTAAATGTATTGCTTGTTCTTGTTTTTTTAGTTTAAACATATTTATTTATAGTGGATTGGGAAACAAGTTTTGCAACTTATATTAATCCCTTTCCACTTTGCGGGTGCGAGTGCTGCCTTGTAGCGGCATTAGACTACTCTTTTTCGAAATCTACAAGGGTGTCTTTAACGTGCAAGATATATGGCTCTCTCTTAACACGGGTTAGCCATTTATCGTCCCCGTCCGACGGACTATCATCGTTTCCTCAAGACCATACTCGCGAATGGTGTGCGGCAAGTATAAAAAAAGTCGGAATCAATCAAAATTGCCTTTGTTCGATACACTCAAGTCAAGGTGTCTGATGTTGAAATAAATCAATCCATGTTGATACATCTTGTGATCAATTTATTTAGCAATCGTCAATGGCAGTCAGCAGGACTTAAGAACATCAGTTGTTCGACCTGTTAGTCAAAAGCGTTTTGTTAAAATATACTTTTTCACTTTTTGGTCTTTTGGAAAATGTTGTTTATGCTATATTTAGACCCCTCTTTAACGAAAGGAGTAGGTCCAGTAAGACCCCTTTTTGACCCCAAAGTATAGCAGTTTTACAAAATTGTTAAAATGTAAACTTTTAGTTATTTATTGGAAAGTAGAATGCTTCTGCTACATAAATATGGGCTGTTTTTGACAATACAATGCACATATATCGGGTAGTAGCATCATTAGGTCATGCTAAATTACTAAAATCTTCACAATTTTAGCATTTTAGTTAAATTTTAGACGGTTTCCGTCTTAAATGAAAGTAGCCGCATTTGTGTTCATTCTTAATATTGAAATGTAAGTTGTATTTGATGATAATACATAACATATATAAAGTTTGAGAATGAACACGGATGCAGCCACATTCATTTTTGACAAAAAACATCTGAAAAGTGAAATTTTTGGCATATTTGATGGATTTTTCATATTTAAGCTTGGATCGGAGCGTTTTTTATGACTAAATCAGTTAAAATCTTCCACATGAACTAATTGAATCAACTGAAATAGACACTTAAGTGTTTAAAAAGGGTCCAAAATCTTTCGTCAGATGAACCTAAAATTTGAGACCAAAATCGGGCCCCCTTACCGGACCTACTCCTTTGTTTTACATGCAAATGTATAAAAATTACGGTTTTTATCCAACGCAATCATAGGTTTGAACGTTGTTTTCAATTTAGACTTGTTTTTTGTTAATTTATATATACATGTATGTAGTTCAACTTGACGGCTGCATTATGGACCGTACGCTGACCTAAAGTTGCAGAAATCTGTGCTGGATAGCTTTGTCTCTATGGTAATCATATTTCATCTTCATATCTTTATTTTGTCAATAAAATAATTAGAAATATGATGCACCATGATAACAAAAAATTATTTAAAGAAAGTTATTTTACAATGTCATTTGGACACGAAAGTTTAAAATTATGAATGATGCTTTTTTACAACTTTGTTCATCCCTGTACTGAGTAAACTTTAAAGTTTGTCCATTTTAGATAGATTTGTTATATATTTGTTTACATGGAAACAAATTTTTTATCTGAATATGATAATTTCATAATATATTTATGTTTCACTTGTCTAGACTATGTCGCTATTTATATACACGTGATTTTATTTTAAAAAAAAACATAACCCGGAAAATATGCTGCCGTTTTGTGTGTATTTGTTGTTCTTTATTTGTGTTCTCATTAGAGACATGTGTCTAAATTCAATAAATATTTTGAACACATGCTGTCGATTGGTTTTTAATTTCTTTAATTGCGGTATGTATTTACGACTATCGGCTTTTCATGTGCTTAAAAGTTAAAAACGAAAGCAAACACACCACATCCCTGAAGAACACCATTTTCATTTTTAGGCTGACTGCTACTTTTATAATGTTCCGGATGACATTATTGATATGATACCAAATTTCTTTGCTAAAAGTTTTAGATTCTGTGTGTTCTTTTTATTCCTATTTATCTTACGATTATAACATCTCATAACTTTATAAAAAGCAATGCAAAAAAAGTTTAAAAAAAACCCGGGCACAATCTTCTATAATGCTGTAAGCGTTTTAATCTATGCACTTTGATAAATCTTGATAATCCGTACGTCGATAAGATTTATCTAGTTTGATTTACCGCTTTCTTCATTCGGAACAATGAACTCTGTGCTTTTCATTAAATTCTAAGTATGTTAAAAATCTACCACTTAATCCTACTGACTCCCAATATTTATGCATTGTTGATAGTTAATTTGAAAATTAGAAAATGCTCGGTAAACCTAAAAATTTCGAGTTGTCAGTGGCTACACATTATTCTTTGCGTGGAAGTTTCTTTATTTAATAAACGATCTTTTGCATTGATTTGATTTATATATTTTGTTTTTGACGAAGTGATCGCTCAGAAGTACTTTTGTATTTTTCAGACAAATCTGGTTGGATGTACCACTGCTTTTTTTGTGCTTTATTCGATAACACAAGATTATAACCAGTATAATATAAATGCTAATAAACTCTCAATTTTTTAGTATATATAATTATTTTTTTGGTTATATGAAATTTTTAGGAAGTTCCTGTTGAATGTTAATTTTGAAAAGCGCTTCATGCAGACGCATGAAATTTATAACGTGTTTTCATTTTTTCGTGTAACGTCTGCTAAATCTGAATCTAAATATAAAAATAACTTACCTTTGCGACATAAAGTGACTGTGAAAACTCACACAACTGGAGTAGAAAAAAACAACAAATTACAAAACCGAAAATATGATTTAAATCCATATCTCTACGTCTTGACCACGGACCAAGTGTTGACCTGACGTCAGATGAGGACAAAATGGACCAGAATGTCCACACTCAGTTCGTGACAAAATGTGTCACCTTCAACAGTCTAACTAGTAATACAGTTTTACCAATTAGCAATAACTCTGGACAGTTTACATTCACTTTGACCCATTTACGTGTACTGTTGTAAAATAATCAAGTGGGCACATGTCGGAAGCCATATAACAAAAGACGCATAAATGACAAATGAGAAAAATATCGAAATATAATTATAACGTCCATCAATGATCATTCCTGTTTTCTTTTTAATATTTGTTTTATTGATCTAATAAGATGGTCTGCATGGGGTCCTTCATTTTTTTATTTAATGTTTTAGAACCATGTTCTCTAATCTCTATCCCTTATATTTTAATACTTCCCTTATTTCTTTAATTTTTGTTTTCTTTTTTCTTTTTTTTTCTATTCTTTATATTTCAATGATTAATTCTTTTTTTATTTTTAATATTTCTTTTATTGTCTGAAAAGGTGGTCTGGATTTGGTCCTTTATTTTTTTGGATCTATTTTCTCTATTCTTTATATCCATGATTTCTCTTTTCATTATTAATATAACTGATTTTGTCTTTTCTTTAATAGTTTTGATTGACATGCATATTCTTTATAATTATTTGAATGCACGTTCCTATTTTATTTTCAACATTTCTTTTAATTGTCTGAATGAGGGTGTAGATAGGGCCCTTTTTTGTATGTTTTTTTTTTAAACTTTTTTTTTTTATCTATTCTTCATTTATTTTGATTGTCGTTCTCTATTCTTTATATCTTAATATTTCTTTTTTCTTTTGGCCTAATAAGAGATTTTAATTGGGTCCTTCCTGTATGTGTTGTTTAATATTTGAAACCATTTTCTTTATTTGAATAAATTGTTATTCTCGTTTTCTTTATTTTAATATTAGTCCATTTTTCTCTATTATGATTTTAGCCCATTTTACTGCTGCAATATTTGCCCATTATTCTTTATACTGTAACCCAAACCAGACCCTCACATTTGTCCATCAGTGACCATTCCTTTTTTTTATTTTTGATATTTCTTTTATTGGTCTTATGACCACTGAATGTACTTCTATCAAAAATTTATGATCAACATATTGAATATTACATACAACTTCTATTTATGCTTAATAATGATGATATTCAATTTTACCCTTCTAAGTATAATTATTATTAAAAAGAAAAAGTGTTATATACTATTCAAATTTGCGCGTTCATGATTAAGTTAAACACAATAAGGTGCATAAAAAGTAAAATCTGAACGGCGCTTTGGGTGCATTCAGTTTAGGTAGTGTTAACTTTCATAAAAAAATAATATAAGGACCTACATACATTATACATGTATGATCTACGGTTCCACAGCCAAACCAATACCAGATGCCAATTCAAAGCCATGTCATGTGGTCTCTGGTAAAGAATTGTCTCATTGACATCTTATTTTTATACATATCTGTGGTTTTGTAAAACTCATTTGGTATATAGACAGATCGATGTGTTTGTTAAGAGGCATTATACATATAATACATGTGTCCATTTTATGAGTTTTAGGTACATGTATGCCGGTTCGATAAGGTGACAGAGGTTATCACAGAGGTCACATTAGTTGTAAATTAATAATAAACTGTAATAATGTTGACAGGAAATCAAATTCAGGTGTTTCCGGTATTAATGCATGTTATATATTTCGTTAGTTACACATACATGTATGTTGACGGTATAATTTGATCTGACCGAGGATACGAATCGATCGTAAGAAAGAAAAACACCGAGGTAAGTGTTCCGAATGTATATTAGATATGCATCGATCTATTTATATATCGTGTTTCTAATATAAAAAAATCGAACTGGTCTGAGCTGGTTTATTTTTATGAGACATCATGCAACAAGCCTCCAAAAACCAAACCGCCAAATGAATGTTAATTAATTTACAGTAACTATTTGTATATCTTGAGGTCATATCTTGCCTTTTCTTATACCTGATTTTTTGGTGTAATTACTCTAATAATTTACTTCAATGAACTTTACATATTTAGAGATCTGAGACTAAATACGTAAGGTGCAGTGCTGTCGGTTTGTTTTACAAATGTTTCGTGGTTATTCGACGATGCAATGAAAGTTATTCAGGAAAAAATTAATCTTCTCTACCATCACAAATAACGTTTTTGCTAGGATGCAAGGAACTTTTTCGCAAGGTTACTTAAAATTTGTCCTATATCTTGAGACCATGATTAAAATTTCTCACAATTAAATTGCGTTCATTTATAAAGTTGGATACTCTTGTTTTTTTTTACTTCTTATCAGATACTCCGTTATTTTTAATTCTCTAGTTTTATCAATATAATGTCAATAATGTTTTGCCAGCTATTTCCTTTATGATTTTATAACGTATAATAACACATTTAGTTTGAATAAGAAAAGTGCAATAATAAAATCTGGGAACAGTATATCTGCATCATTTTTCTTGTAAAAGTCAATACATATGTTCCTGGTTAAAAGTATTAAGAATTTAGAGAAAATCATTCCCAATCAAATTTTCAATTAATTAAAACAAAATCAAGGACGCGACCCTGTAGTTTTTTTTCTACTTTTAATATAAAAAAGAAGATGTGGTATGATTGCCAATGAGACAACTATCCACAAGAGACCAAATGACAAAGAAATTAACAACTATGTGTCAACGTACGACCTTCAACAATGAACAAATCCCAGTACCACATAGTTAGCTATAAAATGCCTCGCAATGACAATGTAAAACAATTCGAACGAGAAAAGTAACGACCTAATATATGCACAAAAAAAATGAACGAAAAACAAATATGTAACACACAAACAAACGACAACCACTGAATTACAGGCTGAGACTTGGGACAGGCACATACATAAGAATATGGCGGGGTTAAAAATGTTAGCGGGATCCTAACTCTCCACTAACCTGGTAAAGTGATATATAAGAGGGACGAAATATACCAAAGGGACAGTCAAACTCATAAATCTGAAACAAACTGACAACGCCATGGCTAAAAATGAAAAAAAAGACAAACAGAAAAACAATAGTACACATGACACATATTAAGTAATAGAAAACTAAAGAATAAACAACACGAACCCCACCAAAAACTATGGGTGATCTCAGGTGCTCCGGAAGGGTAAGCAGATTCTGCTCCACACGTGGCACCCGTCGTGTTGCTTATGTGATTACAAATCCGGTAAATAGTCTTATTCGGTATAACAGTACAACATAAGAACGAACTATAAAAATCAGTTGAAAAAGGCTTAACTCATCAGATGGATAAAATATAAATACTTCAAACACAAGTGGCCGGGTAACTTTTTAAGTTCTGCTATTTATATATACTATTATTTAAAAACAGTAGTTTCAGTATTTGATGAGACTGTTATTAAAGTGAGAGGGTTAGCGCTATAGAACCAGGTTTATGAAATTAATCTCCCATTTTCTACATTTGAAAATGCCTGTACCAAGTCAGGAATATGACAGTTCTTGTCCATTCGTTCTTGATGTGTTTGTTATTTGATTTTGCCATGTGATTATGGACTTTCCGAATTGATTTTCCTCTGAGTTCAGTATTTTTGTGATTTTACTTTTTTCAAAAGCCACTAGTTATCCTAAGTCAGAGAAGCCAACATTCTTAAGGGAGTTTGCTTCTTAGTTTCAAAAAAATAAACTTTTCAAAACACTAGTATATATGAATAGGGTTTCAATAAAGGAATTATAAGAGCCAAAAATTTATAGGTCAATGTGCTTGTTTTCGAGATATTGGCCATTGCAATTTTTGCGGGAAAATGTTCTCTCTTGACTTTTCTTTGCTTTATCATTGACAAGTTTAAGTTGTTAAAAACTTTTAAAAAATAATTAAAATTTTACATATGGCTTATCATAATACATAATCGACCCGGGTCACGAGGGAAGGGCATAACAGTTCATGGTTAAAATATCACAGAGCGTGAAGGTACGATTGTGTTGGAGTCTTTTTCAAGAGGGGAAAATACAGCATAAAGGAGCTGCACCTACAATCAGCCACTGAAGTGAACGTAAATACGAAATTTGAATACTATCTTTAGAGTCTGCTGGCTGAAGAGATGCTTTAAGACTTGAAAAGGAGAGAGATCGGGAACGAAATCTGCTGAAATACCTTTGCAATTAATTTGGGTGCATTGCCATAATATATCACCATACATTGGTGTTTTGCCGATACTAAAGCGACCACTTTTTCGGTAAAATTAGGAAACAGAATACTATTAACTCTGAAATATTCGCAACGTTACTTTTAGAAACTTTCATACTACATTTCGTATTTCGTACAGTTTCGAAGGTTTATTAACATACTGCCATAGCTTCTGGTATATCAAGCTGGACGGTTCAGTGGGCTCTAAACTTTAAGTTTCTTGATTTGGGCCAATGTCCTGAGCGGACATATAGTTGTTTGTTTGAACACCAATCTAGACGTGTTTGTTTACATCCAATACCACCAAACGGCTTTTTTTAGCTTCTTGCAATCAATGTCCTGAGCGGGCATAGATGTTTGTACACACCCAACTAGACGTGTTTGTATATTTATACACTCCATACAACGAAACGACTTTTATAGCATTCTTGTTATCAATGTCCTAAGCGGGCATTGTTGTTTATTGACGCACCAAAATAGACTTGTTTGTGTATTTATAATTCCAATCAAACGGCTGTATACCATTCCTATAATGGAAATGTGTCAATTGAATTCTTAAAGTACTTATTAACATGATTAATGTACGTAAGCGTTTTAACAAAGTAAAACTATAAGAGCATTTGTGTGGCGCTAATACGCTTCCATACTAATCACCGCCATATTTTTGAAATTTTTCGGTGTTTTATACAGGATTTGATAGATAAAAACGAGAAACTGTTGCTTAAATAGTTGTTGTGAAAATCGCGTTATAAGTTACAGTAAATTAAAGATAGACATTTTGAGACGACCATTTTTTTTAGTGTGAACAGTGAAACCTTATTAATCTGCACGGAGCATTCGAATTCATTATGTTTTGATAGGGTTCGTGTAGACTGATACGTATTTCTCAAATCGTTTGTTTTGTTGAATGATGACGGCCATCCCTATTGCGCAGGTTATTGATAACCTTTGTATTAGCTACCATTTTTAGTAAAAAATCCGACTTGAAGTAAAACGATTTTTGAATTGAATATGAATATGATGTTGATCGAATCGAGAATTATATTGAAAACAAAATATATTTTTCATAAAATGGAGAATGGAAATGGAAAATGTGTCAAGGAGACAACAACCCGACCATAGAGCAGACAACAGCCGAAAGCCACAAATGGGTCGATTTTTAATGCAGCTAGAAAATCCCGCACCTGGAGGTGTCTATCAGCTGGCCCCTAAACACGTAAGTATTCTTGTTTAGTGATAATGGACGCCATACTAATTTCCAAATTGTACACAAGAAACTTAAATTAGAATAATACAAGACTAACAAAGGCCAGAGTCTCCTGACTTGGGACAGGCACAAAAATGCGGCGGGGTTAAACATGTCATACTAAACTTCGAAATATACACAAGAAAACAAAAAACATTTACATGGCAATAGTTTTATTGACCATGACCAATAGGATGGTGTAGACAGAGACATTTGTATTCAAAGCAATGTCCATGGCCGCCATTGACGCAGTCATCCTGTTTACAGTCTTCAAAGTCGCTACATGCTGAAATAAAGAACATTAAAAAATATGCTATATCTGTATGTCTAACTTCTGCCAATAAAGGCACACCTCCACTTATTGGGAGTAATAATATGGTTATCCTCCACCAAGAATATATATATACACGGATTATTTATTGAAAAATTAAATTGGCAATAACCCGTGCTTATAAATAATGATACTAAAAGGGACACAGAAAAGCAAAAACAAAAAACAAACTTACAAATCTGATGTTCAAAAGTTGTCGTTTGTTGATGTGGTTCATAGGTGTTTCTTGTTTCTCGTTTTTTATATTTAGATAAGACCGTTGGTTTTCCCATTTGAATGGTTTTACACTTAGGCTAGTAAATTTTTGGGGCCCTTAAGATATTTACAGCTTGTTGTTCGGAGTGAGCCAAGGCTCCGTGTTGAAGACAGTATCGTGACCTAAAATCACGATAATGGTTTACTTTTATAAATTGTGACTTGGATGCAGAGTTGTCTCATTGGCACTCATACCACATTCTCCTACTAATTTCATCCCACATAACAGTCATTCTTATTTACAAAACAAAGACCGAAACCTCATTTATACGTTAAAACAACCTACCATTGCCGAAATATTCCACACAGGCACATGTTCCAAACAAGCAAGTAGTATTATGTGTATGTGCACATCTTGTTGTTTTACAATCTGTCGGAGCACCACAATGCTCACCTGTAACAGTTACAGCTGAAAACAGAAATTATAGAACGTAAATCATTTTGACATGTTCAGAGTTGTTAAGTAATTAATGGTTTTTGTTTATTTGTCATTTGATCAAGTTAAGCTATTTCAATTGACATGTTATAGATCTTTATAAAGTGTCCCCAGTCAGGAATCCCTTAGTTCAGTGGTTCTCGTTTGTTGATGTGGTGTATGAGTGTTTCTCATTTCTCGTTTTTTTATATATATTAGTCCGTTGTTTTTCCTATTTGAATGTTGTTGGTTTTTGTTGTTGTTTTTGTTTTGTAGCCCTTCATAGCTTGTTGTTCGTTGTGAGCAAAGGCTCTGCTTTGGAGGCCGTATTTTGACCGATAATGGTTAACTTTTATGAATTGTGACTTGAGTTGAGAGTTGTCTTAATAGATCTATTCTGAGACCACTATACACTGTGAACAAACTAAATTTCGCGAGCGATTTATTTTCGCGACTAGAAAAAGTACGCGAATTTAAATCGTTGCGAATATGTAAAGGTTTAAGCATGGATCTTTCCTTATATAACTACATCAAGTTAATTAGAAAATCGCGAAATTGAATTGCCGCGAAAAGGACTCGAAAAAGCTAAACGTGAAATAAAGTATCCGCGAAAATAAGTTGATTTACAGTATATAGTCTCAGCTCTATTGAACATTTGATAAGCTGGCTGTTGACAGTAAGCAAGTATGAATTTCAACATCAGCTCAAATGTTTTTAAAAAAGAACAGCCTAATACGAATTGTGGGATTCCTAGCCCCCTTATTTTAACGTTTGCAAAATGGTGAATTCAGTTATTCAACACTTGTTAACCCATTTTGCGTCATTAAATAAAATAAGATTTTTTAGTTTTACATTATCATTTGCAACACTAATACAATGTACATTCAATTTTATATGTTATAATTTTGATGTGTATGTACTCTGCCGTTTAGAAAACTTACCAAATAAACTGCACAATAAAATTATTTTGATGTCCATTTTGTCTTTGTCTGAAGTGTATTGAACTTTACTGATAAGTTTTGAAATGTGTTTCAAGGGCACAAGATTGAAATTTTCTCTTGGAGATAGTGTCTTATTTTAGAAGTTTAATCTTTAAGGCTAAACGGTGCAGTATTGTCTTGATTTAAACATGCGCGGAATTGTTGTTTAACGGGGTGTTTCAAATAATAAGGAGCTTGAGGAGGACCTTATTTTGACAATACCATTTACCTACAAAAGATCATTTTTCTTTCTCATTTAGACTGTAACATGAAGTGTATTATATTTGTAAAAAAAAAATACTTGAGATCTACATGTATAGTACCTACTTTTTGCGTTTTAATGGCAATAATTTCTTTAAATGTATAACTTATTTAGTGTAATAATGAGGATATACAGACAGTTGTGTAGCTTGCGCAATGATTATTTGGGATGCACAATGCAGCTTCAGATCCAGTATTTTGAAAAGAAACGTTTAACCGATCATGCATTATTTAACTCTTTGACGCTAACGTAGCAATTTCTTAACATTAGTCAAAGCTTTCAAAGATGGCTGATTCTCCATAGGGAGCAACAATTTAACGTCAAGAGGATGGGCGGAGTGATTATGTTTTTTTGTTTGAGTCAAACACATTTATTTACCTTTTCAGGTGTAACACCACTAATTCAGGCCCGGCCAGAAAGCACATACCAGAAAGTAGTACATATTTAACACAAAATAGTTCCTACGCATGAGTGTAACTTTCAAAATATGTAGAATATTTAGGTATTTTTGGTATCAAATGAAAGCTGAAGTTTTGAATATGAAAAAAACTGCACTAAATTTTAAAAAGAGGGTACATTTTGTCTGTTTGTCAGATCTGAAGTACCTGTTTTGGTACATCTGAAGTTCCGGGAACCAGTTCTTTCTTATATGCCATGCAAGGTATGTTGATTTTTTTCAGTACAAGACACCATAAAGTGTTGCTTTGAAATGCAATGATTGCCACTTTATTTGAACTTAAAATAAAAGAGGTGTGCCTGCTTGAAACGGAGGAATTTAACATAGAAAGCAATGGGACCACGAATTAGTGGTGTACTTCCTTCAACGCTATTAATCAAACTATTTTGTTTAAAATCTAACACTATAAAGTATGAAAAAACTTGGATTCATTTTTTTTTGGTCCTCTGCTTGAACAAAATATTTTCCCGACAATTTGGGAATCAGGGGCCGGTTTCTCTGAACGAGTAAATTCTTTGAACACGCAATTAACAAATTATTTATTATTTTAAAGAACTGACAAAATCTATGGATTTTTCTTTCTTTCCCCTGATCATGATATGAAGAAATACGTTATATGTAGTGTTAGAATATTTGTTCAGCGAAAAACTATACCCACTCTTTTTCAGAGTTAGATCTTCCCTTATTTCCCAATTATTGACAGTGATTTGAGATACTGACTAAGAAGTCATTTAGAGTTATCCCTCTTGGTATAGTATTAAAAACATAGTTTACATTTATCATATTTTATGTAGATGTACACATGACAAAAAAAAGTCATATTATTGTTTGTAAATTGGACAATACTGTTGCTTTTTAAAGAGTTAAACTTTACAATGATTCATCTTCGCTAGGCTGAGAGAAGGGGACTGGTCGCAACCCTTGGCGAGCGAAGATGACATATATTGTGCTTTTCTACATTGAATAATTGCTTCCCGCCTTTATAATGATCAGTAAGTGAATGTATGATGTATGTTACATGGTATGTCAGTCGAACAAGGTCAGTAAGGGAACGACCCTTTAACTTATAAAAGGAGATACATGTACATGCTTTTTTTTCCATTGAGATTTTTTTCTGTTTCATGGAAGCATCAAATTATTTATGTTTTAATTGAAGCTCAGAAAACTAAACATGAAATTCAAAGGTAAATAATTGTTTTTTTAGAGGTTAGAAATCAGAATATTTTTGTTATATAAAAAGCATAACACATCCATCCATTCAGTGTAATCCCTCTGGTATCTTTCGTCCCTCTTTTTCTCCTTCTTTAAATAGAATAATTACATAAAATTTATTTCACCAATTCAAAAGTCATATTCAACACCTAAGAAATTTACTGACTAAATGAAATATAAAGTTAAAGTCAAAGTAATAATATTATACTGATTGCTTTTCATACATGAAATATATCCTTGTTGTTTGAAAACACTACTTCTCGAATACACTCGTATGTATATATATATTTTTTACATTATTTACACGAGATCACTTCAGGGATTATTGTGCCCTATACACACTTGTGATCTACTCGCACACAAAATCCTTAAATTGTGCTGGTGATTGTACTACTCTTCCAGACTGTGTTATTATCTGTGTTTCTTTCGCATTTTCGACTTCTGAATAATTATACCCCCGCTTTAAAAAAAAAGGGGGGGGGGGGGTAATACTGTTTTACCTCTGTCTGTCTTTCCGTCAGTTCGTCTGTCCGTCCGCATTTTCTCAGAAACTACAATACAAGGATTTCTGAAATTTGGTTTCAGGGTTTATCTAAGTCAGCTATACCGTGTGATGTGTTTTCAGATTGATCACTTGACAACTTCCTGTTTACCGAACACTTGTATGATTTTTAAAACACATGATAGCCAAGTTGAAAATTTTCGTCACTTTTTTTCTCAGGAACTACAATACAAGGATTTCTGAAATTTGGTTTCAGGATTTATATAAGTCAGATATACCGTGTGATGCGTTTTCAGATTCATCACTCGACAACTTCCTGTTTACCGAACACTTGCATATTTTAACACTATTAATATTATCCACTTGCGGCGGGGTATCATCAGTGAGCAGTAGCTCGCAGTTTCACTTGTTTTCACAATGGTCTTGATTGGGTTTTTTTTCTCCTTGTTCAAATTCGTAATTGTCTCTTTTAATTTCTGTGTGTTCATTATTATCATCTTCTAGTGTGTGTATAAGTTGGCGACGATTTTTACGTATGGTTCGTGCTCCAACATCAACTTCGTACGATCTGATTGTCCCTTTCTTCCACTCGTTTGTTGAATTTTGATGGTTGTATTCTTACGGTTTCTCCTTTTTTAACGTTGGCGAATCGTTTGCTCTTTGATTGTAATAGAGCTGTTGCTTTTGTTTTTGTTTCGTTAATTCTATTTGTACCTTATTCGGGACAAC
Source organism: Mytilus trossulus (assembly GCF_036588685.1). Classification (NCBI taxonomy): domain Eukaryota; kingdom Metazoa; phylum Mollusca; class Bivalvia; order Mytilida; family Mytilidae; genus Mytilus; species Mytilus trossulus. The sequence continues at coordinate 60,234,553 of NC_086377.1, read as the reverse complement.
CACTGTCGGTCTCAGAATACTTATATCAATTCACACGAAATACCAAGTATTTCATTGTCAAAAGTAGGAATTGATCTAATGAAATTTCAAAGTAAGAATTATCTAGTGATAGTAGACTTAAAAACTTTAAAAATGCGATTCTTATGGTGGTATTTTTCTGAATAGGCAATGGAGTTATAGGCGGCATAGGCAAATGAAGTGATAGGCGGATCCAGGGGGGGGGGGGGGGGCTGGGTGGGGAAAATGTGGTTGATTATATAGGGAATCATTGAAGCATGACTGGAGCCCCCCCTTAGGTCAGTCAGCCCCCCTTAGGAAAAGTTCTGGATCCGCCACTGAATGGAGCTACCATATAATTTTAGGCGGGCTAGGAAGAAAAATATTGTTCTGCATTTCTTTTAGTTGTACTCTCTGTCAAGCCTTTTTATTTTCCCACCTACTCGGTCTTACTCTCCCCATACAACTAAATTTTATATGGAAGCTTCCTTAGATTTGAACGAAATGTACAAGTCTTGCTTCTGTTGTTAACAATTAACATCGAAGTATATATAATAAAGTATGGCCTTGAAATTAAACCGAAGTTACAGGACAAAGGTTTTACATCATACGGAACTATAGGTATTTATAACTAACGATTGGAAATCTAGAACCAACAAAAAAAACGATGTATTCTTTATTATATCTGTAGCGATATCGTTGTCAAACATAACTTTAACGCTTTAATATATATATCTAAGGATTCTAAAATAGCTCGATCGTACATATAACCAAATACAACAAAACATAATGTACATTTACATGTATGTTCAAAACAATAAACGAATAAAATATGATATACAGTAAAAAACGGCATTGATATGATCGGCAATCACTAAATCACAGTGTCCTTTAATGTTATGTATGCGATGTTTTCTTATGTAAATTTTTGAATAATAATTCATAGAAAAACGTATAACTCATCACTTTTTGGCACACACGGAAAGAATGAATTATTTTGATCGAAGCTCATTTTTCTAAATAATTTAAAGAAAAGGCATAATGCGGGGTTCACACATTGCCGATTATTGCTCCCGTTTGAGATCAGACCACATTACGACACGAAAAGTGAAAAAGTCGGATTAGTATCCTCAATTATCTGGAATGTCCTATCATTGTCTGAACGCAGTCGTTTTAGTTCGTAACAGATTCCTACGGGTCGGGAAGGTTCCGAATAGTTCGGCAAAGCACTCCGACAGTTAGGTGCGTCCCGTAACATTCGGGGCAACTCAGCAGATTTTGTCTAGTCGGATTACTATCGTGGCTATGTCGTGACAGATTCTGCTGTATCGGATCGAATTCCGAACAATGTCTTGTGTATTCTGGACGGTTACCTGTGGAACGGGAATGATTTGGAGTAATTTTTCATAGCTGTTTTTCTGCCGATTGAGTCCAGATTGCATCCAGATCTTGTCGATTGCGAACCGTTTTTTGCCGAAACCGTTCCGAACAGTCCCGTTATTAAGACGAAATTCGTCAATGATACCCATGTCCAAGTCCCGACAATTACAGAATACAATACGACTGAGACCAGACAAAGCCGTTTGCAATGCGATATAGCGGATCAAGATAGGATTACGTTCCGACAGTATCTGATCATCCCGAATATGACGACAGTTTACGAACGGATAACTTCCGTCAGCGTCGGTTCACTGTCTGGTCACTGTCTGATCTTTGTCGGATTACATTCGGTAGAGTCGGGACGCTGTCGTGACAGACTCGGTCGAATTTTACCTGGCGAAAAATAGAAATCGGATTAGAATCTGATTCAGAACGGGATTATCGGGACTAATTTGCTTAGAAACGGTTGAATATCGACGCTTCCTGAACACTATCTGATTGTTGTCGTGATCAAATTATTTGTTTGGCAAATTTTAATTTAAATTTGAATTTCCATCCACGATTCACAGGATCTTGATCAGACTTTTTTTTTTTTTAATCGGGAATGGTCCTGTCAAGGACGGTAGTAAAAATCGTGAATGTGTGACCCCAGCTTAACTAATAATTTTTTGGCACAAAGTCGTGTGATATTCGGGTAATTATACATTGTCGGAGTTTTCCCTTAAGATAAATGTGCAATTATTCGTTTAATAGACACGCTAAGAACATTTTCTTTCGGAATACCATTTTGTAATGAATTTAATTCTCTCTCGTTAAGACGTCTCGTGTCATTATTTCTAAGTCTCGTGTCATTATTTCTAAATCTTGTAATTTATTACACAACTAGTGAATGTCAGGATAGATATTTTAAGATATAATTAGACCGATCTATATGAAAGTGTTGAGATTTGAAAATGTGCGATGCCTAAGGTTAGAAAGGAACAATTTAGAATTGCCTTTTTTTCATTCAAAATCATGATCATCAGTTATTTTAAGCTTGCTGATATTGGAATTTACGTTAATTTACTACAATATAATTCATGTCTAAATATCTAAACTTAAATAATTTTACGCTATGATGCATATTCATTTAGCGCTGACTATCTACTCATTCTTAGAACGAATTTCCTCAATTGTATACGGTAAATTCAGAAATTATTGAAATTTTTGCAGGATGGATATTTCAAGATATAATAAGACCGATCTATATGATAGTATTGAGATTTGAAAATGTGTGTTGTCTAAGGAACAATTTGGAAAGGTCGGCTTGCTCTTTTTTTCACAAAACATCTATCGACTAATACTTAAAGCTTGCTTATATTGGAATTTTTATTTTTTGTTTGTCAATAAAGAATTTTGATAAATGTAGTTAAAAATATTTCCAAATTTCAGTTTTGCGTCATTTTTTAAAAACAATGTAATGTGGTTACAAAATTTAAATATACGACATATATGGACATGTATAACATACATCTAAAATGTGGACGAGTTCCAATGATACTACAGTGAAACCTCACTAAACCGAACCCTTTCGGGACTTGAGATTTTATTCGGTTTTGGCTTATGTTCGGTTTCATAAGGTTCACAATGCATAAATTGTGATATGATTGGTCTTCAGAACAAGTTTGGATTAGACAGGTTTCCGGTTTATTCAGGGTTCGGTTTAATAAGGTTTCACTGTACTTCCAACCAGAGACCAAATGACGTAGAAGTTAACAATTATAGGGTAACGTACAGCCTTCAACAATGATCAAAACTAATGCCACATAGCAAGCTATTAAAGGTCATGAATTTTAAGAACAAAATTAATTCAATTCAATTCAATTCAATATTTTATTTAAGTCTCATCTCTCAATAATATATATTACAACATTACATTAAATGTAAAAATATATAAATATAAAAAGAGAGCCATTCTGTACAGAATTACAAGAGACTATAACATTAAAAATTATATAAAGAATTCATCTATTATAAAACATATTGACATTAACATTATTTACAGTATAAAACATTTCTACGTCTATTTAAAATAAGATTACAGGCTTTGGAACAGCTACGAATCATATAATCATCTGTAAATAAAAAACACTAATTTCTGTTTATCATCAAAAGACATAAAATCACTTTTAAAATGTATTGCTTCATCAAATAAGTTTTTTTTTCTAAAATCGTCATATAAAGGACGCGATAAAATAACATGGTTTTTCATCTTCTTAAATATCCATACAATTATCACAGACTCGATCTTTTAAAATAAATTTTTGAAATGTCCCCGTTTCTATTCTAAGTGGCGCTACACCACATCGGAATTTGGCAAAATAATTTTATTCCCTTATTCCGTTTCAAAACTGTTCTTAAATAGATTATATGTACGAAGTTTGTTACCACCTTTACCAGATAAAGCTTTCTCTGATTGTAAATTGCCTTGCCACTGTTCGACATATTTATTAAACATTTTAGACGTAAAAAGTAAAATCACAAAAATACTGAACTCAGAGGAAAATCAATTAGGAAAGTCCATAATCACATGGCAAAATCAAATAACAAAACGCATCAAAAACGAATGGACAAGAACTGTCATATTCCTGACTTGGTACAGGCATTTTCAAATGTAGAAAATGGTGGATTAAACCTGGTTCTTTAGCGCTAATCCTCTCACTTTAATAACAGTCTCATCAAATTCCGTTATATTTACATGATGCGTTAATTAAACGGGCCCAATTAAACAGTCACAATTAATAAAATAGTCAAAATATGGGTACATCAGTCATCATCGTATATCAATTTTTAAAGGGGACAATTTAACCGAACACCGTGACAAACATCTTCTATCTACGAACACATTAATTGATTTGAGTGTCTGACGTCAGAAAATTTTATACGTCACATAAATTTGTCGTTCACTGTGCGTACAAACAGTTTTAAAATTTACATAGGCAATGTAAGCATACAAGGTTAAAAAATCAAAAGTATGTTAGAATAAATTACAGAAATAGACCGATATTCAAACTAGTCCAAAAGTTATAGGTAGAATTTATGAGAATCCAAAAATAGTTAATACCACTACCACTGTGACGCGTTGAATGATTTTGACGTTTGTGGTTCAACGTATATAGTAATTCATACTAGTAATAGAAATATATCATAATGACATATAATAGACCAATATAATACTGACTGGATCTTTTAAATTACAGAGTCACGTAATAAGAACAGTATTGAGAACTGAGGTACTATCAACATAATCTGTAATGATACACAAATGTTCTGCATTATAATTAGAAAATGTTTTCCTTACATAAAAATTCCAATTTTTTATACACTTATGTTTTTTACTCATAATGTCTGCCCATATGATTTTTTTCTGTTTAAACGATCAGAGCTCATATTGTTCAAACGGCACCATAGTTGAATTAAGCATTGCCATTGTTTTTGAAGGATAGGTATCCACCCCATAGCATCTGCAACTGCAGCATTTGGAGAATATTCACCCACTCCAAGAAAAAACATGCAAGCTCTATTATGGATGGCAGTTTTAAAAGAAAAGTGTTTACAAACCCAAATACCAGCACCATATTCAACAGTTGGAAGCAACAAACTCTCATATAATTTTGAAAAGACATTATGAGTAACACCACCTAAGATTTTGCACTTTTTTATAACAAGGCCAAGTGCTCTATTTGTAGAAGCTGCAACAGCTTTAGCAGTTACATTACAATCTAAAAATTCACTTTTAAAAACTAAACCTAAATATGTATAAGTAGTAGAATATTCAATGATATCATTCTCCCATTTAAATTCAACATGTCACTTATCAACGGAAGGTGTTCTAACAAACATAAAACAGTTTGAACAACAAAACTAATGGACCGGGGTCTGTTTTTTGTATACAAAAGAAAAAGAATAGATAGGAGATACAGTAACATTGAAACGACAGGAACTGAATTTCGGATTTTCCGATCAGGCTCGAATCTAGGATGTGATTAATGCTAGTTGGGGTGCTCCTGACTGCGGAGTTGAAAGGCATACATATATATTTTGACAAACAAAATATCTTTTCAAACGGTCGATTTTGACTATAAATAATAAATAAATATATATTTTATTAAAGTGTCACATATTGATTGACAATATTTACAAATCACAGTATACAATAAAACAATCAATACCCAGTCATAAATTTGACTTATGAGACACTTGTTATATACATTATTAATATAGTTTAACGGTAAAATTCATAAAATTATCATCAAAAAAGTTAAAACGTGTTTATGCGTTTAAAAGCATATATACTTGAGCATAAAATAAAATCCGAAATGAATGTTGTTAAAAAAAGAAGTATGGAAATAAGTTAAAAAGAATAAAATATATATTCTAAGTTTTAAAATAATTTCATCTAAAGATTAACGATTATATATTTAATTATCTTATAAAAAAATTAATCGCAGTGACTTTAAAATCATAAAATAGACTTTTACAACTAGTATGTTATAAGTAATAATTAAGAAAATATTTTTCGTCTCATTAAACTCTTATGTAAACATTTGCTTAAACATTTTTGAATATCAGAACATTTCATTATTTCAACAAGTTTGACATCATCATTTAACATTGAGAAGTTGTCAATATATTTTGAACATTCGAACAACAATTCAAACCTAATGTCATCATATAAGGAACATTGCAAAAGAAAATGTTTTTCAAATTCAACACTATTTAAGGAACAAAATTTACAAAGTCTATTTTCTAAAGCTGTAGGCGGCCTGGTGTACCTGCAGTCTCGATGGCTAACGGGAGCGAGCCGGCGCGGAACAAGGCTAAAGTACGTCTGTACGAGCGTGGTATAATATTTGGAGAACGTATGTCTCGGCAAAATTGTTAGTTTTAAATAACCTGTACGTTCGAAGTTTGTTGCCATTTTGATGTCCACGATCATTGAATAGTTCACTTTGCCATTCGGTATTGTCTAAAACCTTTATTACATTGTCATGTATTCAGATGTTTTAAACAATCGATTTAATCCATTTGGTCTAGACATTGTTATGTTTTCAGATGTTTCAATTAATCGATTTAAACGATTAAGACTAGACATCGTATTGTAGTAGTTCATCAGGATAACAGCGACCAACACTAAACAAAGCAACTAATTAAGTGTCTATGAATAGTTTTACTGTCAACCTGTCTATACTTAAGAACTTACAATAATCTGTAATATGACAAAGCTAGCGTAACTTGTCTATCAAAAAGAATATAATCTGTATTAACGCAATTTTAAATATCATTGTATGAAAATGAACTGTCTGTGTTGTGAAAAACATTATTATCCTTGTCATCCTTACATCAATGCAGCAACCAAGTACAGCAAAACAAGAACATCTCATCAATGCACATGAGAACAAACACAATTATTGCAATAGCTCAGTCTCGTAATTTAATGGCTGTAGAATAACAATATTATTTTAATAGAGCTTCTTTTTCTAAAATCGTTGACGTGCGCCATTTGTAGTATGAAGCAATTCTGCTTTTCATACAAATTGTACTTTGGTAACCATTTTGCATCCAAATAAAACTACAAAAAGAAGAATTCAATTCTTAACAGATGTACTACATACTATTAGCTAATGAAAAAGTAGACAAATTAAACCCCTAAAGGGAAATTATTTGCGAGAACGGTGTCAGTAGGCCTATATGGAGCAAGGACTATAAGAGCATTACGTGTATACCTAGTAACCTTTTGTTATTTGTATATTCTGACCAATAAATAATAACTACCAAACCACTGAAAGGTAGACAAATTAGACAAAACAGTAGACAAATTAGACAAAACAGTAGACAAGTTAGACCCCAAAAGGGAAATTATTAACGGGAACGGTGTTAGCAGGCCTACATATGTCAAGGTCTGTAAGTGCATCATGTGTGTACCTCGTGACCTTTTCTAACAGATATACTACCTAACCCCTGAAAGTTGGACAAATTGTGGAAAAAAGAATATTTACGAGAACGTGAGTATATCATTAATGACAGAACGTATATTGTTAACATTTACCATGTTTACGTTAACTCCATTAGGGAACATTTCTGTAGAAAGCCACGTGTTCGTATTTCCCTAGATACAAAGAAATGCGACATTCATTACAAAAAAAATCAACTTTGTTCTGTAGCTAATTTGTCTTGTTTGTTTTGATGATAAGCACAATCTGTTTATAAATCTTTTTACCTAGAGACAATCAATATTATTGACAGGAACTCAGTCCAAAATGTGATATATAGGGTAATTAAAGCTGGGAACAGTACATCAATATAAATTTCCTTGATTTAAGCAATAAATGGTAATCAGGTTGGATTGATTTCCTTTTTTGTACTTTGTACCTTAATTTTTTTTTATTAAAGTAGAAAAAATTATTTTGAAGAGGTCTATTGATTTGTAAACTATTCCGATTGAGGGACTTAATGATGTTCGAGCCTGTGTGCTTTTTTTTCAAGATTTGAGACTCCAATAAGTTAGGACAGATACAGTGTAAAGTAAAAGCCGAGTCAGCCTTTTCCCGCCATTTTTTAAATTTATTTATCAATTTTAAAAATATTTCGAAAGTTCTATCACCTATCAATAGTTTAACCTTATTTTGCTCCTTTTTCAAAGCTTTATGTATAGTCGGCATGTTACATACCAAATAAACATGGAGAGCTTTTCATGATAACCGACAACTAAATTAATCTTCCTAATTTATATACTAGTATATTTTTTTTAATTTTGGCCGACTGCATGTACATCCTTCATACACTGAATAATTGAGCTATTCAGAAATGTCACAAGTTCCCTTTCTTTTCGACTTCCTTGCTTAGTTTATATCATAGATGTATGTTGGTTCGTATTGATGGTGTGTGATATTTGTGGTAACTGGACATAGTTTAATCAATCGGCAATCATCGGGTATATCCGGTAATCTTATAAAAATCCGAACTCGCATTGTGGGTGATGCATGTAAAGCAGAAGACGCTTATCGCGTGATCAAGCTTAAAAGTTTCTTCGTTCAGATTTCAAAGATTACAGTTAACTTTGATTTCTAAAATTGATTGTAATTTGTGAAATAATTTTAAAATAAATTGAATTTCCGACTTTTTAAAATTATGTATAAACACTATTTTTATGTCTTATCAAAACAATATTCGACGGTTTTTTTAATGATGCAGATTGTAAATTTCAGAAAAAACCGGTACTTGAACTTTTTGAAAATGCTAATGGTCTGAATCAACACTGTCCATTTTTATAAATTTTCTGTTTTCAAAACATTGAATTTTTCGAAAAAACTAAGGATTTTCTTACCCCAGGAGTAGATTACCTTAGCCATATTTGTCACAACTTTTTTGGAATTTTGGATCCTCAATGCTCTTCAACTTTGTATTTATTTGGCTTTTTAACTATTTTGATCTGAGCGTCACTGATGAGTCTTATGTAGACGAAACGCGCGTCTGGCGTATAAAATTATAATCCTGGTACTTTTGATAACTATATCCATACATATTTATATAATTTACAATACAATATTGATTGTTTCTCGTGTTTGATTGTTTTATGTTTTTGATCAAAAGAAACGTGTTTTTATAATGGCCTTATTTTTAGCGGATTTATATAGCATTCGACACCCACAACATTGCATAACATTACTATAGGCGTTCTTATAACAATCAAAGGCAAAAATACAAATACAAACGCACATAAAAGAGTATATAAATATAAGTTTATGATTTGAAATTCATGTTTTAAAATATAAAAACACTAAACGTGATCATTAACATGTTTAGAAATTTAATAATCATATATCAATTTCATTTTCCTGTGATGTTTATGCAAACCCAAGATGCAATGAACACTTTTAATATTATAAAACTAACAAATATCTAAATTTATTTATTATTTGAATGGCTTACTTTGGAAAATATGTTTGTTCAATGCATAGACAATTGGTCTGTTTCTGTTTGAAGACATACATTTGAATAACGTACTGTAGAAGTCGGCATATTGTTATTCTTTTACTTTTCTACATTGGCTAGAGGTATAGGGGGAGGGTTGAGATCTCATAAACATGTTTAACTCCGCCACAATTTTGCGCCTGTCCCAAGTCAGGAGCCTCTGGCCTTTGTTAGTCTTGTATGATTTTAAATTTTAGTTTCTTGTGTATAATTCGGAGTTTAGTATGACGTCCATTATCACTGTACTATTATGCATATTTTAGGGGCCAGCCGAATGCCACCTACGGGTGCGGGAATTCTCGCTACATTGACGACCCATTGGTTGCCTTCGGCTGTTGTTTGGTCTATGGTCGGGTGGTTGTCGCTTTGACATATTCACCATTTCTTTTCTCAATTTTATACTTTTGTTTTAGTTATTGATACGCACATTCATCATTTGAAAAACCCTTACACTTAAGGTAGATCATAAGTATATATTTTTTTAGTCAGAATTTTTTCATAATTTGCCAAAATGAAGATTTTACTATACTCTTTTCAAAAATTCAATAAAAAGTATAGGTTACCGTGCTATTTTTCAAGCAATGAGTCGTTGAAATTTGCTAAAATTTGGTAAGTTTGTTCATGAAAAAACAATTCAGTGAGCATAAACAAAATCCTATGAGATAGAATTTTGAAATAAATTGTGAAAGGAAAGGTTTCATAATATGTTTTAAGAAAGTAAAAAGAAAACATGGTGTCACCGAACTTGTTTTCTTGCTACAAGTGAAAAAAAAAATCCCTATTAGTCCAGTATAAATTTTGTACTAAAAGAGTTATCTCCCCTTAAATGGCTCATTTGAACAAAATAATTTTAAAACCAAAAACAATGATATTTGTTAAATTATTTTGTATAATACGATCATTAATTAACAGGTTTTCTTTCTAATACCGATTTTGTACTGTGATTGTACAATCCAAGATGGCGGTATACCATCAATCTACCTTACCCTTCCGAAGCACCTGAGATCACCCCTAGTTTTTGGTGGGGTTCGTGTTGTTTATTCTTAAGTTTTCTATGTTGTGTCATGTGCACTATTGTTTTTCTGTTTTTCTGTTTGTCTTTTTCATTTTTAGCCATGGCGTTGTCAGTTTGTTTTAGATTGATGAGTTTGACTGTCCCTTTGGTATCTTTCGTCCCTCTTTTTTTGCATACATTTAAAACAGACATTAAAATGAGATACTGCGTATTCTTAAATGAGACGACAACAATACGTCAAGTATACACCAAAGACCAAAGCCATCAACAAGTCAACAAACCAGAGTGATTGATTGTTAGTTGCGTAACGTCCATGACAATGGCAAATAGTTCTTGTATGTTCAGGACGAGAAAATTAGCAATAAAGCAAAAGATAGGTATTGTACTTGAGACTGTTCACAAAAAGGGATGATTTCGACTGCCATCGGAAAATAAAGGAACTAGTAGTATATTGGATAGGGACAAACCACATATGGATCTCTCAAAGAGATGCTTAAATCTCTCTCTACCATTCGTCACAAATAGGCTGATTCCGTTTTTGAAAGAAGAGGGGTTTGCCGATTGTCCATCTAAACTAGGCATCAGATTTCAACAAAACAGTGTCTATTTTGATAATTTCTTCCAAAATCATTCTACACCATGTTCTCGAAACAATATCTAGGCATTACGATTACACGACTCGAGGACTACTGATGTGGGTTTTGCCGACTTGCAACAGTCGCATGACCCTGCGCAAGAACAATCTAGGGTTTTCTTCTTCTTATTTTAGATTTCAAATTTATATAATCTTATTTCCTATTCGTGTCGTATTTAAACAGTTTTGAGTTAACCATTATCTAGTTGTTACCGTAATTGTTTTTTTTCCGGCACATTTATTGGACGGGTTTATCTTAAATCAAGGCAATTTCAATCTGCCCCTTAGCTTCAGACATGATCAAGTTATATAACTAAGTTATGTTAAAGTCAATTTATGGAATATATCGGGGTCTAGATGGAGGATTCATCATTTTTTTTTTAATTCTTTTGCAAATTTTTCCTCATTAGCCCTTTATTTTATGGCTATTTGGCAGTATTGGTCAATCATGATCGATCTATTATTAAACCACCACCCAGAACCTAATATGATTATCGTTTATTTTGGTGCATTAAAATAGGCCGCTTGTCTCTTCTTTTTTTTTTTTTTTATATAAAATACTTAAACCTTTTTCTTTTCAAAAGAGTTTTCGAAATAAATCTTGAGGTTTGTTTTTAAGTTCACAGTATTAAAAACCTAGCAACCGGAAGCAGTAAAAAAGGAAAAAAAATGCAGCCATTGTCCTTACGTTGACATTTTCTTGGTGAGATGTTATCTAATTATGGAACCTTTTAGTTTGTTCATTGAAGTGGCAATCTGTTGGTTATAGGTTCTTCGGTGCAATCAATGGTTGTATAAATTTATACTAAACATCACAAATAATGCACCACATCTTACCATATATAACTTAGTTTTGCGATTTCGTGTTTTTGCTAATAAAATATATAAAGCATAATCTTCAACTTAATGTAGAGTCAGATAATTTACATTTTAGTATCGACAAGAGTCAACAATAAAAATCCGAGATGAGTACAGAGGTTGATCCAGGTTGATAGTGGTGAGGTTCCGAGGATTGGAACCCCATCTTTGACGATCATGCTTTTGAATGGGAACATAATTTATGGTTTGATCCCTTTTTAAAATGACTTGATTCTCTCCTTATAAGTAAATTTCAAACTGGATATTATTAAGATTAAGAAACTGATAATCTAACTATTTCGATGTTTTCAGCTGAAAAGACACACATGACTTTATTTTTTCTTAAATAAGATACACATGACTTTATTTTTTCTTAAATTAGTCAACATATATTTTTAAATTATCGATAATTATGTGTTTTTAGATGTATTAACATTATAAAATTCACTGCTTGTGGTGCGTTTTTATTTATGTTAGGTATATTTAGAAACGTCAATAAAATGCATCAAAACAACTTTACAAAAACAACACAAACGTTAACATTGTAGAAAAGATTATTGACATAGCACGATGCATGCATTTAGATAAAAAAAAATATCAATTGTTTCTATTTTAAATATTCAATGGAATTTCAATCTCCCAATATCGTATTTCTATATTTCTGAATTTCAGCATATCGAATTTGACTTTATTTTTCAAGGCTAATGCAATAAGGCAATAGGTCTTACAAAACCTTACGAGATTTGTTCTAGACAACAGTGGCGGATCCAGCCATTTTGAAAAAAAGTGTCGTAAAAAAGGGCAATTCTTACGCACCAAATTCTGTTTGGGTTCCTTTATTTACATACAGACTATACTATCAATTCGTATGATATCAGTAATTTTTGAAGCTTGTTATTTTGAAACTGAGTAGCGAACACTCTTAAGTATGAAGCGACTTCGCGTTTTATACAAATTGTGCTCATAAACATCAATAAAATTTCAAAAAGAAATCGTTTGTATATTATACAAGTATCTTGTCTTAGGAAGAAATAAATCCTACTTTGTAAAGGATCACTCTGTTTCAAACAAAAAATTCTCTGAATCAAGATGCTTGATTTTTATGATTGACAACATATTTGTAACGTTCCGAGGACGTGTTTTTCAACAGACTGTCGACATTCCAAGGGGAACAAACTGTGCCCCTTTACTTACCGACTTATTTCTTTATCATTATGAGGCTGACTTCATGCAGGAACTTCTTAGGAAGAAAGATAAGAAGTTAGCAATATCCTTTAACTCTATTTTCCGCTATATAGATGATGTTCTTTCACTAAATAATTCGAAATTTGGTGACTATGACGAACGCATCTATCCCATTGAACTAGAGATAAAGGATACTTTCCATTTTTAAGTAGCAACATTCCAGCAGCACCTGTAAAGTGCATACGGGGTATATATCTCCCAGTTGATACGATATTCTCTTGCTTGCATTTCCTATCATGATTTTCTTGATAGAGGATTGCTGCTCACAAGGAAGCTTTTAAACCAAGAGTTTCAAATGGTGAAGATGAAATCATCCCTTCGTAAATTTTACGGACGCCATCACGAGTTGGTTGACCGTTATGGAATAACCGTTTCACAAATGATAGCGAATATGTTCCTTACGTCGTAACTACAATCACCTTCCCTTTCATGAATGTGACCTACCAAATTAGACTATTTACCGGATTTGATACCCGGTATCACATAAGCAACACGACGGGTGTCACATTTGGAGCAGGATCGGCTTACCCTTCCAAAGCACCTGAGATCATCCCCAGTTTTTGATTGGGTTCGTGTTGTTTATTCTTTGGTTTTCTATGTTGTATCATGTGTACTATTGTTTGTCTTTTTTTATTTTTAGCCATGGCGTTGTCAGTTTGTTGTAAATTTATGAGTTTGACTGTCCCTTTGGTATATTTCGTCCCTCAATTATAGATACGACCGTTGGTTGTCCTGTTTGAATGGTTTTACACTGGTCTTTTTTGCAATTGTTGATAGCTTGCTGTTCGAAGTGCCATAAGGCTCCGTGTTGAAGAACTTACCTTTATCTTTAAATTTACCAATTGTGATTTGGATGAAGATTATTCTCATTGGCCCTCATACCACATCTTCTTATATCTTTTGACTTCTTAACAGATGTATAACGTAAACCAACGATTAAATAGACAAATTAGACTCTTAAAGGGAAATTATTAACTTGACGGTGTTAGTAGATCTATATGGATCAAGGTCTGTAAGTGCATCACGTGTGCACCAAGTGACCTTTAGTTATTTGTATATTCTAACAAATATGCTACCTAGTAACCACTGAAAGGTAGACAAATTAGTCAAAAACAAAGAATATTAGCGAGAACCTGGTTAAATCATTAATGACAGAACGTATATCTCTTACATTTACGTTAACTCCATTAGGAAACAATTCTGTAGAAAGCCTCGTTTTAGTATTTCCCTAGATACAAAGAAATACGACAGTCATTACAGGAAAATCAACTTTGTTCTGTAGCTAATTTATCTTGTTTGTTTTGATGATAAGCACAATCTGTTTATAAATCTTTTTACCTAGAGACAATCATTATTATTGACGGGGAACCAGTCTAGAATGTGATTTATAGCTGGTAATACAAAGCTGGGATCAGTATATCAATTATTATATAATATAAGTTCCTGATTATACATGTAGTAACAAAAGGTAATCAAGTTGAATTGATTTCCTTTTTTGTACTCTGTACCTTAACTTATTTATTAAAGTGTTGAAGATTATTTTGAAGAAGTGTTGATTTGTAAGCTACGTCGAGTGAGGGTCTTTTAAATGATGTTGAGGGTATGTGTCCTTTTTTTAAGATATAATCCATTAAAAATTTGGTAGAAAGTGATTCGAGATGTAAGACTCCAATACTACTTAAGCACATACTTTGTATAAGGTAAAAGTCCGAGTCAGCCTTGTCCAGTCGTTATTCTTTTTTAATCAAATATCTCGAAAATTCCATAACCTATTAATAGTTTAAGTTATTTTGTTCCTTAGCTAAATACTCTTCTTACTTATAGTTTCAGTTTTTAAATTTCACCCGACTACATGTACAACCTTTAACACACTAAAAATCGGAGTTATTTAGAAAGGTGACGATTGCCTTGCTTAGTTATCATAAATGTGTGTTGGTCCGTAGTGATGTGTTTTTTTTTTAAATCGATCGTCAATCCTCGGGTAAATTTCGGCACTCTCCTTAAAATCTGCACTCGGATGGTTGGTGATGCATGTAAAGCAGATGACGCTTATCACGTGACATTATCATCCTGTATTCGTTCAGAGTTCAAAGATTACAGTTATCTTTGATTTCTAAAATTGATTTGAATTTGTGATATTTTTTGAAAATATGTTAATTACTATTTTGATGTCTTATCAAAAGAATGTTCGAATGTTTTCAAATAATGCAGATTTTGAATTTTAGAAAAGACAGAAACACTATAAACTTATGAAAATTGTCATAGTCTAAAGCAACACATGGGATTGTTCAAACATATTTATACAATGTACGATAAAATATTGAGTGTTTTTCATGTTTGATTATTTTCATGTCTTTGAGCAAAAGAACAATTTTATATAATGGCATTATTTTTAGCCGATTTATATAGCATTCGACACCCACATCATTGAATAACATTACTATAGGCGTTCTTATAACAACAATGGGTAACCAAAGGCACAAATACAAACGCACATAAAAGAGTATATAAATATAAGTTTATGATTTGAAATTCACGTTTTAAACATAAAAACACCAAATGTGACCATTAGCATGTAAATAAATTTAATAAATATATCAATTTAATTTTTCTGTAATGTGTATGCACCTTCAAAAAGGAATGAACACTATAACTACTATCAAAATAACAAATGTTCAAATTTATTATACTATTTGAATTGCATACTTTTGACAAGATGTTTGATCGTTGCATGCATAGACAATTTGTCTGTTTTTGTTTGAAGACATAGATTTAAAACAAAGTTAAGTAGCAGTCGGTATAATTTTGTTTTCGCTTTTAATATAGTTATTAATATGTACTCTCATCATAAGATAAATTTGTCCAAAATCGTTCCACACAAAATGCTCGAGAAAACAAAAGCATAACAATTTAGAAAACTTCCCAAAAAAAATCTTCCAATTTTAGATCAAATTTATATATATTAATCCTGTTTCATATTCGTGTCGTATTTAAGGTCAAGTTACAGTAAATGGGCTATGTCACAGATTGAAGTAAAATTTTGCATACAACTCTGGCTCGATGAACTCCAACTAAAAATCGAAAAAATAATGCATTTATCTCATTTATCATTTAAAATATTACTGATTGAATTATTACAAAATTGGTGAGCATTTGTATAGAAAGCACATACAATCTATCTTTCTATACACAAAACAGTAAACCTGGGTTAAAAAAAACAGACATCCCTGGATTTTGTCCCTAAGGTAGAAATTTTATTTGTATAAAATTGAGAATGGAAATGGGGAATGTGTCAAAGAGACAATAACCCGACGAAAGAGCAGACAACAGCCGAAGGCCACCAATGGGCTATCAATACCGCGATAAACTACTGCACCCGCAGGAGTCCTTCAGAAGGCCCCAAAACTGGCAAATATGTTACTAGTTCAGTGATAAAGGTCGCCATACTAAACTCCTAATTACACACAAGACACTCAAATTAAAAATTATACAAGACTAACAAAGGCCAGGTGTCAGTTTCACAAAAAAACTTACGACTAAGATTGATCGTAAGTTATACTGAATATTTCATGACTTACGATCAACTTTAGTCGTAAGTTTTTTTTGTGAAATCAACTCCTGATGCTCCTGACCAGGGACAGATGCAAAACTAAGGCGGGATTAAACATGATTTTTGAGATCTCAACCCTAACCTATACACTTACTATTGAAATAAGGAGTTGAGATATTCGGGATACGTAAAACGCCTCCAGTTAGATATTTGCAGCAATCTCTCTGAGGAGTCCGTAAAGGGTCAGTTTAAATAACAATTACTTTCCCTATCGAACACCATACACTCATTTTATAGCGTCTGTCCTTTATTCTTCATTCTCTCGACTACCTACCATTCAAAAAATTCATAATTAAATAACTGTTTTTTTAAAAAATGCGTCCGGTAAATGTGTGAAATATTTGCACCTGGACGTAGTAGACGCAAGCCATTGTTTTGTAAAACTTTTCGCCTAGGAGAAAATGTCACAAATACCAATTCAAAATGCGTTTTACAAATAGAAATTATTTGGTTCTGAATCGCTAGATTACTACACACTGGCTTCGCTTTAGAAATCCACAAGTTGAAGGTCATAAAGCCTTATGACTCATAAAGCTACAAATACAAAATGTAAACGTACGGTGGACCATAATTTGTTCTCATCGGTCGTCCCACTGTCTATATCACTTTGTTCAGCTCTTAATACTATTCCGTATCATGTCTTTGTGACGTCAAATACGTTGACCCGGCTTTAATAACTTTAACCCGGACATATCAGCGACGTCATAATGTTTGAACCGACGTTAATTACTTTGACCCGAACTTATCAAGTTATCTTTTGTGTGCTGGTGAAACAAGGAAAACACTTCTGGAACACGCAAATATAGCTCGATAAATCGATTATCAGATTATCTGCATATTATTGATATTGTAAAATATCAGCTGCTTGACATCATATGAAGGCTTTTTGATCTCGTTCGCTACGCTTAGCCTCACACGACAAAAAGCTTCATATTATGTCTCGCAGCTGATATTTTACGATATCAACATGCAGATAACCTGATAATCGGTACATATCTCGTAATCTTAACCAAATGACGAGATTTTGACGTCGAGAGTTTTTTAACTGATGAAAAATAACATGAAATTTATAATTGGAGATTTTTCATCAAGATTAAAAATTCTGAAAACAGTTATGATATCGCTACAGGAAATGATGATATCCAATAAATTGTAAGAGCTGACGATTATGCAAAAAATATCAATGGTAAAAGTCCATAAAATGAATTCGGACTTAAAACGTGAAAAATCGAAAAATCAACTTCGGGTCTTATCCGATAGGACAACTAGTAAAGTACATGCAGATATGACATATAGTTAGTAGAGCGTTCCCATGTAATCACAATATTTAAGGGTCTAGAAAGGGTTGACAGATTATAGAATATTTTACAAAGATCAGCGAAAATAAGCTATTAGCTCTTAAGAATGACAAAAATTCTAAAAAAAAAAAAAAAAAAAGATAGCCTGCTTAAATATGAGGCAAAAGGGAAATATTAGAAAAATAATGATAAGTTATTTTTTCAAAAAGCAAATTCTTTTAACTTCTTTCGTTATAAGATGTCACTCATATATTACATAGTGTATTTACTATCAGTTATTGCAAGCTTGGTCGTAAAGACACTTGCAAAATGGTTTAGAAAACCGTCGAGAAGCATTGTTCCAGAAAACAGGACAGCCTACTCAATACGCAACTTTCAGATTATAACAAATCATTCTTGGAAACATTGTCTAAAGCATAGAGTTTACTATGTCACTTAAAACATCGCCATAAATTGAGATCCTTTACCTTCCTGCGTTGATTTATTATAGTTTTCAAAATACTTTTGTCACCAGCTCCCTCCCCCCTCCCCAAACACGGCAAAAAAATCAAGGGAAAACGGTACTATTTATTCTGCCATAGGCGACACTACTAACATTTTCTAAATTTACAAGTTTTTATTATAAAAACCTGGATAAAACAGTTATGTTTGGTGTTAGTACTTTATTACTGTATTCTTAAAATTGAAGCCAAATAGTATCATGACCAATTTCCAACGAAGCTTGTTTATGTTATCCATGCCCACCGTCATTTTGCACCAAATTTATGAAATTTTGGAAGCCTTTTCGAATAATTCTCTAGAAAATATTTCAATAGGTTTAAAATTTGTATTGTAAATTTACACACTGCAGTTATTCATAGATAAATAAAAAAATATATATTGTACCCTTACATCAAATCACGGCTCTCTTAAGTTGACTTCCTTCACCTGTCTTGGGTACACAAAAGGCCAACCTAATGCTGGGAAAATGTAATACTACCGTTTTCCCTCAAACTGTCGGTCCATTCAACTTTATATTTCGGGAGAGGCAAGTTTGACATACAAACGCATATATACTGGTTTTGATTCCACATTCAGGTAATTATTTAAAAATAATAGGTTTAAATATCCAATCTGTACAATTGTTTTATTTGTTTTAAATTCCTGTCATAATAGCAATTTTTGCACAAAGTTTCTGAAATAAAATTCATTGTTCGCCTCCAACAAGGTATATAGCATTCACACGTAAAAGATATGAAATCATGATTTTGTAATTTCTGTTGTTATCCGACACTGTGAATATTAGCCGCAAAGGTTTCCATTTGACATTTGTTGACAGAAAAATTATGTCATTCGGAACAAGATCTGACATTCGGATCAAGATCTTTACGACTTCCTAAAGGATGATTTATCATTTCCGGTTTGATTTATGACGTCGAAAAAGGTCATTATAAAAGTAATTATCTGCAGACATCAAAGTGTCTATTGAAAGCCAAAAGCGGTAAAAATTCCAAAAATGCAATTTTAAGAAATTGTCACTTTGTCTAGTTTTCTTAATTCTGAAATTGAATATTTGCAAATCTGTACTTGTAACAGTAAATCATACTGCATTATTTCGTAAAACAGCGAGAGAAAAAACTATATTTTTTGTTAGATTTGCTTTTTAAATTACGTTACAAAAACTTTCAAAGATACTGGATCCCAAAATGGCCACAGCAGACGCACGTTTTGGTTCATATAAGACGAATCAGTTGGCTGAAAGCACAACAGTTGAATGATTGATTACTAGTAATAAATGTTCAACGTGTCGATCAGTTTTTATAAGTGGACCCGAAGAGAACCTTCTCTAGGTAAACTGTCAAGTCTAGTTGAAGTTCAGAAATGATTCGAACACACCTGCAACATGTGGGATTTCATTGCCTATTTTTATATATAACTGTTGATGTGTTACATATTTTTGTTTCGTTCATTTTTTAGAACATACATAAATAGTAAAATGCTTGGCCTCACTCCCTATGGATTTTACTTACCCTTTATGGATCTGTTAAGAGTCAGTAGCAAACCATGATATGAGGCAGGCATAACCTGTGAATGGGGACGAAGTATGTATGTATATATTTTTTTTACTTCAAACATGTTAATAAAGGATACGGAAATACCGTAACGTTCCCGATTTTGGTTCTGTTGTTAGGGATTTAGCTGTGACGTTCTTTGAATTATGACGTCATATTCAATGTAAACAAAAGAAACCATTTCATCAGGTAACGTTTTTTTTTTCAAATCAAACAATTATCATATTAAAATTTTATTGAGTTCCAATCTTATATTTTACTAGACTGATCAATATATTTTTTTTTAGTCTCATGCAAACAAGACGATTTCTGCGCAAATGCGGGATAACCGGAACAGGAACTAGATCTGAAAAAAAGTTAACGATTTTGAGTTTATTAGTACAATGAAAAATTCGGGAAATTTTCCCAATTTTTTTATTTTTTTTTTATTGATTTTTCTACCGTAATTGGGGACTTCGTCCCCATAATATGAGGCAGGCATAACCTGTGAATGGGGACAAAGTCTACATGCATTATTTTTTTTAATTCAATCATGTTGATAAAAGAAACCGAAATACCGTACGTAACGTTCCCGATTTTGGTTCTGTTGTTAGGGAATTAGCTGTGACGTTCTTTAAGTTATGACGTCATATTCGATGTAAACAAAAGAAACGCTTTCATCAGGTAACGTTTTTTTCATATCAAACAATTATTAAAATTGAATTTGTATTGAGATCCAATGTTATATTTTACTAGACTGTTAAATAAAAAAAAATCAAAGTCGCATGCAAACAAGACAGTTATCTGCGCAAATGCGGGGAAAACCGGAACAGGAAGTAGATCTGAAAAAAAAAGTTAACGATTTTGAGTTCATTAGTACAATGAAAAATTCGGGAAATTTTCCCGATTTTCTTTTTTTTTTTTTTTATTGATTTTTCTACCGTAATTGGGGACTTCGTCCCCATATAACTTATAGAATGTGAAACAAAAATGAAAGGTTCATAATAATATGTAATATAAAGTGCCTTGAGTTCATTCTTAGTGAATGTTAATATGTATAAAACGATGACATTAGAATGTATAATCTGGCCATTTTAATGTTCCGAATGGAACGACAGCGTATTTCTTGAAGCGAATGTTTTCCCCAACGATGACCCTTTTCCCAGCATGCACTTCCTGTTTTTATCTAATTTGAAATTGATCCGAAGGACGCTTTCGGATATTTAAATTCAAATAACATGATCAATAGGTAATGGTTCTTTAGTACGCGAACATTCTCTGCATTATTTATGAAATAGCCTGTAACAATAAAATAACGTAGAGACAATGTAATTCTGTGATTTATCTATTAGACTTCAAATTCATGACATGCTCGTGGCAGGAAACTGTTAGTAATTCTTTTTTAAATTTTAATAATAATAACGTCAAATGTTCTTATTTAACATGTTATGTAATTCTTAACAGCTTCGGGGAAAGAAACTTCAAATTTTACGTTATGATAATTTGTGTACAAAACTATTACACAACTCCATTGTTAGTTAACCGAATGTCCTCCTTTCCCCCAATGTTTTACATAAATCATTATGTGAAATAATACGTTTTTGTAGTAGTTTATGTTTTTCCTTAATTTTGGCCGAAACAGTTATAGATCATATCAATTTCCCATATAGAGTTATCGGTCCTTTCTAACTGCATTGGAGATTGAGATTATATGTAAAACATTTCTTTTAAATCTGTCTTGCATTCTATTATTCATGCATAAGAACCCTCAGTGGCCAAGTAGTCTTGGTTCATCACATGACTTCAATAATTCGAATACAGTGAAACCTGATAAACTGAAACTCTTCGGACTGGAGATTTTGTTCGGTTTTGGCTGATGTTCATATTTATCAGGTTTACAACGTATACAACTTGATATGACGGTGCTTAAGAACGTGTATGGTTTATACAGGTTTTCGGTTTATGCAGGAATAGGTTTTGCCAGGTTTCACTGTATAACATATTGTAGGTGTTTTTGAAACCAATCTTAATGATCTAGCATTTGATTTTAAGGGGGTGGGGCTAGGACGAAATTAAAAAAAAAAGGCAGGACAGATTTTTTTTGCCATGACGTTGTCGTACTTTTTTTTCGATTTATGAGTTTGGTAACTCTCGTTTCTATTTCAGAAAATGATGCAAATAAAAAAGGCAGGAAAAAAAATTTGATTAAAAAAATGAAGGATTAGCAATTTGGCAAAGGATGGACTGATAAATTAAGACATGACCGAATAGAAGGGAAAATAAAAAGGCAGGACAGAAAATACAACTAAAAAAATGCACGACAGAAATTACAATTAAAAAAAAAGGCATGCCATTTTTCATCCGTGGCTCCCTTAAAATCGAATGGTAGCTCCCCTTATTGACCAGGATTGTCAGCTTTCCTGCGGAAGATCGGATGTGTTTGTACATATCGGGCTCTCTATCTTCCTCCAACACTTAATAACATTGAGAATGGAAATGGGGAATGTGTCTACGAGACACCAACTAGACTTTAGAGCAGACGACAGCAGAAGGTCACCGAGGCAATGCAGCGAGAAACTCCTGGCCTTAACAAATATCTATACTAGAACAGTAATAATGGACTTCATACTAAACTAAAATTAAAAATAACGCAAGACTTTTTAAACAAAGGCCAGAGGCTCCTGACTTGTGACAGGCGCAAAAATGCTCTAAAATCTTAAAAATGGCCACCATGATAAAGCCAAGACGGTTAAAAGTAGCATTCAACACCAACATTCAACCAATATCTGACATTCAATATGGAGCCTAGATTTCGTTAACCCGATTAATCCAGTCGTAATATATCGATCACTACAATCACTCCTCTGGTGGACAATGACCGTTAGGAGGCGCTGTAATTATGCCAGTTAAGATTTTATGAAGTTCTATTTAAGACATCGGTTTATAAACGTCTGAGAAATCATAAAAAAAAACCTTCTAGACCGATTTGCTTACTCTTCCGTAGAAGAAGTCTGAGAGACAACTCACGGGTTTTTGGGGGGATTCATGTAGACAAGTCACTTGTTTTCTATAGTTTGTATTTCGTGGAAACATCACCCAGACCCTCTATCATTATACATACAAGTTATTGATTCAAACTTTATTTACATGTAGAAAATACGACATAACCCTATTTACACTACAAACAAAAAAACGATGAAATAGTGTCAACTGTGACAGTTCTTCTTCTGTTCTTCTCCTCGAGATGGTTTCTTCTGTTCTATGTTTTTTTCTTGTGGTGACTTAAATTTCTGTTCTTTTCCTCGCGATTGCAGGTACCGAAGATAAGTTACTCCTGTTCTACTGTTGTAAGTGTCATACTAATATCCCCTTCTGAATACGTTCTTCCTGTTACCAAGTCTTTACTTTAACTTGTGATAAGTGTCTTCTGTTCTACTATTTTCTCCACGCGTTCAGTTTTCATGTCATACGGTTCTTCTCCTCGTTATAAATGTTTTCTGTTCTGTCGTTTCTCCTAGTGTTATGTTGTCTTTGTTCTACTCTTATTCTTATTGTAATATGTTGAAATCTGTTCTGTCGTTTCTCCTAGTGTTATGTTGTCTTTGTTCTACTCTTATTCTTCTTGTAATATGGTGAAATCTGTTCTGTCGTTTCTCCTATGGTTATGTTGTCTTTGTTCTACTCTTATTGTAATATGGTGAATAATGTTCCTCTCCCGATTTAGTTTCGTCCTTTTTTTAAAACTTTGTTTCCCTCGTGATACGATTTCGGGCTATATGTTTTAATGTTCTACTCTTCTCCTCATATCAAGTATTATTTTACTCTTCTCGTGATAAGTTTTTATCCACTCTTCTCCCCGTGATAAACTTCACCCATTCCTCTCCCCGTTATAAGTTTTCATCCATTCTTCTACCTGTGATAAGTTTTATCAATGCTTCTCCCCGTGATAAACTTCATCAATTCTTCTCCCCGTGATAAGTTTTTATCAACTCTTCTCCCCGTGATACATGTAAGTTTCATCAATTCTTCTTCCCGTGATAAGTATTCATCTATTCATCTTCCCGTGATAAGTTTTCATCCATTCTTCTTCCCGTGATAAATTTTCATCCCTTCTTCTCCCCGTGATAAACTTCATCAATTCTTCTCCCCGTGATAAGTTTTTATCAACTCTTCTCCCCGTGATACATGTAAGTTTCATCAATTCTTCTTCCCGTGATAAGTTTTCATCCACTCTTCTCTAGTTCCGTGATAAGTTTTCATTCATTCTTCTTCCCGTGATAAGTTTTCATCCACTCTTCTCCCCGTGATAAGTCTTCATCCACTCTTCTACCGTGATAATTGTCATCAATTCATCCCCGTGAAAAGTTTTCATCCATTCTCCTTCCCGTGATAAGTTTTCATCCACTCTTCTCCTGTGATAAGTTTTCATCCAGTCTTCTCCCGTGATAAGTTCCATCAATTCATCCCCGTGATAAGTTTTCATCCATTCTTCTTCCCGTGATAAGTTTTCATCCACTCTTCTCCCGTGATAAGTTTCTTCAATTCATCCTCGTGAAAAGTTTTCATCCACTCTTCTTGCCGTGATAAGTTTTCATCCATTTTTCTTCCCATGATAAATTTTCATTCATTGTTCCTCCCGTTCTAATTTTTCCTCGTGATACGATTTGGCGCTATATGTTTCAATGTTCTACCCTTCTCCTCATATCATGTATTCTTTTAAGTTTTCATCCATTCTCCTCGTGTTGTCATCAATTTGTTCTCCCTATGTCACGTTTTCTATTGTGTTCTCTTCGTGATACGTTTTGCTATTATATAAAAAGAAGATATGGTATGATTGCCCATGAGACAACTGTCCACAAAAGACCAAAATGACACAAACATTAACAACTATAGGTCACTGTACGGCCTTCAACAATGAACAAAGCCCATACCGCATTGTCAGCTATAAAAGGCTCCGATAAGACAATGTAAAACAATTCAAACGAGAAAACTAACGGCCTTTTTATGTAAAACAATGCACGAAAAACAAATATTTTACACATAAACAAACGACAACCACTGAATTACAGGCTCCTGACTTTGGGACAGGCACATACATAAAAAAATGTGGCGGGGTTAAACATGTTAGCGGGATCCCAACCCTCCCCTAACCTGGGACAGTAGTATAACAGAACAACAAACTATAAGAATCAGTTGAAAAAGGCTTAACTCATCAGATAGACAAAATAAAATACAAGTGGACGTGACCGGGTACTTATACATCCCAACACAAAAAGACACAGTGAACAGATTTGAGAGTACTCGCAGTTATCTAGCAGCTAGTTCAAAGCCACTAACAACTAATAAAAAAAATCATGCCTCTAAGACTAAACACTCAATCCGTACACATCCAACATACAATGGATTTAGTGTAAAGACGTCACGTATGTTTCTTTCTGTAACACGTTTTCTATTGTGTTCTCCCTTGGTAAGTTTTCTATTGTGATCTCCTCATGATAAGTTTTTCTATTGTGTTCTCTCCGTTAAAAGTTTTCTATTGTGTTCTTTCCGTTATAAGTTTTATGTTGTGTTCTCCTCTTGATAAGTTTTCTATTGTGTTCTCCCCTTGATAAGTTTTCTATTGTGTTTTCCCCATGATAAGTTTTTGGTTGTGTTCTCCCCATGATATTTTTTTTATTTCTGTTATCATCGCGAAAACTTTTCTATTGCGTTCTTCTCATGATAAGTTTTCTGTTGCGTTCTCCTCGTGGTAAGTTTTCCATCGTGTTCTCTCCATGACAAGTTGTTTAATGTGTTGTGTCAACATTTTCTAATGTGTCCATTCTCGTGATAAGTTTTCCTTTATGTTCTCCCCATGTTCTCCTCGAGATGAATAATCTACGATCTTGTCTTTGTAATAATCTACTTTTCTTGAGGTCGTAAACAGTGTTTTCCTTGAACACGAACATCGCACATCAACCTTCATATGTTTTCATGGGAATTTGTTTATAGTTTAAAAATATTTATTCATCATCTGTTACTCAATATAAAAATATAATCATACAAAAAACACAATAATAACAGGATTTGGAAACAAGCTATATATAGGTTATATTAATCCGTTTCCTTGAAATATCAACTCCAATTAGCTATTAAATAAATATAGCATGGCATATTACAATGATATGGAACAAGTAGCTACAATGTATATAACTGAAAAAGAAAGGAGACAAAAAAAATATTCTAAAATAATGAAAATAAATTCAAATGAAAATACTGAAATACTATACATTGTTAAGTGAAATGCAACTTTGTGAAAAAAGCGAATTACAATTTATCTTGTAAATCTCTTGCACTTTTGTTGGAATTTTTTTACTTTTCCAAAAATATCTTCATGAATTGGTTTATAACCATGGGACTAAACTATTTTTCCAATGCGTTCAAGTTTTGAGTTTTACTATAATTGTCATATGTACGTTTTCTCGTTTGGTTATCAACTACAAGGCCGAGTAAAGGCTTAATCATATACATCACAGGAACGGGGTTTATCGCCTTGAAGTTCATGTATTCTCATGTGACTCTGCAAATCGCCTAAACCCTTTACCGCATACGTCACAGTCATGGGGTTTTTCACCTGTGTATTGTCATGTGATCATGTAATAAAGAACGAAGGTGAATAAACCCTTCACCGCATTTGTTACAATCATGAGGTTTTTCACCTGTATGTATTCTCATGTGACTTTTTAAATCGCCAAGTCGACTGAACCCTTTACCGCATACGTCACAGTCATGGGGTTTTTCACCTGTGTATTCTCATGTGATCATGTAAAGAACTAAGGTGACTAAACCCTTTACCGCATACGTCACAGTCATGAGGTTTTTCACCTGTATGTATTCTCATGTGACTCTGTAAATCGCCAAGTCGATTGAACCCTTTACCGCATACGTCACAGTCATGAGGTTTTACACCTGTGTGTATTATCATGTGATCCTTCATAGAACGAAGATCACATGATAATACACACAGGTGTAAAAAACCCTTCACCGCATTCGTCACAATCGTGAGGTTTTTCACCTGTATGTATTCTCATGTGACTCTGTAAATCGCCAAGTCGATTGAACCCTTTACCGCTCTTCACCGCCCTTCACCGCATTCGTCACAATCGTGAGGTTTTTCACCTGTATGTATTCTCATGTGACTCTGTAAATCGCCAAGTCGATTGAACCCTTTACCGCATACGTCACAGTCATGAGGTTTTACACCTGTGTGTATTATCATGTGATCCTTCAAAAAACGAAGGTGACTAAACCCTTCACCGCATTCGTCACAATCGTGAGGTTTTTCACCTGTATGTATTCTCATGTGACTCTGTAAATCGCAAAGTCGACTGAACCCTTTAATGCATACGTCACAATCATGAGGTTTTTCACCTGTGTGTATTCTCATGTGATCCTTCAAAGAATGAAGGTGACTAAACCCTTTACCGCATACGTCACAATCATGGAGTTTTTCACCTGTGTGTATTCTCATGTGACTCTGCAAATCACGAAGTCGACGGAACCCTTTTCTACATAAATCACAAACATAAGGGTTTTCACCTGTGTGTGTTCTCATGTGAATCTGTAAAATATGAAGGCCACTAAAACATTTACCACATACATCACAATCATAAGGTTTATCCCCTGTATGTGCTCTCATGTGAATTCGTAAATGACATTGCTGACTAAACCCTTTACCACATACATTGCAGACATGGGGTTTATCACCTGTATGTGTTTTCATGTGCCTCTTTAAATGTCCAAGCTGACCAAACCCTTTATCACATACATTGCAGACATGAGGTTTATCACCTGAATGTGTTAGCATATGAATTTGAAATGACGATTAAGACTATACCGTTTATCACATACATCACATGCATAAGGTTTTTCACCTGTATGTGTGCGCATGTGAAACTGTAAATGTTGCGGCCAAGAAAAACATTTCGTACAAACACTACACGTGTAAGATTTATCTCCAGTGTGTGTTCTCATGTGTCTCTTCAAATAAAGACTTTGACGAAATGCTTTAGCACATACATGACATTTATGCAATTTTTCACTAGTATGTGTTTTCATGTGTCTCGTTAGGTAATTTTTTACAGTGAATTCATGGTTTTGATAAGCAATTCGACAAAGGGTTATAATAAGCGTATATGGAGATTGTCTTTAAGACAATACTCAGGTTAGACCACGGATAGAGCGATAAACTAACCGAAGAGCTTATTGATAAAAAAAGAAGAAAAATACAAAAAAAATAGAAAGAAGAAAAAAGATAAAAAAAACGAAGATATCAACAGGTGTCGTATCCCCATAAGAGAAATCAAATTTGAACTATTCTACATATTACAAAGGAGGAAACATATAGGCTAGGGATACCTGATGAAGATAAGCCTAGGTCTACATGACCATAACCGAAACACCATTTTCTTAGTATATATTCACAATATATACACAGAACAATTCTACTACAATCATGCAATTGTGAATTTCTAGAAAAATATGGAAATAAATGCAGACGAATATATTCCATAACCGGAAATATTTACCATACACTGAGTTTACTAGCTATGAATTACTCTAACTATATGCACATAGGAAATTGATTTAAAAACAAAGGATTATGATAAGATATACTGGATTGGTCCTGGACCCGATTGATTTTAGCAGGAAACTGCTAGTAATTCTTTTTTAAATTTTAATAATAATAACAAATTTTCTTATTTAACATGTTATGTAATTCTTAACAGCTTCGGGGAAAGAAACTTCAAATTTTACGTTATAATTGGTGTACAAAACTATTACACAACTCCATTGTTAGTTAACCGATTGTTAGTTAACCGAATGTCCTCCTTTCCCCCAATGTTTTACATAAATCATTATGTGAGGTAATACGTTTTGTAGTAGTTTATGTTTTCCTTAATTTAGGCCGAAACAGTTAAGGATCATACTAATCTCCCATATAGAGTTATCGGTCCTTACTCTCTGCATTGGAGATTGAGATTATATGTAAAACATTTCTTTTAAACCTGTCTTGCATTCTATTATTCATGCATAAGAACCATCAGTGGCCAAGTAGTCTTGTTTCATCCCATGACTTCAATAATTCGAATACAGTGAAACCTGTTTAAACTGAACCTGTTCGGGACTATTATCGATGCACCAGAGTTATCGTTCTTACAGCCAACAATAACTATGCATATGGAGCGTCTGGATTATCGAGACTACTTCGGGACTTGAGATTTTGTTCGGTTTTGGCTGATGTTCATTTTTATCAGGTTTACAACGTATACAATTTGATATGACGGTGCTTAAGAACGTGTATGGTTTATACAGGTTTTCGGTTTATGCAGGTTTTCGGTTTATGCAGGTTTTCGGTTTATGCAGGTTTTCGGTTTATGCAGGAATAGGTTTTGCCAGATTTCACTGTATAACTCATTGTAGGTGTTTTTGAAACCAATCTTGATGATCTAGCATTTGATTTTAAGGGGGTGGGGCTAGGACAAAACTTTAAAAGAAAAGGCAGGACACATTTTTTTTGCCATGACGTTGTCGTACTTTTTTTTCGAGTTTGGTAACTCTCGTTTCTATTTCAGAAAATGATGCAAATAAAAAAGGCAGGAAAAAAGTTTTGATTAAAAAAACTGAAAGATTAGCAATTTGGCAAAGGATGGACTGATAAATTAAGACATGACCGAATAGAAGGGAAAATAAAAAGGCAGGACAGAAAATACAACTAAAAAAATGCACGACAGAAATTACAACTAAAAAAAAAGTAATGCCATTTTTCATCCGTGGCTCCCTTAAAATCAAATGGTAGCTCCCCTTATTGACCAGGATTGTCAGCTTTCCTGCGGAAGATCGGATGTGTTTGTACATATCGGGCTCTCTATCTTCCTCCAACACTTAATAACATTGAGAATGGAAATGGGGAATGTGTCTACGAGACACCAACTAGACTTTAGAGCAGACGACAGCAGAAGGTCACCGAGTCAATGCAGCGAGAAACTCCTGGCCTCAACAAATATCTATACTAGAACAGTAATAATGGACTTCATACTAAACTAAAATTAAAAATCACGCAAAACTTTTCAAACAAAGGCCAGAGGCTCCTGACTTGGGAAAGGCGCAAAAATGCACTAAAAACTTAAAACTGGCCACCATGATAAAGCCAAGACGGTTAAAAGTAGCATTCAACACCAACATTCAATCAATATCTGACATTCAATATGGAGCCTAGATTTTGTTAACCCGGACGATCCAGTCGTAATATATCGATCACTACAATCACTCCTCTGGTGGACAATGACCGTTAGGAGGCGCTGTAATTATTCTAATTAAGATTTTATGAAGTTCTGTTTAAGACATCGGTTTATAAACGTCTGAGAAATCATAAAAAAAAACCTTCCTAGACCGATTTGCTTACTCTTCCGTAGAAGAAGTCTGAGAGACAACTCACGGTTTTTTTTGGGGGGATTCATGTAGACAAGTCTCTAGTTTTCTAGTTTGTATTTCGTGGAAACATCACCTAGACCCTCTATCATTATACATACAAGTTATTGATTCAAACTTTACTTACATGTAGAAAATACGACATAACCCTATTTACACTACAAACAAAAAAAAACGATGAAATAGTGTCAACTGTGACAGTTCTTCTTCTGTTCTTCTCCTCGAGATGGTTTCCCTGTTCCATGTTTTTTTCTTGTGGTGACTTAAATTTCTGTTCTTTTCCTCGCGATTGCAGGTACCGAAGATAAGTTACTCCTGTTCTACTGTTGTAAGTGTCATACTATACTAATATCCCCTTCTGAATACGTTTTTCCTGTTACCAAGTCTTTACTTTAACTTGTGATAAGTGTCTCCTGTTCTACTATTTTCTCCACGCGTTCAGTTTTCATGTCATACGGTTTTTCTCCTCGTGATAAATGTTTTCTGTTCTGTCGTTTCTCCTAGTGTTATGTTGTCTGTCTTACTCTTATTCTTATTGTAATATGGTGAATGATGTTCTTCTCATTTAGTTTCGTCCTTTTTTTAAAACTTTGTTTCCCTCGTGATTTATATGTTTTAATGTTCTACTCTTCTCCTCATATCAAGTATTATTTAACTCTTCCAGTGATAAGTTTTAATCCATTCTTTTTCACGTGATAAGTTTTCATCCATTCTTCTCCCCGTGATAAGATTTCATCCATTCTTCTTCCCGTGATAAGTTTTCATCCATTCTTCTCCCCGTGATAAGATTTCATCCATTCTTCTTCCAATCCCGTGCTAAGTTTTCATCCTCTCTTCTTTCCGTAATAAATTTTCATCCATTCATCTTCCCGTGATAAATTTTCATTCATTCTTCTTCCCGTGATTAGTTTTCATCCATTCATCTTCCCGTGATAAGTTTTCATCCATTCTTCTTCCCGGGACAAGTTTAAATCCATTCATATTCCCGTGATAAGTTTTCATCCATCCTTCTTCCCGCGCTAAGTTTTCGTCCATTCTTTTTTCCGTGATAAGTTTTCATCTATTCGTCTTCCCGTGATAAGTTTAAATCCATTCTTCTTCCCGTGACAAGCTTAAATCCATTCATCTTCCCGTGATAAGTTTTCATCCATTCTTCTTCCCGTGATTAGTTATTATTCATTCTTCTTCCCGTGATAAGTTTAAATCCATTCTTCTTCCCGTGACAAGTTTAAATCCATTCATCTTCACGTGATAAGTTTTCATCCTTTCATTTTCCCGTGATAAGATTTTATCAATTCTTCTTCCCGT
The DNA here is from genome assembly GCF_036588685.1 of Mytilus trossulus. Lineage (NCBI taxonomy): Eukaryota > Metazoa > Mollusca > Bivalvia > Mytilida > Mytilidae > Mytilus > Mytilus trossulus. Next base: position 60,202,695 of record NC_086377.1, on the reverse strand, counting down.
TATAAGTTTTCATCCATTCTCCTCCCCGTGATAAGTTTTCTATTGTGTTCTCTTCGTGCTAAGTTTTCATATTTTTTTCTCATTATGGCACCTTTATTTTATTGTGTTCCCTACGTGATACGTTTTTCTATTATCATGATTATGTTCTCCCAATGGTAAGTTTTCTATTTAGTTCTCCCATGATAAGTTTTCTGTTGAGTTCTCCTCATGATAAGTTTTCTATTGTGTTCTCCCCATGCTAAGTTTTCTATTGTGTTCTCCCTGTGGTACGTTTTCTATTTGATCTCCCATGGTAAGTTTTCTATTGTGTTCTCCCTGTAGTACGTTTTCTATGTGATCTCCCATGGTAAGTTTTCTATTGTGTTCTCCCTGTGGCAGGTTTTCAATGTGATCTCCCATGGTAAGTTTTCTATTGTGTTCTCCCTGTGGCAGTTTTTCAATGTGATCTCCCATGGTAAGTTTTCTATTGTGATATCCCCGTGAAAAGTTTTATATTATGATCTCCCTGTGGCACGTTTTCTATTGTGTTCTCCCATGATACGTTTTCTATTGTGTTCTTTAATTTTCTCCCCGTGATATGTTTTTCTATTGTGTTCTCTCCATAATAGGTTTTCTGTTGTATTCTTCCCGTGACACGTTTTCTATTGTGTTCTACAATAAGATTTCTATTGTTTTCTTGCAGTGAAAAGTTTTCTATAATAGTCCCCCTGTGATATATTTTCTATTGTGTTCTTCCATGATAAGTTTTATGTTGTGTTCTCCCCGTGATAGTATTATATTATGTTTTCCCATAATAATTTTTCTTGGTTGCGTTCCCCCATGATAAGTTTTTCATTTTTGTTATCATCGTGAAAATTTTTATGTTATGTTTTCTCCATGATAAGTTTTTTTGTCGTGTTCTACCCGTGATAAGTTTTCTGTTATGTTTTCCCCATGATAAGTTTTTTGGTTGCGTTCCCCCATGATAAGTATTTTTGTTGCGTTCCCCCATGATAAGTTTTCATTTTTGTTATCATCGTGAAAAGTTTTCTATTGTGTTCTCCCCATGACAAGTTTTATATTATGTTATCCTCATGATAAGTTTTCTATTGTTATTTCCCTGTGATAAGGTTTCTGTTGTGATCTCCCCATGATTCTGTAAATTTTCAATTGTTCTCCCTGTGAAACGCTTTCTAATGTGTTCTCATCGTGATAAATATTCTATTATGATCGCCCCATACCAAGATTTCTATTTTGTTCTCCTCGTGAAAAGTTGTCTGTTGTATCCTCCCCTGTCTTCTTTTCAAGATAAAACTACAAGGCCAGGTAAAGGCTTTATCATAAACATCACAGAAACGGAGTTAATCACCTGTGTGTATTCTCATGTGACTCTGTAAATCGCCAGGTCGACTGAATCCTTTACCGCATACGTCACACTCATGAGGTTTTTCACCTGTGTGTATTCTCATGTGATCCTCTAAAGAATGAAGGTGACTGAACCGTTTACCGCATACGTCACACTCATGGGGTTTTTCGCCTGTGTGTGTTCTCATGTGAGTCTGTAAAATATGAAGGCGACTAAAACCTTTACCACATACATCACAGTTATGGGGTTTATCCCCTGTATGTGTTCTCATGTGAAATCGTATACTACTATGCTGACTAAACCCTTTACCACATACATTGCAGACATGGGGTTTATCAACTGTATGTGTGTTCATATGAGTTTGCAAATGACGATTAAGACTAAACCGTTTATCACATACATTGCAGACATGGGGTTTATCACCTGTATGTGTGTTCATATGAGTTTGCAAATTACGATTAAGACTAAACCGTTTATCACATACATCACATGCATGAGGTTTATCACCTGAATGTGTTAGCATATGAATTTGCAAATTATGATTAAGACTAAACCGTTTATCACATACATTACATGCATAAGGTTTATCACCTGTATGTGTGCGCATGTGATACTGTAAATGTTGCAGCCAAGAAAAACTTTTCGTACAAATACTACACGTATAAGATTTATCTCCAGTATGTGTTCTGATGTGTCTCTTCAAATAAAGACTTTGACGAAATGCTTTAGCACATACCTCACATTTATGCAATTTTTCACTAGTATGTGTTTTCATGTGTCTCGTTAGGTAATTTTTTACAGTAAATTCTTTGGAACAAAATGTGCATTTATAACATTGTGAACCAGTACATGAATGTATTTTCATGTGATACGTTAGGTAACTTCTTCGAGTAAATTCTTTCTCACAAACTTCGCATTTATGGCATTGTTCACCAGTATGTGTTCTCATGTGACTCTTTAGGTAATTTTTTTGAGTAAATTCTTTAGCACATACATCACATTTATGACATTGTTTACCAGTATGGGTTTTCATGTGCCTCTTTAAGTAAATACTTCGAGTAAATTCTTCAGAACAAACATCACATTTATGACATTCAACAACAGTATGTGTTTCCATGTGATGATCATCATCATGTTGTCTAGTAGCTGTCTCTGTGGTATAAGTTTGATTAATCACTGTATCCTCCACCATATTCATCTTTTTCATAAACGTTATCTTCAGAATGCGTCTTGTGTGACTCTATAAGGAAAAAGAGGACAAAAGGTTAATGACAAAACCAGGAATAAGTCCTATACAAAAAGTTTGTGTAAAATACCGGCTTGTAAAATTATCTACTCTATGAAAAGCTATACTAGATGTCTAAACCAATAATTCATTTGCCAATTACTGATTTGATTCTGTTATTACACTTTTTAAATAAATTAAGTTACAATATTAATAACTTCTATCTACTTGTATGTCTCTGTATGTCTGTATCTATCTCGTTAAGGTGGTACCCAACACTTCAACTAAAATTAATTTGGCTCGTTTAATTTTCTTAAAATTATGACAGAGTATTTACTTTGACCCTTTGACAAAAGTATAAAAATTTCAAAAAATTTGAACCAACCGTTTTATCAGAAAAATGACACTGGTTATATAGCAGTTTGACAAACACTTATTTTGATCATTGAGAAGCTTAATATTCCCTTTAACAACACAACATAATCAAAACGTTTAGCTGATTTTGCAGAGTTATCTCCCTGCAGTGTTAGGTACCACCTTAAATTGTGTCCTCATCTTCTCCTTCATCGGCGAAAGATTCGAACAGTTACAGTATTATGACTCCTATAGTCTATATATCTGCTCGTGTTTCCATGTTCTATGCATGTTCACAACCAATATTTATACACTATATTGTAAAATACAATATTCAATAACATGTTAAATTTGTATTAATACTCTCAATAAAATAAAATCACCTTCAACCATAACGGCTTTCACTTTAAAAAATACTTGAATAACTAAGTTTAATTCAGTTCAATATGTACACTATTCAATACTAGCTTCTAGCAATACTATGATAATGACATTTCATAACCCGTAGCCATGACAGCTTTCACATTAATTATTATAAGATTATTAAAAAAAAACGATTAAGCAATTAAATTTCATATTGAATATAAGTCGTTTGTTCTCATAAATTAAGGAAACAATTGATGAAATATTACTTTAGTGTAGTTTTCACATGGATATGAATCATATTTTTAATAGATAATATTTTAGATATTATATATTTTTCATAAAAAAAATTATAAAAAAATTATATTTAACTGATGATGTGCTACATATTTTTATTTCGTTCATTTTTTAGAACAGAAATAAATAGTAAAATTTTTTATGCTTGGCCTCACTCCCTATGGATTTTACTAGCCCTTTATGGGCCGTAAAGGGTAGGAAGCAAACCACATAACTTATAGAATGCGAAACAAAAATGAAAGATGCTTTGTTCATAATAACTCGCAAGCTCGTGCAATATAAAATTCTACTCGGGACAATATTCCCCATTATTGTTTAGCAAAATGATATTCCCCACAGAACGTAACCAAAAGTTAGCGTGCAATAAATCTTCAAAATTCATGACGTCATCAATGTTTAAATCTTAGTTTAAACCAATTTTTACTTTCAAATATTATATTGCTATACAATTAAAGGGTTATTGCATGAATATTGGTGAATATTGTCCCTCGTAGAACATATATTGCAATCGCAAGCTCGTGCAATATAAAATTCTACTCGGGACAATATTCCCCAATATTCATGCAATAACCCTATGAAATTGCACTAGTTCAATAAATCTTCAAAGTTTTTTCATGTTCTGATGGAACGACAGCGTAATTCTAGAAGCTAATGTTTTTTTTTCCAACGATGATGAGATTCCCTATTAAGTATGCACTTCCAGTGTTTGTAAATTTTGTAATTAATCTTAAAATCTTTCAAAGACGCTTTCATATATTTGAATTTAAATACCATGATCAATAGTTATAGGTTCTTTAGAACGCGAACATGTTTCTGCATTGTTTATGAAATAGCCTGTAACAATGAAATAAAGAAAAAAAAAGTACCATTCTGTGATGTATCTATCAGACTTTCTATTCATGACATACTTACATTCAGCATCTTTTAAAATTTTAACAAATTGTATTATATATATAACACTTGTATAAAAACTTTAAGCAGCTCGGGGAAAGAAACTACAAATTTTAAGTTATAATTTGTGTCCAAAACTATTACACAACTCATTTGTTAACCGAATTCCTCCTTTTATTTTAAACATTTTACGACTTTTACCTGAAACAGATTGAAAATAATCTATATATCATAAAAGCTTAGGACGTATTTATGAAAATGGCTGACACAAACGTTCTGATGATTTTAAGAGTTATTTCCCTTAACCTAGGTCTACCACCTTAATAGACCAGGATTGTCAGATTTTCTGCGAAAGGTTGGATGATCTCTCTGGGTTTTGAACTTTCCATCTCCTTCCAACACTTAACTTGAAGTGGCAACCATGATAAAGCCAAGATTGCTGAAAGATGCATTAAACACTAGCAATCAATCAATTATCTGACATACGATATAGAGCCTCGATATGGAGCCTAGACTTTCTAGATCGATTTGGTTATTCTTCCTTAGAAGCAGTTTGAGAGATCACTCACGGTTTGTGGTGGAATTCGTGTTGACAAGTCACTAGTTTGTATTTTGTGGAAACATCACCAAGACCCTCTATTATTATATATAGATATAGAAAGATGTGGTGTGAGTGCCAATGAGACAACTCTTCATCCAAATAACAACTAAAAAAAAGTAAACTATTACATGTACAAATAATTAATTCAAAACTTTATTTACATGCAGAGAACACGACATAACCCATTTTACACTACACAAAGTAAAAACAGATGAAATAGTGTTAACTATGACAGTTCTTCCCCTGTTCTTCTTTTTTACGTTTTGTTTTCTCATGATGAATTTCTCCTGTTCTTTTTCGTGCGATTTTATTGTGCCGGCGATAAATTTCCCCTGTTCAACTGTGTTCTCCTCGTTGTAAGTGTCTCATGTTATACTGTTATCCCCTTCGATATACGTTTTTCCTGTCACATATTAATCAACTTGTGACAAGTGTCTCCTGTTCTACTATTTTCTCCACGTGTTCACTTTCCTTGTCATACGGTTTCTTCTCCTCGTGATAAATGTTTCCTGCTCTGTCGTTTCTGCTAGTGATAAGAATTCTTTGTTCTACTCTTATTCTAATTGTAATATGTTGAAAGCTGTTCTTCTCCGATGATTAAGTTTCGTTTTATACAACTATTTTTCCTCGTGATACGATTTCGTTCTATATGATTTAATATGCTACTTTTCTTCTCATAAAAAGTATTCTTTAACTCATTCAGTGATAATTTTTCATCAATTCTTCTCCGGGTCCCCGTGATAATATTTCATCCATCCTTATCCCCGTGATAAGTTTTCATCCATCCTTCTCCCCGTGATAAGTTTTCATCTATTCTTCTCCCCGTGATAAGTTTTCCACCATTTGTCTTCCCGTGATAAGTTTTCATCTATTGTTCTCCCCGTGATAAGTTTTCCACCATTTGTCTTCCCGTGATAAGTTTTCATCTATTCTTCTCCCCGTGATAAGTTTTCATCCATTCTTCTTTCCGTGATAAGTTATTATCCATTTTTCTTCCCGTGATAGTTTAAATCCATTCTTCTTCTCGTGACAAGTTTAAATCCATTCATCTTCCCGTGATAAGTTTTCATCCATTCTTCTTTCCGTGATAAGTTTTCATCCATTCTTCTTTCCGTTATAAGTTTTCATCATTTGTTCTCCCTGTGACACGTTTTCTATTGTGTTCTCTTCGTGCTAAGTTTTCATATTTTTTTCTTATTATGGCACCTTTTCTATTTTATTCCCTTCGTGATACGTTTATATATTACGCTCTCCCTGTGAAACTTTTCTATTTCGTTCTCCCGTGGTAAGTTTTCTATAGTGTTCTCCTCATGATAAGTTTTTTATTATGTTCTCACTACAGCGCGTGTTCAATGTGATCTCCAATGATAAGTTTTTTCTATTGTTTTCTTCCCGTGATATGTTTTTCTATTGTGTTCTCTCCATAATAAGTTTACTGTTGTATTCTTCCTATGACACTTTTTCTATTGTGTTCTATAATAAGGTTTCTAATGTGTTCTTGCCGTGAAAAGTTTTCTATAATAGTTCCCCTGTGACATATTTTTTATTGTGTTCTTCCATGATAAGTTTTCTGTTGTGTTCTCCACATGATAAGTTTTCTATTATGTTTTCCCCATGATAAGTTTTTGGTTGTGTTCTCCCCATGATATTTTTTATTTCTGTTATCATCGCGAAAACTTTTCTATTGCGTTCTTCCCATGATAAGTTTTCTATTATGTTATCCTCGTAATAAGTTTTCTGATGTAACCTTTTCATGATAAGTTTTCTGTTGCGTTCTCCTCGTGGTAAGTTTTCCATCGTGTTCTCTCCATGACAAGTTGTTTAATGTGTTGTGTCAACGTTTTCTAATGTGTCCTTCTCGTGATAAGTTTTGCTTTAAGTTCTCCCCATCTCCTCGAGATAAATAATCTACGATCTTGTCTTTGTAATAATCTACTTTTCTTAAGGTCGTAAACAGTGTTTTCCTTGAACACGAACATCGCACATCAACCTTCATATGTTTTCATGGGAATTTGTTTAAGAAATAATTCATGGAAGCCATAGATTATTGGAAATTTACACATGGCCTGGGCCGTGATATTCGAATTTTATCCTGAGCGTTAGCGAGGGATAAAATCAACGAATATCACGGCCCAGGCCATGTGTAAATTTCCAATAATCTATGGCTTGCATGAATTATTTCGATTCTAATAGGACAAATACGATCATTAAAAAAACTGAAGCGAGGGTGGGTAAATCTGTGTGTATGGCTGTTCTTTTTTACTCCCTGTTAGATAAAGCTCATCATTTTAATAGATCCGTAGCGTGCACGGATTATTTCGTGAACAACCGCTGAAAAAAATATGTTTCATTCTCAAAACCAACAATTGTCATGTTGATTTATATGTTTTTCCCGTGGGCTACCGTCAAATCCAAAGTTGACATTTCGTAACCAATGAGCCGCCATGTTGACTTGCTGAAATCAGTACATATGCGAATAATGCAATAGAATAGAAAATCAAACATAACCTACCTTGATAATCAATTTTAATACAATTGTAAACGACATATCAATAGTTAACGTAACAGAAAACGTTCAACTCTAGAGTTTTCATTTGTATGACGTCATGTTTTGAAAGTGACTTCAATGCGCCAAAAACATTAATAGACTTTCGCGGAATTTTATTTAATTTTTATTTTGTTGGTTTCTCTGAGCTCTTATGCATTACTTCTTTTTATTGTGTATCCGAATAAGAATAAAAGTGATTTTGTCTTTTCTGAATTGCAATTTTTAAAACAATTAAATCGACAAAGGGTTTGCAAATAGGTTTCAATACATGTGGATTTACGTGGGAAGTATATTGTAACAGCCATTATTATGTACACCACGGAGTCTGCGCTAAGTATAGATATATCGAGAATTTGATCACAGTGTTGTTTACAAAGCGAAAGAAGCACGTCATATTAGAATTATAGTTTAAAAATATTTATTCATCATCTGTTACTCAATATAAAAATATAATCATACAAAAAACACAATAATAACAGGATTTGGAAACAAGCTATATATAGGTTATATTAATCCGTTTCCTTGAAATATCAACTCCAATTAACTATTAAATAAATATAGCATGGCATATTACAATGATATGGAACAAGTAGCTACAATGTATATATCTGAAAAAGAAAGGAGACAAAAAAATTATTCTAAAATAATGAAAATAAATTCAAATGAAAATACTGAAATACTATAATACATTGTTAAGTGAAATGCAACTTTGTGAAAAAAGCGTATTACAATTTATCTTGTAAATCTCTTGCACTTTTGTTGGAATTTTTTTACTTTTCCAAAAATATCTTCATGAATTTGTTTATAACCATGGGACTAAACTATTTTTCCAATGCGTTCAAGTTTTGAGTTTTACTATAATTGTCATATGTACGTTTTCTCGTTTGGTTATCAACTACAAGGCCGAGTAAAGGCTTTATCATATACATCACAGGAACGGGGTTTATCGCCTTGAAGTTCATGTATTCTCATGTGACTCTGCAAATCGCCTAAACCCTTTACCGCATACGTCACAGTCATGGGGTTTTTCACCTGGGTATTGTCATGTGATCATGTAAAGAACGAAGGTGACTAAACCCTTCACCGCATTTGTTACAATCATGAGGTTTTTCACCTGTATGTATTCTCATGTGACTCTGTAAATCGCCAAGTCGACTGAAGCCTTTACCGCATACGTCGCAGTCATGGGGTTTTTCACCTGTGTATTCTCATGTGATCATGTAAAGAACTAAGGTGACTAAACCCTTTACCGCATACGTCACAGTCATGAGGTTTTTCACCTGTATGTATTCTCATGTGACTCTGTAAATCGCCAAGTCGATTGAATCCTTTACCGCATACGTCACAGTCATGAGGTTTTACACCTGTGTGTATTATCATGTGATCCTTCAAAGAACGAAGGTGACTAAACCCTTCACCGCATTCGTCACAATCGTGAGGTTTTTCACCTGTATGTATTCTCATGTGACTCTGTAAATCGCAAAGTCGACTGAACCCTTTACCGCATACGTCACAATCATGAGGTTTTTCACCTGTGTGTATTCTCATGTGATCCTTCAAAGAATGAAGGTGACTAAACCCTTTACCGCATACGTCACAATCATGGGGTTTTTCACCTGTGTGTATTCTCATGTGACTCTGCAAATCACGAAGTCGACGGAACCCTTTTCTACATAAATCACAAACATAAGGGTTTTCACCTGTGTGTGTTCTCATGTGAATCTGTAAAATATGAAGGCCACTAAAACATTTACCACATACATCACAATCATAAGGTTTATCCCCTGTATGTGTTCTCATGTGACGTCGTAAATGACATTGCTGACTAAACCCTTTACCACATACATTGCAGACATGGGGTTTATCACCTGTATGTGTTTTCATGTGCCTCTTTAAATGTCCAAGCTGACCAAACCCTTTATCACATACATTGCAGACATGAGGTTTATCACCTGAATGTGTTAGCATATGAATTTGCAAATTACGATTAAGACTATACCGTTTATCACATACATCACATGCATAAGGTTTTTCACCTGTATGTGTGCGCATGTGAAACTGTAAATGTTGCGGCCAAGAAAAACATTTCGTACAAACACTACACGTGTAAGATTTATCTCCAGTATGTGTTCTCATGTGTCTCTTCAAATAAAGACTTTGACGAAATGCTTTAGCACATACATGACATTTATGCAATTTTTCACTAGTATGTGTTTTCATGTGTCTCGTTAGGTAATTTTTTACAGTGAATTCTTTGGCACAAACTGCGCATTTATAACATTGTGAACCAGTACATGAATGTATTTTCATGTGATACGTTAGGTAACATCTTCGAGTAAATTCTTTCTCACAAACTGAGCATTTATGGCATTGTTCACCAGTGTGTGTTCTCATGTGACTCTTTAGGTAATTTCTTTGAGTAAATTCTTTAGCACATACATCACATTTATGACATTGTTCTCCAGTATTTGTTTTCATGTGTCCCTTTAAGTTAAAACTTTGACTAAATGCTTTAGCACACACATCAGATTTATGCGATTTTTCACTAGTATGTGTTTTCAGGTGAATCTTGAGGTAATTTTTGTTGGTAAATTCTTTAGCACACACATCACATTTATGGCATTGTTCACCAGTATGTATTTTCATGTGACTCGATAGGTAATTTTCTTTGGTAAATTCTTTAGCACAAACATCACATTTATGACATTCAACAACAGTAGAATCATCCTGTTGTCCAATACCCGTCTCTGAGGAATCATTTTGATTAATCACCTTATCCTGCACCATATTCATCCTAATTTTAAACGTTATCTTCAGAATGTGTCTTCTCCGAATCTGTAAGGAACACGAGGAAAATGGTTAATGGCAAAAGCAGGAACCAGTCCTATACAAATGTACACACTTTTTATGGGTAAAGAAAATGGCGTGTGAAGTTATTCACTCTATCAAAATCTAGTCTACAAGTCTGAAACAAATACTATAAAGTCTTAAATATATAATATAGTTTGCACCTTTCTTGAAATAATATGAAGCAATGACCCCTTAAATAAAAAAAGACTCAAAACTAACAGATTAAATTTGACCGCTGATCCATGATAATGTGGTCAAGGTCAGATGATACCTGTCAGCCAGACATGCACACCTCACAGTCCTTCCATATGTGTGTTAGTAACCTTATAAATTCGATATATATATATATATATATATGGGGTCCGTAAATTCCAATGGGGTAACAGCGAAGCTGATAGTTCCTGGAGTACCAACTGCAATTATCTACTAGCTTTATACCTTTTTGGAACACGCTTAAAATTCCAACGAAAAAATCCACGGAATCGATTGATAAGTACCAATATTTTGAAATTATTTAAAAAAAAATCATCAAAAAACGTTGTTTTTTTTTTAAATTTGTCTTAAGACAAAGAACTATTATCCGCAATTTAATATAAGGTACTCCTTCTTCGGTGGAAGATTTGTTTTTCATTTCCAATATGATGATTCCTACCTTTGTACAGAATAGTGTCTACACCTGCGTTTATTGTCTCTGTATGTCTGTATCTATCTATCTCTTATATGTTGTGTCTGTATCCTCCTTTATTAGAGGAAGATTCGTTTAGTTACAATATTGTGACTCCTACCTGGCTTAGTATCTATCTGCTCGTGTCTTCATATTTTATATTCACGACCCATAGTTACGCACTATATTGAAGAAAAAAACAATACTCAATAAAATGTCAAATTTGTATTAATACTCTCAATAAAATAAAATGAATAATTATTGTACAAATGTATAGCCTAGAGCCATAACGGCCTTCACTTTAATTCATATAAAAAATAATTACTGAGTTCGATTTAGTTCAATATGTAGACTAATCAATACTCATTTCTAGCAATACTCTCATTCTGACATTGCATATCCTGCAGCCATGACAACTTGCACATTAATTATCATGAAATTAAGTAATTACATTTCATTTTTTGTTTAAAAGCCTCAGTCACACTGTCACGTTTTATTTCGTTTTATAATTTTATGTTTCAATTACGTTTTGAATAAAAATGTTCCGTTATTTTGAAAGGTATGTTTTACTAAGTTTGTGCTACGTTCATATCACGTTTTGCTACAATGTACGCATTAGTACGTTTCCACCATGCATTGGTACTTTTGATACGTAGTAAGCGCGTCTTGTTTCGTTCCGCTAGACTTAAGTTTCTACTTATAACGGAAAAAAAAACAGAAAGTATTTTTCACCAAATTTTCTTTAAGATACTAGCTTTTGATTGTAAACTACATGTAGCTATTGTCTACTTTTTTGTTCAAATCCAGGATAGTTTAAAAAAGTAAAAAACTTTAACCACAGAGGGAATGTTATATTAACTAGAAGAAAAAAACTAAATATGCGGATAACTTTTTATCACTGAATGAATATTTTGGGACGACGACATCAACAACGGATCGCTTTTAGGACAAAAGTCGCAGACTTGATAAAAAACGGGGGATACATGTTTAACATTTCATATTAAGTTAACATCATAGAGAAGTTGACTATTTTTAAATGTCAACTTAAATTACAATATTAATAGATATAGGAAGATGTGTTATGAGTGCCAATGAGACAACTCTCCATCCAAATAACAATTTATAAAAGTAAACCAGTATATTAGGTCAATGTACGGCCTTCAACACGGAGCCTTGGCTCACACCGAACAATCACTATAAAGGGCCCAACAATTACTAGACGTGAAAAACCATCCAAACATAAAACAGTTTTACACTAGTATAAATAATTAGTTGACATACTTTGAAATTTTAACGTGCTAGACCACAAGAAAGACATGCGACCTCAATCGGAACTCATACCACATCTTCCTAAATAATATATGTATAAAAAATAGTCTTACTCCGAGCTTACCAGCCTTTGATCTTACTCCTAATGTCGCGTTCTTAGGTAGCACTCTACAGTTAGGTGTGTAGTTTTGCATTTTGACCCCTGCGGATTTTTTCCAAATGTAAGAGTGCAATAACATTCATTTTTGGATAGCTTAAGATTACAATAACATTTAAAGTGGGTTTATATGAACATCAGATCATCAAGATAATGTTATGTATGCAATATAGGCTGTTTGCTGTATAACAGTCCGTATTATCATATCTGTACCAAACATTGTTTGAACAATTCATGTGATATTGTTTCGAACTTTTTGTTGCACGAGCTTTGTGATTAAACTTTACGGAAAGACGAGTAAAAAGACAACCATTTTTTATTCGTTCTTTAGGTAGATTAATGTCACCTATAACAGGCATTCATATAGGGAATCACCGACATGACTGGAGCGACCCCTATTCGCCCTTTATGAATTCAAAGGACTGTGGGTAATCTCATTGTTTGTACACCAAATTGAAAATAACGTTACGTCATTGGATGAATTTCCAATGTTTAACCAATCACAACGTTTTTGTGTACGTTTTTGAAAATATAACATAAGACTTCATTAGATTTAGAACAGACGAATTAGTTGGTAAGTGCAACCCCCCTTTTTAGTAAAGTTTCTAGGTTAGCCACCGAGTAGTAGTTCATGTAGTTCATGAAGATCTTGATGTGGTAAAAAGAGAAGGAAATACTAAGACGTTACGCACGGTATTGCGTCGATACCGTTTTATCAACCAGGCCACCCTAATAAACAGCTATTCTATAAAATCGTAACAGTTAAGTTATACAAAACGTATATCCATAGACTAGACAGGTAGATACTATTCCGAAAACCCAACTACAAATTGTTTTATCATATTTTACTATAGTCTAAAATAGGACAACAAATCAACAAAACGTCAAAAATATGAGTGCCAGACGTAACATTGGGGCCATATAGATTTCTAAAATATACATCTATTCGCCGACTGAATCTTATATAGTGAAACCTTACTTAACTGATTCCTGATAAACCGAAAAAAACCTGTTTAAACCAAACATGTACGTAAGCATCGTTATATCAAATGATATGCATTGTGACTCTGATAAAACCGAACATCGGCCAAAACCAAACAAAGTAATAAATACCGAATAGGTTTAAACAGGTTTCACTGTACAGATTTTATGTTTTCGATATAAACACTGATTCAAATATCAAAAGTTGATTTCTAATCAACACAGAGACAAGTAGCTCTTGTATCACAACCGACAGTTCGAGGGCTGTATAATCGTTCAATGTCGTTAAAATCTCCCATCATCATTTTACAACATCAGACATCACGGTCATCAATCGGCACTTCTCGTGTGATTCCGCTACTCTCCGTCTATCATAGATGAGGTACGGAATCAGTCGAGTTGTGAAGAATGGCACAGTTATGGGATTTGTTATCTGTTTTTTTCTTCTTATCATGTGTGTATAAAAATTACTGAGCTTTATAATCCAGTCACCATTAACATCATTCTCATAAGGTTTATCACATGTATGTGTTCTCGTGTGTATCTGTAAGTCACGAAGCTAAATATAGCCTTTATCACATACATCACATTTATAAGGTTAATCAACTGTATGTATGCTTGTGTGATTCTGTAAATCACGACGCTGAAGATAGCCTTTACCACACCCATCTTATTTAAAAGGTTTCTCCCCTGTATGTATTCTCATGTGATTTTGTACATGACCACGCTGACCAAACCCTTTTCCACATACATCACATTTATGAGGTTTATCACCTGTGTGTGTTCTCATATGTATCTGTAAAGAATAAAGGCGACTAAACCCTTTACCGCATACATCATAGTCATGGGGTTTATCACCTGTATGTGTTCTCATGTGTCTTTTTAAATTACCTAACTGACTAAACCGTTTACCACACACATCACACTCGTGAGGTTTATCACCTGTATGTGTTTTCATGTGACTCTGTAATTCATGACGCTGCCTAAACCTTTTACCACATACATCACAGTCATGCAGTTTATCAGCTGTATGTGTTCTCAAGTGTCTCTGTAAATTCTCAAACCGACTAAACCCTCTACCACATATATCACAGTCATGGGGTTTATCACCTGCGTGAATTCTCATATGTCTCTGTAAATGACCTAACTGTCTAAACCGTTTACTACATACATCACACTCATGAGGTTTATTACCTGAGTGAATTCTCATGTGTCTCTGTAAATCACACAAATGACTAAACCCTTTACCGCATACATTACAATCATTGTTTTTTTCACCTGTGTGTACTTTCATGTGAATCTGTAAACAGCTAGGCTTAAAAAATATTTTAGCACATATATCACATTTATAAGGCTTATCTCCAGTATGTGTTTTCATGTGTCTTTTTAGATTACTTTCTGCAATAAAACGTCACATTTATGAAGTGTATCCCTATACTGTGTTTCATTTTGTATGTGTACGGCACCATTAATCACTAGATCCTCCACCACATTACTCACTAGATCCTCCACACCATTACTCACTAGATCCTCCACACAATTACTCACTAGATCCTCCTCGCCATTACTCACTATATCCTCCACACCATTACTCACTAAATCTTCCATATCATTACTCATTAGATCCTCCATTTTATAACTCACTTGATCCTCCACTTCATTACTCGCTAGATTCTCCACCTCATCCATGCTATTGATTAGGCTATCTCCTGTATATGTCCTGTATGACTGTAAGAAAAAAAAAGAATGTTAAGTCTTAAAATACTGACACCTTCCTGCAAATGACAGTGGTGTTATAATGATTATAAGAAAGCATAAAAGCAGTAGAACAGGGTAGCGCACTAGGTTTATGGTATTTGGTCAAGGTAGAGACGTAGAGCGTTCCTGGCTTAGAAGGAGACAAGACAAAAAGGCGGGATTAAACATGTTTTGTGAGAGCTCATATACTTCTAGTCAATGAAGAATAAACAAACACACGACAATACACACAGTAGAATTCAGTTGTAAAGTGGTACGAGTCCAATGTCAGAAATGTGAATGGCTTTTCTTAACAAACCGCAGTATTATTATGCATTATTGTCCCCAAGTCAGTAGCCTCTTTTTTAATTTTTCATTTTAACATTTCTCTAAATTTCAACACTTGAATAAATAGGTTCTGTGACGTGGGGACTACAACCCTAAAACATAACCTTTTCACCAAACAACTCTCTCTCTAGTACATATTGTCCTTAACCAAATAACAAAGACATAGCTGCTCTACTAATCAATCATAAAGAAAATACCAAAGACTTAGTGCTCTATCCAGCTCTACGGGTATTTTGGCCAGATACCAAGTGCTCTACCCAGCTCTACTGATATCTTGGTCAGATACCAAGTGCTCTACCCAGCTCTACTGATATCTTGGTCAGATACCAAGTGCTCTACCCAGCTCTACTGATATCTTGGTCAGATACCAAGTGCTCTACCCAGCTCTATGGGTATCTTGGCCAGATACCAAGTGCTCTACCCAGCTCTACGGGTATCTTGGCCAAATACCAAGTGCTCTACTAGCTCTACGGCTCTACTTTGGTCAATACCAAAGACCTAGTGCTCTATCCAGCTCTACAGATATCTTGACTAAATAACAAGTGCTCTGCACTGCTTTTACGGCTCTACTTTGGTCAATACCAAAGACCTAGTGCTCTACCCAGCTCTACGGATATCTTGACTAAATACCAAGTGCTCTTCACTGCTATACGACTCTACATTGGCCAAATACCAAAGAGCTAGTGTTTTACGGCTCTGTCACGACTTTATATCAAATACCCTGTTCTCTACGGCTCTGTCTCTGCCTTATATCAAATACCTAGTGCTCTACGGCACTGTCTCGACCAAATACCAAGAACCTAGTGCTATAGGGCTCTGTCTCTACCAGATACCAGAGACCTTGTGCTCTACCCTGCTCTCCGGCTCTACTGTTTTCTTATTATCGTTATAACGCTACCAACTAAATACAAGATCTTTATTTTACATAAAGTGATTTTGGTGTAACGTACTGTTCATTTCTTAATCTGCATGTTTGAGAAAAATTCTGCTTAAATAATATTTCTGACATGTATAAGTAATAGATATTTCTTACTGCTGCATATCTAATTAATTTTCTTATTCATTTTTTGCATATATATATGATCATAACCAATCAGTCAAATGTCAATAAACTCATCATAGATATCAGGAATAAATTTAGTATATACGCCAGACGCGCGTTTCGTCTTCAAAAGACTCATCAGTGACGCTCGAATCCAAAAAAGTAAAAAAAAAGCCAAATAATAAACAAAGTTGAAGAGCATTGAGGACTAAAATTCCTAAAAGTTTAGCCAAATACAGCTAAGGTAATCTGATCAAAATTAAATGTAAATTATTTACTGATACATGTATCATGAAGATTCATTTTACTATTAAAATAATGACTCCTTCCTGTATATTATATCTACATGTATCTCTGTGTGTCTGCAGTTTGTGTTCTCCTTAATAGGAGGGAGATGCGTTTTACAGTCACAATTGTGATCCCTACTAGTCTCGATTACCCAGACGCATATTTAAATACTTTGAAAAATTAAGCGGCTGGATGATCGAGACTAGATCCGGTATTCCCTACCTGCCGTCTGTGTATATACCTCTTTGTGTCTGCAGTGTATGTTCTCCGTTCATTTAACAGTCACAATTATATGATTCGTTCCTGCCGTCCCTGTACTAGTACCTATTTTTTTTGTGTCTTGAAGTTTCACATTCACTATCAATGTTTATATTAAAAATTGCAAAAACACAGTTCTAATAATACTCAACTTACATGACATATTTGTAGCAGTGCTCTAATTAAAATGTCATAACATGACCTGTAGCCATACATGATGGTCTCAGGTAAAAAAAAATTACACAGAGGGTCAAATTTGTGTTTAAGGTGGCTTGGGCCTATCAGAAGTGCTGTTTTATTCCTTAAAGAAATTGAATCAAATAAATAAAAAAAAATGGGGGGCCAAGGACCATTTAAGCTCAACATTTTACTTTTATACATGACTTGTTTGTGAAAGGGACACTTTTTAAATGAAATTATCATTGGGAAAATAGAGGTGTTGACATAATTTTATCGTAATATCTAAAAAAAACTTCCTATGACACTTGGTCACAAATTTACTGTAATGTTAAAAGCTGAAATGAAGCTTCAAAGAATGAACAAATAAAAACATAGGTCACCGATAAGGAAAATACAAATGTATGCCTTAAAACCCAAATTTTGGGCGGGAAATGGTAAAAATGGGTGCAATGTCATTTTTGACTGTTTTGAAGGCTATAGCACATTCTAAAATTGAACGGGGTGGGGTGACTACATGGACTTCCCTTTCATTTCAATTGTTTTGTTTTATTGTCCCATTCAAGAATATATATAGTTAAGGGGTAGGGATCTGCGGATCGTTTTTAAGATATTAATAGCATATTGATTTCTCAAATTGAAGGGGGTTGGGATGAATCCCCAGTGATTTACTCTATATTTCATGCGTTTTGTTTTATTGTGCTTTGATCATTTATAAAGACTGTGCGTGTCTATCACTTACAGTTTTCCAAGTTATATTCATTGGGAAATTTTAGAAAATAAAATCCTATAGGATTCTATAGTAATTTAAACCCCTCCCTTCTGCCCCCTAAAAAAAAATACCCTTAATAGACCCCATCGCACAAGCAAAAGATTGATGGCTCACCTAGACATATACGTCAAACATTTTATGAAACCCTAAGTAAATCTGACAAGCGGTTTTGGATAAAAGCTGCGGACAAGTTCATTTTTAAAGTGTCGGAAGAAGAGGAAGAAGAGGAGGAAGATCAAGAATGATAAGAACTGAGCAAAAATAATAAGTCTCCAAACTTTGTTTGGGAGGCTTAAACAAATTAAGGATCCCTCTTTAGACCCTCATACAATGTATGCGTAAGTGATAAGATATGGCGAATTATAAGAATTATTCCTATAATCCATTCTCTCCATTTAATTATATGTTTAAACAATTTCATGATATCAATCAATAGTTTACATTAATTTTAATGAGTTTTTCTTTGGTTCCATTAACCTTTCAACTTTTCCGTTTTTTTTTATTTTTAACATACAAAATAAAGCATTATGTATTTTTGATTTGTCATAGCTTCATGTAATTTAATTAAAAGCTGTAAAATTTTGTCCTGTATTCACTATGTTTTCTAATTTATCCTGACATTTATTTACTTAAATTGTCATCCTACTTTTTTTCAAAGTGATTCGTCCTATTCTCACTTTTTTTTTTTAAACTCAAACTCCTGTCCTCCCTATATTTTTTTTTAACTCAAACTCCTGTCCTGCCTATTTTCAATGTTCACCCTAGCCCTCCCATACAAAACAAAAAGTAGCTCCCTAAGTCGCCAACATGTAACAGTGACTATAGTTAACAAAAAAAAAATGAAATGAACGTATTCACATAATATTATTTATCTATATGAATTGAAGGCGCAATTACTACATAAATACATCGTCTACCAAAACCAATAACAACAACAATATACCCACTCCAATCAATCGGCAATTCTCGGGAGAATCCGTTACTCTCTTTCGGAAGGTACGGAATCCACCGATTTGTTACGAATGCCCTTCCAATTAGTGCCCAGGATTATTTATTACGTAAACCCTATCCAGGGGCCTCTGTACAATGTTTCCTGTGCTTCTGATTATGTGAAATTATTGTAAATGACTCAAGAGTACCAATCTCCCGAGTTATCGTTCTTTGCTCTCATGGGAGATTGCAAGAGTACAAGACCTTAAGTCGGTTTTGAAATTGATTATTTAAACATCCCCTGGCCAGTATTTAAAGGTATATGAACTGTAAACTTTGAATTTGACCTTTATCTGTTCATAATACTGCTAGTGTATCCAGGAGCCAACTACTCTTCTATGTTTCCAAACATTTAGCCAGGGGATTTGGACAGCCCCTACACTTGCTGTAAAATACTAGTATTAACTAATTTTAATTCCGAGAGTTAGATTCCATTTTGACTGTTAAAGTCAAAGAATGAGGACCAAATTCATCCCCTTCAGACATGATCCAGTGATTTTGCTAGCGCTCGTCACTTTCGTAATTTATGAAACGGTTTTCAAATCAATTTCGTCACCTGGAGACCAATTGACAATACCCGGATGAGGGTAAATTCGCTACTCTTCTTCTATTTACGGAAACTGCCCGAGTTGTGACGAGTGACATAGAACAATCCTGGCGTCAGATATCACAGACATCCAAAATGTTAGATAAAAAGATAGTTCATTCTCATAAAACCATGCAATTACAAAGGTTACAGAGATTTTCAAAATTAGAAATGCATAAAATTTCGGATGAGATAACATATAAAGGAATATACATGTATAATATTGAGAATGGGAATTGGAAATGTGTCCAAGAGACAACAACCCGACCATAGCGCAGACAACAACCGATGGTCCGTTAAAAACAGTAAACGTCTACTGGGTCAGTGATTATGGACGTCATACTAAACTCCAAATTATACACAAGAAAATGAAACTAAAAATCATACAAGACTCACAAAAGCCAGGTGCACCTGACTTAGAACAGGCGCAAAATGCAACGGGGTTAAGCATGTTCTTTTGAGATATCTTTATATCTAACCAATGTAGAAAAAAAACCGCACACCAGTACTCGCAGTAAAAATTAGTTTAAGAGCAGTCCGAGTCCGATGTCAGAAGAGGGCACAAAAGAAAATAAACAAAATGACAATAATACTTAAATAACAAAGCACAACAAGCAGTTACTGACATGCCAGTTCCAGACCTCAATAATAAACTCAAATTATGAATGTTTTCATCATATATTAATATCTGCACAATTCCTCCCGTTAGGGGGTTAGTATTGTACCATCATACACCATATTAAAACGACCCGTTTCACGACAACAACTGGTTTTAAAATAAATATATATATATACTTATGATAAGGTCAACTCATATATATACTTATGATACAGTCAACTCATATATATA
This sequence comes from Mytilus trossulus, assembly GCF_036588685.1. Taxonomy (NCBI): domain Eukaryota; kingdom Metazoa; phylum Mollusca; class Bivalvia; order Mytilida; family Mytilidae; genus Mytilus; species Mytilus trossulus. The sequence goes on along the minus strand of NC_086377.1, from coordinate 60,182,102 downwards.
CTTATGATACAGTCAAATAAATAAACTCATCATAGATACCAGTACTAAATTAAGTATATACACCAGACGCAAAGGATCATCAGTGACGCTCGAATCCAAAAAAGTTAAAAAGGCCAAATAATGTACGAAGTTGAAGAGCATTGAGAACCAAAATTCCTAAATTCCAAAATTCCCTTAGAGTTATATAAAGAATTTGCATACACTTGCACTTGCATCTACATCTCAACTTTGAACTCTTTAACGAAGTACAAGTATAGCAATATAGGGATCATTTCAAGACCTTTCCTCAGTCAAAAAGTAGATAGTACATAAGAAACATATTTTTTTTATAATGAAACATTTTATAATTATTTGTCCTGGATAAAAACCATAAATTGTATTTTTCTTGCCAAAAACGTCATCTGTTTTGTTCTGTTTGAGAAAATCCCTCCTTCTAAAGAGCACTTCGCACAATGACGAATAACATCTATAAAATATTGCATTGATGAACTGTTCACTATTGAAAGAATGATCCAATTATATCGTAAATTATAGTAAAATGTATCAGTATTGAGTATTAAGCATATTATTAACATTCTACTGATTTCATTATAAAGACATTACAATAGATTTGATTAATTCACGGCCTATTTAAAACAAATCTGTTTTTTCTGACGTCACTAAACGTTGAAATGATCAAAGTGCAGAGAAATTCTAAATATGTTTTACAATCATAAAACATGCATTTTTTAAATTTGTTTTGGAAGCGCGGCGACAATGCGTAGTAAATGATTCTTTTGTCAAATTAGTTATTGAAGTTACCTTTTATACTGGAAAAAATAATAATTATACACTGTACTTCCAAAAATAAAAGTAATAAATTATTGTTACAGTAGCAAAGAAAATGAACCACAAGATGCTAATTCCCAATTGACAAAAAAAAACCCAATAAAACAAACAATGACATCTAAAAACTCAAATGTGTATTTTTTGTATTTCAAAGTTTAAAAATTGCTGAACTTTTTTTACTCATCTTATACTTGAATACGAGAAATTCACTCTATGACGTTTATCAAAAGAAATTGCTATATTTGATCGTTTAACCGGAAAACGAAAGTATTGACTGAGAAAAAAGAAAGAGATCGTGTAATAAATGTGTTTAGACGGCGTAAAATAATTTGAAACCAATTATTTATTCGTTCGGAAATTATAACTTCTCGTTCGGAAGCTAAGAAGATCCGATTTTTCACTTCATAATAGGTCTGTCAACACTCAATAAATTGCCGATGATATAATTTAGCACCAGTTTATTTCCTTTCGAATGCTATTTGCTGATGTTGAAGTATGTATCCTATTTTTCTGTTGGTTTTCAGAACGAGGCAAATCTGACACCGAGAAAAGATAGAGGATCTAGATGTGGGTTCTAGAAAAGAGAAAAGTTGCATCTTAAAAAGGTACGAAATAAAAGGCAAACTTATAATTTAAAACAGAATTATGAAAAAAACAGGGGGATAAAGTATGGCGAATAGTGGACCAAAAATATATATTGATAAATAACATACACGAAAATGTCAGAAAAATGAATTACAGTAATGCAGACCATGCATACATACAGACCCTCAGAATAAGACGTATGGTTTTTTAATGAACCAGACATTCAGACGTGAAAACAATATCAATAACACAGTTTTACTTAAAAACAGAACTGGTTTGTAAATTGGTCGAAATAATAATTAATTATTCATAATTTACATGGATATTTTTCATGGAAATCAGAGACGTTTTGTTTATTAATGGAGTTTGTTTTGATTTTGAGAATATTGCATAACCATAATGAAAAATAAACAGTTGGTGTGTTAGTTTCTTTGAAAGATATCACTTTTTTAGAGGATCTGGAGGGGAGGCCTACGATTCTGTATTTTTTTCTTTGGTTTATTTTTTTCTATTCATTATATCTTTTCCCTTTATACAATTAATAACCGCCTCCTCCGCCAAATTGAAAAAAAATCTTGTCTATTTTCTGCAGTTATTGCCCATTAATCTCTATTCTCAAAACCCCATTCGGACCCTTAAATTACCACGCGGCAGTTTTTTTTTCAATGCGTATATGAAATGTTTTGATTCTCCACTAAGACATAAGATTGGTTTCAGGTTGACAAATATTGAGTATGACTTATTTCCCCTGGTTGCTATTTTGGAGGGGTAAAAATTATCTAATTTACTCAATCGGCAATCTTCGGGTGACTCCGCTACTATCCTTCTATCCGGAATCGGCCGAGTTGTGACGAGTGCTAATTGACTATCCAGCTTGTTACATGCTGTACAAGCAAATTTTGTACGAGACCCATACAAAATTACTTGTGCAAGGCTTAAAAAACTTATAAAGCTAATTGATATGTATTAGAAGTTGAGTTTGGCTGTTTTTTAAAGGAATTTCGGAATGTAGATATCCAAGGGAAGTAACTGTTGCTATCGATTCCAAGGGCTTAGTGTCGTCTTAAATATATAGATATCGTTTTGAAATTAAGCTGGTAAAATGATTCTTTAATTTGTGCTTGTCTATTTTGATCTATAAACGATACCATTTCCAATGATTGCCATTTTTTTTTCTTACTTTTGTTATTAAAATAAAATTTATAATCAACATTTACCATGGGTATAGCATTTGATTACGTTTCTTTTAGGAAATTGTAAACCCACCAATAATTTCAATTTAAACATGTTTACAGAGCTTCTATCAACTGATATTATAATTTCCCTTCAGCCACTGATAATTTCAATTTAAACATGTTTATAGAAATTTTATTAACAATGATTTCGATTCAAACAGCCTCTGATAATTTAAAGATGTTGAAATAGATTTTATCAAGAATCATTTCGCTTCTACAGCTACTGATTAATGCATGTTCAAGCAAATTCTATTGACACTATTTTGTTGAGAATCAACATTTCAACTGAATGATAGTCAGAAACATGCATCTATCGTTTAACTTTGTCTTAAGTAAGATAGAAGCTCAAACACTGCTTTGACATGTATACAAATGTCTATGGTCCGAGACCACAATTATATCGTAGTGCATTTCTTTAAGAACATAAATGAAAATAAAAAAAATCCCACCTGCGCATTTTCAAAGAACTTTTACAGTGTGTTGTACTACTTTTGGGACAAATTATATCAAAATTATAGAAAACTTTATCGTCTCTAACTCAAAATATGGACAATTTTATGTTCAGGGCGTCTTGAAATCTTTTGACAGCTTCCGAAGTGCTAATTTTAAACCTTTTTCAGCTGGACCAAATCACTACTTTCCTTTAAACTTCTGAACCCAAATTTGTTTACAGTGTAATTTTACCCCCTACTTGCAATTTGAGGCATTACACATGGAGAACTAAATTTTGAAGGGGTATACAAATTAATGGCAAGTAACCCACTGTCAACACTAAGGACTATATTTGTGAACAACGACCATTTCATTTAAACTAACGACCATTTCATTTAAACTCTGTTGGATAGCTTTCTCATTGGCAATCATTCCACATCTCCTTATTTTCATAATGAAAATCAAGGGACGACAATGGTGGTCTCGGACCATATATGCTTTTTTGAAATACAATATAAATACAGTAAAGTATATCATGTTCACTATTCGGCTATATTGTGAAAGTACATTTTTTGAAAATACAGACCACAGCTACTTTTGCTACTCCATTCCAGATCACTTTTACTATACACAATATAGATATGCTTTACTTCTGCACAGTACAATGTTTGTTGCAGTCCCTACCAGAACCTTTAATATACACAATTTAGATATGATTAACCTCTGTTTATTGCTGCAATTGCTAAAGTTTACTAGTTAGTTTCCCTTCTTTATTTATAAAAAAAGTGTCAATTAAACTGAGAAATTGATTCTTACTATTCTATTTAGCGTTTACTGTTTTGTAAAGAATCTTTCAATACCATTTATAATAAAGAAAAGATAATATCGTCTCTCGCCCGTCATTGGTGTGATCATTATGATTAGTTTCATTATAATGTCAGATATTGCTTTATTATTTTAGAGTTACTGGTTGTTATTTGTAGAATACCAGATACATATATTGCTTACAAAAACATTTTTTTTCAACAGATATTATACAAATCATATATTTGTATATCATTAATTATTAATAAAGGATATTTTTCTAAAGTTATTATTTTGATAATAAGATCTCGAACTATTATTCATTTTTCACCACTCAGCCGATTCCGTACATTAAAAAATGAAGAGAAGCGGAATCGTCCGAGGTAAGCCGATTGAAATATAATCATTATTGGATTAAATAAATATGGTGTATACACTAAGCCGATGTATTCATAATCTACCTAGACCACGGCCACGTCCAATTATGTTTTTGTCCTTCTGATGAGTTAAGCCTTTTCCAACTGAATTTTATAGTTCGTTCTTATGCTGTACTGTTATACCACTGTCCCGGGTAATGAAGAGGGTTGGGATCCCGCTAACATGTTTAACATCGCCACAATATGTATGTACATGCCTGTCCCAAGTAAGGAGCCTGTAATCTAGTGGTTGTCATTTGTTTATGTGATATATATTTGTTTTTCGTTCATTTTTTGTACATAAATAAGGCCATTAGTTTTTCTCGTTTGAATTGTTTAACATTGTCATTTCGGGGCATGTTATATCTGACTATGCGGTATGGGCTTTGCTCATTGTTGAAGGTCGTATGGTGACCTATAGTTGTTAATTTCTGTTGCATTTCGGTCTCTTGTGGAGAGTTGTCTCATTAACATTCATACCACATCTTTTCTTTTTAGATAAAAATCTGAGCACATCAAGGACAACTATTGCTTATCCTTCTAATTCTGTTTCAAAACATTTAAAAAATACGACAAGTATCTAACACATCGACTATTTTGTTTCAAATTAAATTTGGTGTCTTTAGTTCAAAATGTTCAAAAATTATGAACTGACCAATACATTCCTTCAAATTATACTTAAGGATGTATTTAATAGGTGTAATTGGGAAAATATTTTTCCTTGTATAGTATGGGAAAACACCAAGCGTCCGAATATTTGACACACATTCGAACAACTCATCTAAGTGCATCCTTAAAGTAGTATATTTTCTTCTGTATTGATCATGGAAGTGTTAATTGATTGTGTATATTTAGCTCAGATTAGCGATAATTGTTTCGGAAGAATATCTCAATACCCTTTGTAATAAAGACAAGATAATATCGTCTCTCGCCCTTCATTGGTGTGATCATTATGATTAGTTTCATCCAGATGCCAGAGATTCTTTGTTGTTCTAGAGTTACTGGTTGTTATTTGTAGAAACCACACTGCTTTCAATCTTAATTGTATTTGTATTTGGTAAAGCCAAATTTAAAAAGCAATCGTTGAAAGGTGTGTTCGACTCTGATTTGTATTGGCAAGTATTTTTTTCTAGTGTAAAACAAAACAACAAAAAAACTGCCATTATGATAAAACAAATGGTGCTGCAATAACGTTAAATTCCAACAAACAATCAAAAGCACGATATGTGGACACCTACTGATTTTAGAGTAGTAGCACGAACGGTAAAAACATTCAGACTTTAAACTTTAACATTTTTGTTAATTCACATTGTACATTGATCAGAAAATTGACATATACACATCTCTCTCATTGTTTTTATTTTGCACGTTTAATTTCTTAATAATCAGAATAACCAATATAATGTTCTTCGGATGTGTTAACTAATGGGTAGCCGTATCAAAGAAATGCAAATGAAATGATCGTCATGTTTTATCTTGTTTTAATAAACAATAATTAATAAGTTATTCTCAGTTTTCTGGTCTGTTCTAGTCATATTTATTCTTATCCACTCAGCATGTTTCGCTTATTGGTGGTTCTTCTTGTGAAGGAAAAATAAATGTTATCACACAATTTTTATCTTTATGACGTACTATTAATGCAGTCTTAATATGGACAATCTGCATGTGCACTTTTATCAAAGTTTCAATTTGGTACAGATCCCACTAATTACATTGTAGTTCTTTTTGAGTAGACACAACAAACTTATGAATTTTCATCTTTATGATATATAATGTCTAGTCTGCGACAATCCTCAACAATCCTTGACAATCCCCGTGTACTTTTATCTAAAGTTCAATTGTGTTTGACATTATTTGTTCTTTAAAGCGGTCAAAGTGGCTAGTTTTTTTGTAATATGCAATTGTTTTATTAATCGAATTTGTATACGTCCGTTTACAGACGTTATGGTATACCGATGTCGGACAATAATAAAAAAAAAACTTGAACCTATTTGCACGAAACTTTGGAAATTGTTGATATCTATTAAGATAACTTCCCTTTAGTTTGTCATAATTTCTGACATCTCCAATACTAGACTTAGATCTCTAACGCTTGACTTTAAAATGTACAGCGCTAGACTTCACATTATCCGCTCTGGACTTTAGATCTACATGCTTGATTTGACATCTCCAGCTCATGACTTTGTTTAGTTTAAGCATATTTATTTATAGTGGATTGGGAAACAAGTTTTGCAACTTATATTAATCCCTTTCCACTTTGCGGGTGCGAGTGCTGCCTTGTAGCGGCATTAGCCTACTCTTTTTCGAAATCTACAAGGGTGTCTTTAACGTGCAAGAGATATGTCTCTCTCTTAACACGGGTCAGCCATTTATCGTCCCCTTCCGACGGACTATCATCGTTTCCTCAAGACCATACTCGCAAATGGTGTCATGACTTTGAAAAACCTCAACTGTTGATCTGATTTGTATAAGATCAACAAGGCTTTGTAGAACATAGACCCAGAAAAAAACCTGTCCTTTTTTTGTTCGTGTCATGCGTTTGTTAAGGAGCCATCTTAAGCCCATCTGCGATGAGTTTCTCACGATGTTAAAGACTCATTTAGATGACCTCGTGCTGTGTTTTTGCTCTTAGGTCGGGTTATTGTCTCTTTGCCATATACCCTTTTTCCATTTTCAATTTAATTAGATTTTTAAAAAATATGATTGTTGTATTTTTTAACCTTATCAAAGACTTGATCATCAAGCTTTCAATTTTGTTCTTTGAAGAAAAAAACATAATCATTTGTTTTTCTATGCATGATGTCTTGGTCTATCGACTTAAATTTTTTTTTCTGTTCGCCTCAACATGATTCACGAGCTGGTTCATCTTGAAAATATATGTGTAACTGAAGACAATCCTCGTTTTCTGCTTTTTTAAATGCATACGGCCACATTTGTCCCTTTTTAATAAGTTAAATGTTAACAAATTTTAAAAGTTTTTACGTTCAAATGACTTCGGAAAAATGTATTGAAAATTATTAATAAACTATAAAGTTTAAAGCATTTGAACTGTATGATTTAAATTAGTGACGGTACGGTAGAGAGCGTTTAATGATAAAGGTGTCCAAAACAGAAGGCATCGAATTTTCTATTTTTTAAAATCAGGGTCTGTGTGAGGTCCTTTTTCTGTTTTTTGATTGTTTATTCTTTAACAGGTTTTCCATTGATTAACATTTTTTTTTAAATTTGAGCACCCCATTACCCATTTTATCTTTATCATTTTTTTACTTTATTAGCTCACCTGGCCCGAAGGGCCAAGTGAGCTTTTCCCATCACTTTGCGTCCGGCGTCCGTCATCGTCCGTCGTCCGTCATCGTCCGTCGTCCGTCGTCGTTGTTAACTTTTACAAAAATCTTCTCCTCTGAAACTACTGGGCCAAATTGAACCAAACTTGGCCACAATCATCATTGGGGTATCTAGTTTAAAAAATGTGTGGCGTGACCCGGTCAACCAACCAAGATGGCCGCCACGGCTAAAAATAGAACATAGGGGTAAAATGCAGTTTTTGGCTTATAACTCAAAAACCGAAGGATTTAGAGGAAATCTGACATAGGGTAAAAATGTTTATCAGGTCAAGATCTATCTGCCCTGAAATTTTCAGATGAATCGGTCAACCTGTTGTTGGGTTGCTGCCCCTCAATTGGTAATTTTGTGGAAATTTTGCAGTTTTTGGTTATTATCTTGAATATTATTATAGATAGAGATAAACTGTAAACAGCAATAATGTTCAGCAAAGTTAGATATACAAATAAGTCATCATGACCGAAATGGTCAGTTGACCCGTTAAGGAGTTATTGTCCTTTATAGTCAATTTTTAACCATTTTCTTAAATTAAAGTAATCTTTTACAAAAATCTTCTCCTCTGAAACTACTGGGCCAAATTCAATCAAACTTGGCCACAATTGTTATTGGGGTATCTAGTTAAAAAAATGTGTCCGGTGACCCGGTCCACCAAACAAAATGGCCGCCACGGCCAAAAATAGAACATAGGGGTAAAATACTGTTTTTGGCTTATAACTCAAAAATCAAAGCATTTAGAGCTAATTTGACATGGGGGTACAATTGTTTATCAGATCAAGATCTATCTGCCCTGAAATTTCCATACGAATTAGACAACCCTTTGTTGGGTTGCTGCCCCTGAATTGGTAATTTAAAGGAAATCTAGCTGTTTTTGGTTATTATCTTGAATATTATTATAGATAGAGATAAACTGTAAACAGCAACAATGTTTAGCAAAGTAGGATTTACAAATAAGTCAACATGACCGAAATGGTCAGTTGACCCCTTTAGTAGTTATTGCCCTTTATAGTCAATTTTTAACCATTTTTCGTAAATCTTAGTTATCTTTTACAAAAATCTTCTCCTATGAAACTACTAGGCCAAATTAATCCAGACTTAGCAACAATCATCTTTTGGGTATCTAGTTTTAAAAATGTTTCCGGTGACCCGACTTTCAAATCAAGATGGCCGCCACAGCTAAAAATAGAACATAGGGGTAAAATGCAGTTTTTGGCTTATAACTCAAAAACCAAAGCATTTAGAGCAAATCCGATATGAGGTAAATTGTTTATCAGATGAAGATCTTTCTGCCCTATAATTTTCAGATAAATCTGACAACCCATTGTTGGGTTGCTGCCCCTTTTAAGATAATTTTAAGGAAATTTTGCTGTTTTTGGTTATTATCTTGAATATTATTATAGAAAGAGATAAACTGTAAACAGCAATTATGTTCAGCAAAGTAAGATTTACAATTAAGTCAACATATCCGAAATGGTCAATTGACCCCCTAAGGAGTTATTGTCCTTTATAGTCAATTTTTAACAATTTTCATAAAATTTGTAAATTTTTATTAACATTTTCCACTGAAACTACTGGGCCAAGTTCATTATAGATAGAGATAAATGTTAGCAGCAAGACTGTTTAGTAAAGTAAGATTTACAAACACATCACCATCACCAAAACACAATTTTGTCATGAATCCATCTGCTTCCTTTGTTTAATATTCACATAGACCAAGGTGAGCGACACAGGCTCTTTGGAGCAGTGCGTGAACCGGTGACAAAATATTACCTCCCCTGTAAACAGTGCGCTCTTATGACTAGAGGTAATCGGTAAAGATCAGCGGAAAATGTTTTACATTGTTTACGAGCTTGAAATGAGCTAACACAGACGAACTAAGACGTGTCAACGTAATGTGAATATGATAATGCACCAGGTAAATTATTAATTGTTAAGTTTATCACATCATCGTATTTTCATATGATAGGTAAATAAGTGAATTTTCGATTTTAAGTGTCGTCAGGGCTCAAACCTGTAATCTTGCCATCCTTCATTATTTTTTTTTAATACTAACCTATTGTCGGAACATCTTGATTTTCTCCCAATTTGTAAAGTTAAGTATGCTGCTTGACATATATTTTTTTTTTGGAAAAAAATTGATATGCAGTCAAATGTGGCAGTTTTTAATATTTGTTGCTATGTGAAATAAAGGGAAGTAAATTAAAGTAAAAGAAGGCGGGCTTTTTCAAATAGTAAACAATTTTATTCAGATGCCTAGTATTTTGTCAAATGATAAAGAATATCGTAGAAACTTGCTAGAAATTCATCTAATTTATAAAAGATATACAACATGACATACTGAAATTTGAAAATGGGTAAAACCATCATACCTTGAACAAATTCAGTAAAAAAAGGGGTGGGGGTAAATGCTACGAAATTTAGATTTTATTTATTTGTTGTCGATAGCCAAAAGATGATTTGACATGCAACTTACTACTTTTTCAATTTCATTGTAAAGTAAAATTGGTTTTTTTTGGGTGGTCTGTTAATTGTGGTCTGATATTTTACAGGTTCTCTTTGGATTGCCAAATAATATTATAATCATCTAATTAAATGTTCAAACTATTTTGCAGCGATGGTCTGTATGGAAGGAAGACTCATAAAACCCAACAGTTCCGGAAGGCCCTTTAAATAATTGCTTAACATCAATAGCGATGCCTTCAAGTGGTTGATTTGGCACAAGTTTAGCCAGGTTTTCCTTGTAATTGTGGCAGAAAAACCACTAGACAGTGTCATGCATTGAAAGGATATCAAACGGATATTTTATGTAATAGTTATACACCGAGGGAAAGGTATGTCTGGATAAGAAACCCCGTCGGCCGGAGGCCGTAGGGGTTTCTTATCCAGACATGCCGTATCCCGAGGTGTATAACTAACTTACACCCCATTCTAAACTCTATATTGTTAACATTGATTATCAAATGAAAAAAACCCCGATAGCATATATTTTATTGACAATATCAAACTATGATTTATAAGATTTTTTTGTTATTACATGAAAACCCACTAGTAACCTTTTTTGGTTATCTTCGTTCACACTTTGGCAAGTGAGTATGTTTTACCAATGTCAAGGTTGTTTTGCATATTCCAAATAAATCCTTGGGTTGATATGGATCAGCAGGTCAAGGTTGACCGTATCGTGTATTCCTATTAAAAACAAAAAATACGTCATGCTCCTTGTATTCAGTTGTCAATATGGAAGGGTATGTGACGGACGACATTTCTTAGCAAGCGTTGGATTTGGTAGATGTAACTTATTTAAAAGATAAAGGCAATATTATAACCCAAAGTACTTACCTGTATCAGTTGAATAAAGGTAATCATATTTATTATTAACTATATTTTCTATCTTACGGTTTTATGGAAAAAAAAAGCCCCCCCCCCCTCTTCTCGAGAATGAATAAACATTCATATTCGGACCTACGAAGGGATAAGTGTGTCTGCAATAGAAACCCGACTTCCAGGCACGCTCAGCATACAAAGATACAGATTTAATATTTCGTAACTCTCTCTTTTGCAGAAGAGGGGCTGATCCAGCTGGGGTTCCCAACTCAAAAGAAAGGGGCCGAGGTTCAAAAAAGTCAAATACACTGATCTTTTAAATCTGGTCCAACCCGCGGAACCCCTACCCCGGATTGGTCACTGGATAACGGGGGGGGGGGGGGTGTTCGAGAGTCAGAATCCCCCCCCTTTTTTTTTTATAATAGAAACATATGACTGGGATAAAAAAAAATACTTTCAGCAAAGAAGTAATTGAAGGATTTTTTTTTATTTGAACAAAATGCTTAATTTTTTTTTCGCTATTTGAATTTCCTTAAATGTTTTTTTTTAATATCTTGAAACAATTTGTAGTGAACACTGTATGTAATTTCTTGTGTTCATGCTATTTAAAGAATAATCAATTTCTATTGTTACGAATAACAATGGACTTTGTTTGCGGGATGTAGAAGCAGGGGTTTCCAGAAACCCCGCTTGTCACAGCCTGTGGTCAAAATCCATTGTTATTCGTAACAATAGATCTATTCAATTTACACGTGTTTCAAAAATAGAAACTATGAAGTATAACAATAGAGCTGGGGTGTAAGGAATGATTCTCATACATATAAAATCATATGCATAGGAATGTGGAGCTAGTGTCTTTCATGCAGCAATTTTTAATTTCCAATATAAACTCTGAAAAGACAAGAGCATAGAAATGTATACCAATGAGAAACATTCTTTGTGAATAAAATCATTCCAAAACTTAAATGTGTCATTAGTGTTGCATTATTTATCAGTAGAGATAATCAGATTCCAGTAAGATTGTCCAACTGATGGTTTTTGTTTGTAAACATTTTTGTAAATCTTAGTTGTTTTGACAATCCGGGCTGTGCATGTTGCCCGGCTACCCCTTTCAGTGTGAGACAATATTTTGTTTATGATAAACAAAATCACTGATTCAAGATCGACTGGAGCGGACCCCTTTTAGGCAGTTAGTGCGAATCCTTTAGGTTTAAACCATTACATGCAATACGGGGGAGGGGGGAGATTTTTTTTTTACAGAGTCAAACATTTTTCCTAATAATAATACATTGAGATTTAATATATACTTTGTTATATGTAGTGTGTATATTAAAGTATTGCCAACAAAATTCATCAAATTTGGGATCATAATATTGTTTAAGAAAAACCCTTACCCCCTGTACATCATAAAAGTTCATAATCTTCTGTAACACACGTGCATGGTTAATTCGGATCACATATTTTCTATTCCGATGTTATAAGAATTCGAAGGTTCATATCATTTACATTGTCATTCAAAAAAATTCTGGGATTTTTTTTTACTATCAACGTTGAACCTCGAGGTTACATTGTAGTAAAAAAAAAATCCAATAAAACGTTGAATGTAAATGATATGCACCTTTAAATCTTATATTGTAGGACTCATGTTGTTCAAACATAATGTGTTGATCAATTATGTTATGATGATTTTGATAAATTTCACATTAGGTAATCTTTCACGTATATTGATTACATTATATCGAGTTGTCCCAACGATATACTTGTCGGTGTGCTCGATCATACGAATTTACCGACATTCATATAGACAAAATGACACAACTTTGAAAAATTCTTGTGACGAAACTACATTTCGGAACACGTTAAAAATTGGATACCCAGAAAGCTACATTATTAAGGTTTGATATATATTTTTTTCAAAAAAAAAGAAAAATATGCAGTCAAATGTGGCAGTTTTTTACACACCCCTATGTTGAACAATATGTTGTTCAATTAACAGCATGTTTGGCAATTAAAAAATCATATATTAACACATTTAGCTTTAACATATACTTTATTTATAGTGGTTGTATAAAAGTAATATAATGGTTTTGTGTTTTAAGAGATATTCATCCCTATGCATATCGGGTTTTATGCGTAAATTGTCTCTCCTGTTTTTATACCTTTTCTATCTCTTTCATAAGAAGAGTGACTTTTCTATTGTTCTGGTGTCACTGGAAATCCCACTGGGAGCCTCTAGTTTCTTTTCTTTTCTTCTCTCCTTTTTCTTTTTTTCTGATTTTTTTTATCATTATATTATCTAATGTAAATCCCATTATTACTATCATGAACAATCTTGTGTATCCCGGGATTGTATTTGAGGTAGTTAATGGAAATATCAACTTATATCGCTAAGGTCGACACTAAAGGTCGTCTAAGTTTAACTGTAGTATGTGCCGATACTGGCAACTGTAATGGTTTTCTTGTTTGCCAAGTCGACACCGGAGGTTGTGTGAGTGTAATTTAAATATGATTTGCATCTGTACACACTATTTGTTGTATTTTCTACCAGAACACTTTTAATATACACAATTTAGATATGCTTTGCATCTGAACACAATATTTGTTGTATTCACTACCAGAACACTTTTAAGATACACAATTTACAAATACTGTGTTTAAAAAAATGTGTTTATTTTTGCAATATCAAAGTTTACTAGTTACTTGTTCTTCTTTATTTATCAAAGAAGTGTCAATTACACTGAGAAATTGATTCTTATTATTCTATTTAGCGTTAAATAACTGCTTTGTAACGAATATTTCAATATCATGTGTAATAAAGACAAGATAACATCGTGTCTTGCCCGTCATTGATATGAGTATTACGACTAGTTTCATTATAATGTCAGAGACCTCTTTATTGTTTTAGAATTACTGGTTGATATTTGTAGAATACCAGATACCTATATTGTGAGAGGGTTAGCGCTATAGAACCAGGTTTAATCCACCATTTTCTACATTTGAAAATGCCTGTACCAAGTCAGGAATATGACAGTTCTTGTCCATTCGTTTTTGATGGGTTTGGTTTTTGTTTTTTGATTTTGCCATGTGATTATAGACTTTCCAAATTGATTTTCCTCTGAGTTCAGTATTTTTGTGATTTTACTTTTTGCTAACTAGATATGAATTCGATAACCTCTAGGAAAAATCTGGCTAATCCGTTTAATTCTCTATCAATTTTTTTTTTGGTAAATTTATATTTACACATCTTTCTATTTTTTTTCAAGTTAAATTTGGTGCCAGTAGTTTAAAATGTTCAATTGATTCTTATTACTTTTTTTTAGTACTTATTAGTTTGGAAAGAATATTTCAGTAAAGACAAGATAATCTCGTCTCTCGCTCGTCATTGGGTTGAGCGTTATGATTAGTTTCGTTCACATGTCATAGATTATTTTTGTTTTAGAGTTACTGGTTGTTATTTGCAGAATTCCAGATACAAATACTGCTTACAAATTATTTGTGGGAAATATATTGTTCATGATATAAGGAATTACTGAAACATGACTTACGCGGGCACCCTCTTGCGCCAGTCAGCCCCCCCCAATTTTACAAAAAGTTCTGGATCCGCCACTGTACTAAACAAGACTGTGCCTACAGTAAGGTCATTAACCTATAAGTCCGTGGTGTCACAATCTTGTTATTAATTCACTTCTAGTTTTATATTTAAAAAAAAATCTAACGGTTTCCATTTTACTTGATAAAATCTTTAAATCCAAACTACAGTTTACAATTATACACACCGTCCTGTTACATTATAACAGACACTTTCGTGATGAATTCACTTTTTCTTTATTGTAAGTCACCGATTTAAATTAAGCTGTCAATCGTCTGAGAGTTTTCAAGTAATGACGTTAAAAAGAATTTTACAATGAGGATCTAGGTTAGCGGAGGGGGTTCTCTTTTCTTTGATTTTAAGAACGACTTTCTGTATTCCTAATCTATTTTGCTCATTTTTTATATTTGGACACCCCGTAATTTTGTGTTCCTACATTTTTAACATTAAAGGAGATGTATGACGATTGCCATTGGAACAACTATCCACCAAAGATAAAATACTGTAAACCAACTTATTTTCGCGAGCGATTTATTTTCGCGACTTTCGCGAGTAGAAAAATAACGCGAATATAAATCGTCGCGAATATGTCAATCTATGATCTTTCCTTTATAAACTTCATCAAGTAAATCAGATAATCGCGAAATTAAATAGCCGCGAAGTGGTAAAGAAAGGGTTAAACGCGAAATAAAGTATCCGCGAAAATAAGTTGGTTTACAGTACATTCAAAATTGAGAATGGAAATGTGGAATGTGTCAAAGAGACAACACCCAACCATAGAAAAAAAACAACAGCAGAAGGTCACCAACAGGTCACCAACAGGTCACCAACAGGTCTTCAGAAATTCCCGCACTCGGAGGCGTCCTTCAGGTGGCCCATAAACAAATGTATACTAGTACAGTGATAATGAACGCCACACTAATTTCCAAATTGTACACAAGAAACTAAAATTAAAATAATACAAGACTAACAAATGCCAGAGGCTCCTGACTTGGGACAGGCGCAAAAATGCGACGGGGTTTAACATGTTTGTGAGATCTCAACCCTCCCTTATACCTCTAGCCAATGTAGAAAAGTAAACGCATAACAATACGCACATTTAAATTCAGTTCAAGAGAAAGCTGAGTCTGATATCAGAAGATGTAACCAAAGAAAATAAACAAAATGACAATAACACATAAATAACAAAATTTGCCTTTTGCAGTTTTTCTTTGACTGTTTGCCCTTTATATTTAGCACTCTTTTTCGACAAGGATTGACAGCTTTCTGGTCGAAGGTTGGTGATTCTCTCTTAAAACTCCAGCTTCCTTAAAAAATGACTACATTGTTAAAACACAAAATTTCATTAAATACCAACAAATAATACAAGCCTGATATTATGACACTTTCTGATTTTAGAGTAATGTCTCAAACTGAAAGTTTTTAAAGATCATATTTGATACTGTAACATTTTTGTTAATTTTCATCTATAAAAAATGACCTATAATATTTTTTTATTTGTTTTTATTTTGTACTTTTAATTTCTTTACCAGCACGATCTTTGCAATCTTCAGATGTGTTTTACTAATAGACAACTTTCGAGTTCGATGCATTTCCGTAAAAAACTCTGGTATTAGTGAACATCATTTGTGCGTTTAGGGGCGTCGTCACTTCTGTTCCAATGTTGAGCGAGTGGTTGGAAAACTATAATTCTATATTGTACTAATTATTCGGCAAATAAAATTCTCAAAATTGACAATCAGTATTGCTGTCATTAGGGAATTGTCATTAAGTATCTACAGAACAACAATTATTTATAGTTTATCCTGCACATGCAATGACGATCACTAAAACGCTTGATGAACGTTAATAGTGCAGGGATACAGGCGATCCCCTCTATCTGGTAAATGATGTCATAAAGGCGCGTATAATTGACGAGTTTTTTCCGGTGACGGATGAACTCGAAAGTGGTCTATTGGTGGAAGTATCAAAGACAAGATCGTCATGTTTTATCTTGTTCTATTGAAAACAATAATTCATATTCTTGTCTCAGTTCTGTGGTCTAGTCTACTCATAAGGATTTTTATCGATACCAGATTATTTGCTCATTGCCTCTTCTTGTGTAATTTTTAATCTTTATACTTAATTTTATGACGTACTATTAATGCAGTCTAAATATGGCCAATCTTCATCTGCATTTTAATCAAAGTTTAGATTTAGTACATAATTCACTAATAAGTTCTTATTAAGTACTAGACACAATAACCTTAAACAATTTTCATTTCTACGATGTATAGTGTCTTGTCTAGCACAATCCTCAACCATCCTCATTTCCTTTAACAAAAGTAACAATGTAGTAGTCAGCACTTCGGTGTTGACATGAATATCAATTAAATGGTCCTTTTTTTATATAAATTTTCTGTTTACAAAACTTTGAATTTTTCGAAAAACTAAGGATTTTCTTACCCTTGGAGTAGATTACCTTAGCCGTATTTGGCACAACTTTTTGGAATTTTGGTTCCTCAATGCTCTTCAACTTTGTATTTATTTGGCTTTTCAACTATTTTGATCTGAGCGTCACTGATGAGTCTTATGTAGACGAAACGCGCGTCTGGCGTATAAAATTATAATCATGGTACTTTTGATAACTTTCTACGTCATCATTTATTCTTTAAACTGGTCAAAATGTTTGGGATGCGATTACAATTTCAACACTGGAATTGGAATCACCAACGCTGGGTATTTATAGAACTTCAGCGCTTGATTTTTAATGGGCAGCGCTTATATTTTGAATAATTCCAGTGATTTACTTTAATGTACAGCGCTTGCTTTTTAAATAACTACAACGATTCAAGTAAAAGTACAGCGCCAGACACTCTATCTCTAGCACTTGATTTAAAAACAACAACTCTGTATCTGTATGAGACAAACTTCAGCGCTTGATTTTTAATGCACAGCACGGAAATTTTAAAGAACTCCAGTGATTTACTTTAACGTACAGCGCTTGCTTTTTATATAACTACAACGAAAAGTACAGCGTTGGACACTATATCTCTAGCACTTGATTTAAAAACAACAACTCTGTATCTGTATGAGACAAACTTCAGCGCTTGATTTTTAATGCACAGAACGGAAATTTTAAAGAACTCCAGTGATTTACTTTAACGTACAGCGCTTGCTTTTTATATAACTACAACGAAAAGTACAGCGTTGGACACTATATCTCTAGCACTTGATTTAAAAACAACAACTCTGTATCTGTATGAGACAAACAAGGTACAGTAGAAAATAAACTCAGATAACAAATAACTGCTGTGTTTGTTTCGTTTTTTGTTGTTAATGGGCCATTTGAAGCCTACCTCCGGTTGAAAAAGTGTCTTTCTGTGTTGAAGGCACATTGGTGGGTTTGTGCAGTATTTGCTCTGTGGTCAGGTTATTAACTCCTTTTCCAGGGTTTCCCCTGGGCCAATTATTTTTTTCGCCACCTCTTTCGCCAAAAACAATATATTTTTCGCCACTTTATTATTTTTTTCGCCAAATATATTTTTCTTGTAAAATTTCCTTTTTTCCAGCCCTCCCCCTTCCCTAATCAAGAAGTGGTATTTTACAACAAAACGAAGAATCTTATCACTTGGAATTGATCCCTCGTGTAAGGTGTAGTCATTACATTGAAGGGTTCCTCTCATGCCAACCTTTTGAATAGATTTCTTCATAACGACAGTTTTCTTTTCTAGACCATCGTAAATAAGTAAAACTATATGCTTGAAACACGTGTGTTACCGAAACGACTTTGAAGTACCTACTCAAATCAATGATCTATATGAAAGTTAAATGATAAAGTATTGAATCAGAGACCTTTCTAGCTTTTAAACATTTTTTGTCATAACAACAATTTTCTTTTCAAAAGAAGGAGAGAAAGCGTAAATTTGCTTCAAACACGTGTGTCCCAAAGCAGTAAATAAATCCCTTTTGTGACATGTGCAGAAGCCATATGCATTTAACCACATCATTTTGTCAAATCATACAATCAACACCTTTATTAATTAGTCCTTTGATGTGATAGCTATAAATGCAATCAGCTGATTATTGATTTTCTGTCAAAATCTTAACGAGTTCAAGGTGAATTCCGGGTATTGTCTGATAGGTTAAGTCAGAGAAACCCGAAAAAAGGTAAATAAATAAGATGGCTGAAAATAAATCGTTATATATATTTCTTTCGCCAAATTCTTTCGCCAATGACGAATTTTAATCGCCACAATTATTATTTTTTCGCAAATTGCAAAAATGGCGACCGCCAGCGGAAACCCTGTCCTTGTCACATCCCTATGTCCATTTCAATTCTCAATTTCATTTCAATTTCTACTCAGTATGATCGTTGTAATATTCATAATTTTATTATGTGTTTCACTATCTGAGGTCCGTATCAAAGAGGTGTACACCAATTTTTAATCTTTGTTCTTTAAAATCATTTTTTTTCTTTGTTGTCCTGTCTGATCTACTTTTTTTCTCTCTTCGTCTCAGTATGATTCCCTTATTGGTTCATCTTTGATATATAGGTCTAACTTAAGACGACCCTCGTTTACTCCTTTAAAAAAAAAAATAATAT
Source organism: Mytilus trossulus (assembly GCF_036588685.1). NCBI lineage: Eukaryota > Metazoa > Mollusca > Bivalvia > Mytilida > Mytilidae > Mytilus > Mytilus trossulus. The sequence continues at coordinate 60,162,968 of NC_086377.1, read as the reverse complement.
ACGACCACATTTGTCCTTTTAATAGGTCACTATGGCTGCGTTTTTTTCTCTCTCGGAAAATCCAATCTGTATATCGTTTTTGTTAATTTGGGGTTATCGCAAACAATTTACAATGTGAATATTCAATACAAATATCTAGTTAAAATTAAAAGTTAACACAATATTGTTTTACGTTCTACTGATTTTGGAAAAAAATATATTGGAAATTTATTAATAAACTATAAAAGTCTACGCATTTAAACTGTATGATTTACAATTTAATTTATTGAAGGAACGGACAGGGCGTTTATTTATTAAGGTGGCTAGAACAGAACAGGCAGAATGCATCAAATTAAATTTCTATATTTGAATACAAGAAAATTTGGTATAAGTGTCAATGAGATTACTCTCTATTCAAGTCACGTTTGTAAAAGAAAATCATTATAGGTCAAAGTGCGATCATCAACAAGGAGTCTTGGTGCACACCGAACAGCAAGCTATATAGGACAAAAAAATAAAGGTGAAAAAAATTAATTTGTTGTGAAGCACAAAAGTTCAAATGTTGATATAAAGCAAATGCTCTGACAAAAACTAGTACAATCTTGTGTTATCCGACAAAATGGGGGACCAGAAAAAAATGTCGGATTTATAAGCTGGGCGTCAGAAAACTCAGGTGTCGGATTAGGAAGATTGTACCGTAATATATTTTGTTCAAAGTTTTAGAATTAACCTTTCGACTATTCAACTTAACTTACGTTGTATTGCGTTAGGAAGACACTTATACACTTTCATGACATGTATACAGATGCATATATATATTTTTGGAAATACAATCTAAATACAGTAAAACACATTATTTTGACTATTTGACTGTTTTGTGCAAGTATATTTAATTACAGACCACAACAATTCGATGTATTCCCTACCAGAACACTTCTAATATTCATGTTATTTAGATATGATTTACCACTGCACACACTAATTGCTGTATTCCCTACCAGAACACTTCTTATATACATGTTATTTAGATATGATTTACCACTGCACACACTAATTGCTGTATTCCCTACCAGAACACTTCTTATATACATGTTATTTAGATATGATTTACCACTGCACACACTAATTGTTGTATTCCCTACCAGAACACTTCTTATATACATGTTATTTAGATATGATTTACCACTGCACATACTAATTGCTGTATTCCCTACCAGAACACTTCTTGTATACATGTTATTTAGATATGATTTACCACTGCACACACTAATTGTTGTATTCCCTACCAGAACACTTCTTATATACATGTTATTTAGATATGATTTACCACTGCACACACTAATTGTTATATTCCCTACCAGAACACTTCTTATATACATATTATTTAGATATGATTTACCACTGCACACACTAATTGTTGTATTCCCTACCAGAACACTTCTTATATACATGTTATTTAGATATGATTTACCACTGCACACACTAATTGTTGTATTCCCTACCAGAACACTTCTAATATACATGTTATTTGGATATGATTTACCACTGCACACACTAATTGTTGTATTCCCTACCAGAACACGTCTTATATACATGTTATTTAGATATGATTTACCACTGCACATACTAATTGCTGTATTCCCTACCAGAACACTTCTTGTATACATGTTATTTAGATATGATTAACCACTGCACACACTAATTGTTGTATTCCCTACCAGAACACTTCTAATATACATGTTATTTGGATATGATTTACCACTGCACACACTAATTGTTGTATTCCCTACCAGAACACTTCTTATATACATGTTATTTAGATATGATTTACCACTGCACACACTAATTGTTGTATTCCCTACCAGAACACTTCTTATATACATGTTATTTAGATATGATTTACCACTGCACACACTAATTGTTATATTCCCTACCAGAACACTTCTTATATACATATTATTTAGATATGATTTACCACTGCACACACTAATTGTTGTATTCCCTACCAGAACACTTCTTATATACATGTTATTTAGATATGATTTACCACTGCACACACTAATTGTTGTATTCCCTACCAGAACACTTCTTATATACATGTTATTTAGATATGATTTACCACTGCACACACTAATTGTTGTATTCCCTACCAGAACACTTCTTATATACATATTATTTAGATATGATTTACCACTGCACACACTAATTGTTGTATTCCCTACCAGAACACTTCTTATATACATGTTATTTAGATATGATTTACCACTGCACACACTAATTGTTGTATTCCCTACCAGAACACTTCTTATATACATGTTATTTAGATATGATTTACCACTGCACACACTAATTGCTGTATTCCCTACCAGAACACTTCTTATATACATGTTATTTAGATATGATTTACCACTGCACACACTAATTGTTGTATTCCCTACCAGAACACTTCTTATATACATGTTATTTAGATATGATTTACCACTGCACATACTAATTGCTGTATTCCCTACCAGAACACTTCTTGTATACATGTTATTTAGATATGATTTACCACTGCACACACTAATTGTTGTATTCCCTACCAGAACACTTCTTATATACATGTTATTTAGATATGATTTACCACTGCACACACTAATTGTTATATTCCCTACCAGAACACTTCTTATATACATATTATTTAGATATGATTTACCACTGCACACACTAATTGTTGTATTCCCTACCAGAACACTTCTTATATACATGTTATTTAGATATGATTTACCACTGCACACACTAATTGTTGTATTCCCTACCAGAACACTTCTAATATACATGTTATTTGGATATGATTTACCACTGCACACACTAATTGTTGTATTCCCTACCAGAACACGTCTTATATACATGTTATTTAGATATGATTTACCACTGCACATACTAATTGCTGTATTCCCTACCAGAACACTTCTTGTATACATGTTATTTAGATATGATTTACCACTGCACACACTAATTGTTGTATTCCCTACCAGAACACTTCTAATATACATGTTATTTGGATATGATTTACCACTGCACACACTAATTGTTGTATTCCCTACCAGAACACTTCTTATATACATGTTATTTAGATATGATTTACCACTGCACACACTAATTGTTGTATTCCCTACCAGAACACTTCTTATATACATGTTATTTAGATATGATTTACCACTGCACACACTAATTGTTATATTCCCTACCAGAACACTTCTTATATACATATTATTTAGATATGATTTACCACTGCACACACTAATTGTTGTATTCCCTACCAGAACACTTCTTATATACATGTTATTTAGATATGATTTACCACTGCACACACTAATTGTTGTATTCCCTACCAGAACACTTCTTATATACATGTTATTTAGATATGATTTACCACTGCACACACTAATTGTTGTATTCCCTACCAGAACAATTTAACATACACAATATAGATATTAGTTACCTCTATTTATTTTTTGTAATAGCCAAAGTTTACTAGTTGATATTCCTTCTTTATTTACCAAAGAAGTGTCAATTACACTAGTAAATTGATTCTTGTTATTCTATTTAGCTGTTAGTGTTTTGTAACGAATATCTCAATACCTTCTATAGTACAGACAAAATAACACCGTGTCTTGCCCGTCATTGGTGTGAACATTATCATTAGTTTCATTACAAAGTCAGAGATTTCTTTATTGTTTTAGAGTTACTGGTTGTTATTTTTAAATACCAGATGTATATATGTAAATTGCTTCAATTTATATATTCTACTAGAAAAACTGAACATGAACAAATTTAAAAATCTGCTTTCATTTGATGTTGATAAAGTTGTCCTTAAACGTTCTTATGCGTTGGTTAATGTTATTTAAAAAGTACGTATATCTTTGTGTTGTTGTTATTATTTGGTTCTTTTTTTTTTTTTTTTTTATTGTGGTATAAAGGACAATTCCGTGGAAAAATCAGCACCATTTTAAGTCCCAATGAATCAGTAATTCTTAAATGAGACAGCTATCCACTAAGGTTCAACTGAAGTGGATTTAAGCAGTTATATGCAACCGTACAGCCTTTTACAATGAGAAAACTCCATACCATAAAGTCGGTTCTAAAAGGTCTTGAAATGAAAAAAATATGACACAATCCAATGAAGAAAACTACCGGGAAATTTACGAAAAACGACAATTATGACAGACATGAACCAAAGACAGTCACTGAACTACAGGCTTCTGGCTTTGGACAGGCAAATACAAAATGTAGCGGGGTTAACTATGCTTGGAGTGTGAAAAAAATGTTCAAAATTAATCTTGGTTTCAAATAGAGAAATACTGTGCAGGAGAAAAGTTTAATTCTTTCCAATATTATAGACAAAATTTCGCACAACATTTCATTACATATAAAAAAAAAAAAAACATCACTGGAAATTAACCAGTTCAAACTGTCAGTGTTTATAAGCTTATTTTTGAGGTACAAAATGTATAAGCAATAGAAAAATGGGCTGGAGATTATTTTCTTCAGATTTTTCACACATAAAAGATATAGGTGCTTATAGGACTTTAACATTTTTAAAAACTATATGTAACGAAATCAAGAAAAGAAAAGTTTGGGTAAGTGGTCAAAATATTTTAATGGCATCAAATGGATAAAACCTGAGGATTTCTAAATTTGAACAAGATTAGCGAACATCCCTATTTGAGGAGTATTGACAGTTTTCTTATCGATGGTTGGTCATTCTTCCTTGCAACTCCTATTTCCAATGATAATACAAAAAGTAAAATCACAAAAAATACTGAACTCAGAGGAAAATCAAATCGGAAAGTCTCTAATCATGCTCATCACATGGCAAAATCACATGACAAAATCACATGACAAAATCACATGACAAAATCACATGACAAAATCACATGACAAAATCACAGGACAAAATCAAATGACAAAACACATAAAAAATGAATGGACAACAAATGTCATATTCCTGACTTGGTACAGGCATTTTCAAATGTAGAAAACGGTGGATTAAACTTGCTTTTATAGGGCTGAATCTCTCACTTTTTACGACAGTCTCATCGAATTCTGTTATATTTATAATGATGCGTGAATTAAACAGACATGATACATAATATAGTCAAAATATGGGTACAACTGTCATCATCGTGTTACAATTTTAAAAGAAACAATTTAACAGAACACAAAGGAATCTATTAGATAAAAACACATTTATTAATGCGCGTGTATGACGTCAGAAAATTTATACGTCAAAAACTGATGGCGTTTAATACCAACAAACAAACGAAATCATACACTTTAGAGTAGCGCCTCAAAGTTTTGTACGATCAGAGTTGGTAAATCATAAACATTAATTGAACATTTAATATATCTTGTAAAAAGTAAAAACATCAATATAGAACTCTGTGTTTTTCTTATAAATTTAGATTATACATGATACGAAAGTTAACAATGGAAACTTTCTAAATTTATTTTCAATTATCTTAAAATACCATTGCAAATAATCTGAAAATTGACACAGAAAATCTTTCTTCTTTGTATTTATTTAAAATTTGCACTTATTTCTTAATAATCAGCATGATCATTATAACTTTCTTCAGATGTATTTCACTTATGGATAGAATTAACAAAGACACGATCGTCATGTTTTGTCTTAAGCTTGTTCTATAAAATAACAATAATTAATAAGTTTTTCTCTGTTCTCGCGTCTGGTCTAGTCATATTCATTGTTATCTACTCAACATGATTTGCTAATTGGTTCTTCTTCAAACTTGTGTAGAAAAATTAATATTTATCTTATTTTCATCTGTATGACGTAAAATGCAGTCTAAATTAGGACAATCTCCATGTGTACTTTTATTAAAGTCTAAATTTGGTGCATAATTCACTAATTAGTTCTTATTAAGTAGACACAACAAACTGATAAAAATTTCATCTTATGATATATAGCGTCTAGTCTACGACAATACTTAACCATCCTTGTGTACTCTTATCAATAGTTTAATTCTGTAAGGCATTATTTGTTCTTAATTCAATGCGGCCAAAATGGCTGTTTTTTTCTAGTATGCACTAGTTTTATTAATTGAATTGTTATACGTCCGTTTGCAGAAGTTATGACACATCGTTGTCCGTCCGTCGACAAAATGTCGCACAATAATTCATAAATACTTCAACCAATTTGCATAAAAGACAATAACATTCAAAACCAAGGAGTAAACAAAGACTCATAAAACCAAAGGACATTCACATCAACAGTTATAAATCATAAATAAGAAACAACACGAACTCCAGTAAAAACCGGGAGTGAAATCAGGTATACGGCACCCATCTATTTTTCTATGTTTAGTTCGGTAATGATGGAAGGTTATTATGACTGCGTAAGAATATCAGATATGATTTCAAACACATTTTTTCATAATGGCCAATCAGCTCATAATGGTGACCGTAAAATTTCTTGAGTGATGACCTTAATTCGATTGATTCATAGCCCTGTCTTAGCAACTTTTGAAACTTTGGTGAATTGTCATCGAGGTGAGCTCCCTTTCATTTTTGTTAAGAGTTGTAGATTTAACTTTTACGACTTATGTGGTTTTATTCATTGAAAAAAGGGGGGCGGGATTTTCACGTTTTTGGACAATACTTTAAATTTTCATGAAATTTTGGTGACTGGTTGATATCTGTTAACATATTAACCTCTTTTTCGTTTTGGTCTGATAACGAGAAGTTGTTGAACCTTTTTCTTTGAAAAGGCGATTAACATATCATGCGCTCATTGTGCAGCTTTAGAATCAGATTTAGAATCTGATGAATGAAGAGATATCTGAGATGTAAATAATATGTCAAAGTTTTTACAGCGTTTCGCATTCATATAACCCACAGCGCCCGACCTTACATACATAGCAATCGATATATTTTGTATATATCTATACAGCATCAGACATTATATTTGCAGCTCTAGAATTTAAAACAACAACACTTAGCTTTGCAACTCAAGTGCTAATCTTAGCAACGCTTGACTCTAAATGTACAGCGTTGGACATTATATTGCCCGCACTGGACTTTGGATCTCCATGCTAGATTTGATATCTGCAGTGCGTAATCTTAATACAAAATACAACTCTTTATCTTATTGAAACAAACAAGGCTTCGTAGAAAATAGATTCAGAAAACATGTTACAGTTGTTTTGTGGCATACGTTTTAGGTTAGGGGCCAGGTAAAGCCGCCCTCCAGGTGCGGGATTTTCTCACTGTGTGAAAGACCAATTGGTGATCTTGTTCTGTTTTTTTGCTATTTGGTCGCGTTTTAGTCTCTTTGTCACATTTCCAATTTCAATTCTATTTTAATTTCTGATCAGCGTGACCGTATTATTCGTTAGATGTGTTTTACTAATGGAGAATCGTATCATAGAGATGGCCAAGAAGTTTTCGTTTCGGTTCTTTGAAGAAGAAAAAAAATCAATTAGTTTTTCTATGCATGGTGTCTTAACTGATTTTCTTTTTTCTTTTCGCGTCAAATAATTAACTAATGTAGGACCGTATCAAAGAGGTGACCGCTGAGCTTAAATCTTTGTTCTTTAAAAAAAAAAAAATCTATGTACGGTGTCTTGGCTGATCTACTTAATTTTCTTTTTGATATCGCCTCAGCATGATTCCCTAACTGGTCCATCTTTGTAATGATATATTATAAAGCCTGACTCAAGACAAACCTTGTTTACACCCTTTTCGAAATTTATACGAGCAGTCCACATTCGTACTTTTAATAGGCCAACAAAATAACTGAAAACAAATAATAGTGTTATCATGTGGGCTGCTCGTTAACAATTTACAATGTGAATAACCAATACAATCATTTAGTAAAAATTTCAATGTTAACAAAAACACAACTCTAACCTGTATGAGACAAACGAGGCACCGTAAGAAATAACCTCAGAAAAATCTGTTGTGTTTATGCTTTACGTTTTTTGTTTATAGGCCATCTGAAGCCCGCCCTCGGGTGCAGGAAATTTTCACTGTGATGAAGACCTGGGGCCTTTTGTTTCTCTTTGTCTTTGGTCAAGTTGTTGTGTCATTGATGCATTCCCTAATTCCATTTCCCTTTTTTCAATTCATTTTAACCTCTGATCTGCATAATCATTGTATTCTTCGGATATTCTCCTAATGGAGGACCGTATTATAGAGGTAACCATCAAGTTTTACTCTTTGTTCTTTTGAAAAACAATCAATTATTTTTTCTGTGTTGGCCTGGCTGATCTACTCCTTTTTCTTTTCTTTTCAAAATGATTTACTAATTAGGTCATCCTTATAATACTTAGTCTCGTCAGACAATCCTCGTTTTCTTGTGGTGACGAATGAACTTTATCAAACAGGTGACAAAGAAGCTCTTTTTCTTTAGTGTAAATTCACATTGCGATAAGACGTGTCACGGTACTTGTTTATCCCAAATTCATGTATTTGGTTTTGATGTTATATTTGTTATTCTCGTGGGATTTTGTCTGATGCTCGGTCCGTTTTTGTGTGTGTTACATTTTAGTGGTATGTCGTTTTCTCCTCTTATATTTAATACGTTTCCCTCGGTTTTAGTTTGTTACCCCGATTTTGTTTTTTTGTCCATAGATTTATGAGTTTTGAACAGCGGTATACTGTTGCCTTTATTTATCATTGTTTAAAAAAAAAAATTGTTGTCTTGTCTGATCTTTCATTTTTTTTCTTATCGTCTCAATACGATGCACTTATTGTTCATCTTTTTTATATAAAGTCTGACTTTAGACAATCCTCGTTTACTCCTTTTTTATACGACCACATTTGTCCTTTTAATATGTCAAAATGGGTGAGTTTTTCCCTCTCTCTGAAAAATCAGTCTTTTTATTAATTGAGATAGTTTGAATTTTTATTTAAACATTTTCAATGTGAATATTCAACAATAGAACTATCTAATGATAAGTGTCATGCTTACAATTAAGTTTTTACGATCTAATAATTTCGGAAAATATGTTCAGGGAATTTATTAATAAACTTTCTCTAATTCTATGGAAATTTATCCTTTTCTGAACCCGTTGTATAAACAAATTTAATCAACGTGTGGTTGCTGGTGACCTCAAAAGATCAGTGGATGATTTTAAGGTTCATGACCTTTTAAGCTAACTGGAGGAATCAAAATATGATAACAGGTGTTAATGAAATTGACAACTTCGTGCAAGGTGAAAGGCACTCGAAGGGGATTTTCGGTAAACAAAAAAGAAAAATGCCTTTTTAATCATTAGAGAAACAGATTCTTACATACATACTCGTGGATTATCGGATTTATCCAATCTCGATAGTTAAATTATAAATTTAAAAGTACTCGCCGAGGCGGCTCGGACTTTAAAATTGATAATTTAACTATCTCTATTGTATAAATCCAATAATCCACTGGTATTAATGTAAGAATCTATACATAAAATTCAACGCATCTGAGCTCTATGATTTATATTATTGACGGTATGTTAGATTGCGTTTTATGATTAAGGTGTCCAGAACAGAAGGCTTCGAATCGAATTATTTCTAGTTATGAATCAGGGTCTTGATGAGGTCCTTCTTTTCCCACTTTTCTTTATCATTGTTTTCTTTATTTCTCTACTGTTATTTTCATTTGTATTCCCTTTTCTGCTCTTTAATATTTTTTTGTGTTCGAGCATCACTGAGTAGTCTGCGTAGACAAAACAACCGTATGGCGTACACCATTGTAATCCTTTAATCGATAATGTGTTTATTTGTTCATGTTAACACTAGCGATCAGATACAACTTGTCTCGGTCTTTCACAGCTCTGTTTACATTAAGCTTTACTTTATGAGAACAGTCAGTGTTCACAATTGTACATTTAAGACTTTAATATAATATGTACAAGCGTTCGGACGTGTTCAAATTTTCAAAACACAACATGTTCAGTTTAAAGCACCAAATGTACACTGTGCGAGTGTTCTTGATGTATAAAACAAAGCTTTAAACGCATGTTCCAGAATTTAACACTAGGCGTTTATCAAGAACACATTTAAGGAGTACACATATAATGTTTTAAAACTTGCAACATAATGTTAAAAACTGGAACACCAATGTTAATATTTAGAATACTGTTACGAATAATCTAGAAGTATTACAAAAGAATAATAATTTCTTCTGATTTTTAAATTTGATTATTTATTATTTATGTCTTTCAATCTATTCAATCGAAAAATTTTGGTACAATGTGCTCTTTTTATATTCTGTTTGATTTTTCTATTAAATCATTATTTACTATTTCAAAGAGGAACCGTTTGCAGTTTCTTAAGTTCTTTCTTTTTCTATGAAAAGCGATCAACGACGGGATTTGTACAGTGCTCTAACTAAAAATCTGCTCAGTTATTACTGACGTCTAGCAAATAAAAGGAATGAACTCTCTCGAAGAACAAAGGAAAAATCATCATTCATGTTACAAAGTATATTTTATATTGTAGAAAATGACAGCAGATTGCATTTATATTTTGATATATGACAGTAGTTTCTTTACAAAATATAATTTATTAATTGTTTGTGTTAACCAGCAGCTGTGCTCTTCATGTTTTCAATGTACAGATGCATCTTAAAAAACAGGTAGCAAAGAAAGTACAGTAAAACCTGACTAAACCGAACCCTTTCAGAACATGAGATGTTGTTCGGTTTTGGAAGGTATTCGGTTTCATCAGGTTCACAATTCATAAAATGTGACATGATTGGTCTTCAGAACAAGTTTGGATTATACAGGTTTCCGGTTTATTCAGGGTTCGGTTTAATCAGGTTTCTCTGTATTACATAAATATCGATTCCCAGGCAAATTCCAAACAGGGCCAAAGTCCATAAAAACTGACAAAATTAAATGCTATCAATCAAGATAACAAGTGAAAAACAGGTGGCATACTTCTGAATTCGCAGTTATAGAATCTAATGCATCCTGGGTAATATTTTCAAAAGTGTACAGCAAAACGTCCTGATTGCTTAAAAATTTCATAAAAAATTAGCCAATGACCGATGTCTTTTTCCAGTGAATATAGGGTTTTTGTTTGGACATTTTTGACCTACTACGTATATATAAAATACTTCCGAGACCATACTGTTTTTTCTAATCACAACTTAGGAAGAAATGCACACTGTTTAAATTGCTTCACATAATATAGTTACCGTTGTACCGTCGGAAAGTCGCCGGTTGCAACAATGTAAAATCTATTCAAAGGGACGCAATTCGAAAAAAACGTCGCAATATTTCGCAGAATCCGGTAGACGGCGTTCATTTACTGTTACTTGACCTTAAAACAAAGGTCAACTTGTCTGTAACAACGTTGAAATCGAGGCTTGATTACCATTCATATCCTGTATATTGATGACTTAAAACAAAAGTCAACCTGTCTTTGACAACATTGAAATCGAGGCTTGATGACCATTCATATCCTGTATATTGATGACTTAAAACAAGAGTCAACCTGTCTTGGACAACATTGAAATCGGGGCTTGATGACCATTCTATCCTGTATATTGATGCAGCGGGAAATGTGTATGTGCAAACGGAAATATGATACATACATACGGCAATGCAGCAACAGCCTACTAAAACAAATGACACGAAGACAATGAGAAGGCACAACAAGGCAATGTCACGATGCCGCAGCTAGCATAGTCGTGAGTACATTTTTCATAGAAAGGATTTCGTTAGCATACTACCACATCTCCTTAATTTATAAAGATCTTTCACTACATGTAACACTAGATTCTACAAAAAAAAAAACAATAGTCCACCGAGAAAATGTGCACAAATAAAAGAATATATGGGACATAAGTACGTTTATGAGACGATAGCCCACTGACAAACATAAGCAAAAGACAAAAAGAAGACAGCAAATAGTATTATCACAATGGCATCAATAGACAAGTGATTTTTTTAACACAGAAACGATCAATGTCTAATTAGTAATCATACCACATTTTGCTTAATGATTAAAGTCATCCAAATAAAATTGTCAACCGAGGAATTGTGTATGATTAAACCGAAAAGGAAAAGCAGCCCAATGACAAAAAACTACAAAAACGCTTACGAAAGGCAGCATAGAGTATTGTCGAGGCGGTGTATTTTAAAAGATACCACAATGAATTGGTTGTCATGTTACATCACCTTATTTTTTACAAAGACCTGTCATTAACACTTTATTATACATATAAAATTATCAACCAAAAAAATGTACACGAACAAAAAACGATATGGGACATGTATACTTCAAAGAGACTATAACCCCTGGCAAACAAACCAAAAGACATCAAGAAGACATCAAAGAATATTGTCATGATGGCATGAATAGATAAATGATCTGTTTTACGCAGAAACGATAAATGCTTTATTGGGAAGCATGTCACATTTCATAAAGATTTAAGTCATTAACACTAAACTTGACAAATACAATTGTCAACCTTGAAAACGTTTATGAATAGAGAGAAAATGTAGATGAGACAACAGCCCGCTGAAAAAATTTATCAGAACGCACCCAAAAGGCAACACAGAGTATTGTCGCGGCGGGGTGTCTAGTAAGGTTGCGAGTATGCTTTTAACAGAAATGATCATCATGTTTCACTGGTTATCATATATACCACATCTCCTTAAATCTATGAAGATCTGTCATTAATGCTTGGTTCTACAAATTAAATTGTCAACAGTGAAAAGATGCACGGATAAAAGAAGATGTATGCCGTACATAAGTCAATAAGACGATAGCCCTCTGGCTAAACTAACAAAAAGACACCGAGAAGGCAGCATGGAGTATTAATTTTGTCACGATGGCATGAAGAGACTAGTGATTTGATTTATTCAGAAACGACCAATGTCTCATTAGCAATCATACCATATTTTATAAATACTTAAGTCATTAGAACTAGATTTGACAAATAAAATTGACAACCGAGACAATTTGTATGAATAAATGGAGAATTCATGTGAGACATTAGCCCGCCAACCAAAAACACATCTGAAAGGCAAAACAGAGAATTGTCGTTGAATAAAATGGTTACCATAAATTATGCTCTTTAACTTCGTATTTTTTTGGCCTTTTTAACTTTGTTGGATTTGCGCGTCACTGCGTCTGTCGTATATACTAAATTTAGTCCTGGTATCTATGATGAGTTTATTTACATAGATTTCTTGGTGAAATAAAAACCGATCATTTCACATGTGAAATAAAAGAGGAACGAAATATACCAAAGGGACAGTCAAACTCATAAATCTAAAACAAACTGAAAACGCCATGGCTGATTAACGTTGTTGTTTCACTCCTCTGACGTCAAACAACAAAATGCGTTGTCAAGACGACGTTGGTTACGACGGATCAAAACAAATTGTAAAAACGTAGAAAAAAGATCTATTTCTTTACATTTTCTAATTTAATTTCATAAAAAAAAGCCATTTACCAATGTGATCAAAGAATTCAAATATCGAGAAATATTCAATTCGTGACAAAACAACACTGACAATTAACTCATGCACTTCGCGCATTCGTGAATTAATGTGTTGTTCGGTCAATCGTTGAATATTTGTCTCTTTCTGAATTCTTCGATTAGTTACTTAGTATTCTATGATTCTACACAAAAAAGGGTCAACCGTAAAAAGATGCACGGATAAACGAAGATAAGGACGTACATTCGTTAATGAGACGATAACCTACTGGCAAGCATAACCGAAATATACCTAGAAGGCTACAGAGAGTATTGTGGTCAATTCAGATAAGGATAGGGATGTTTAGCGTCAAGTGGCAATTGAAATACAAATTTATGACGAAAAAATGTTAATAATACATTGACAATTCACAAAACACACTTAACAGTTTGGTGTAATTTTGTAAAATAGAAGAATTTTCATGTGCCACATTTTAAAGTTAAAACCCAAAACAAAACGTTATTAGAGCCTACTAAATCGTGAAAAATTACTCAAAAACGATCAATGTCTCATTGACAATCATAACACATCTTCTTCTTTTAAAAAAGATCTGTATTAACATTTAGGTTTTATACGATACAAATGAAACTGACAACCACAAAAATGTGCACGAATAAAGGGAAATGAATATGAGACAGCAGCCCGCTAAAAATACAAAAACACAAATGCTGAAAGGCAACATAGTGAATTGTCGCAGAGTTGTGTCTAAAAAAGTTGGGAGTATGTTTTCTAAGGAGACACGATTATGGAAATGCAATGTCTCATTGGTAATCATACCACATCTTCTTTGTTTTATAAAGATCTGTCATTGACAATAGATTCTACAAAACAAATTGTCAAGCAAGAAAATATACACGAATAAAAGAAGACATTTATATACATACGTTATTGAGACAACAGCCTTCTAACAAAAAACAATTAAACAAAAAGAAATCAAGAGGGCAAATATATAGAAATAAATATATAACTGTATAGAATAGGAGTGAACAATTACAAAGAAACGATAAAATATGTGTCATGAACACTACATTTTACAAATAACAGTATCAATCGAGAAAATGTGAAAGAATTGTAAAACAAGATATGGGACAAACATACGCCAATTACCAACTACCCAATGGCAAATAAAACCCAGAAAGAAACCGAGAAAGCACAAAATAGTTTTGTCGCGGAGTGTGTCTAGAATTTGGCGGGCATCTTCATACAAACGATATAAAAATCGGTCATGAACATTCGAATTTATAGATAACATTGTCAACTGAGAAAATGTACACGAATAAAAGGAGATACAAGACGTACATGTTCACGTCAATAAAACAACAACCCAATGACAAAGATGACAGAAAGACACCAAAAAAGCAATATAGAGTATTTTAGTGGAGGCATTTCTAGAAAAGTATTGAACAGGGTCAAAATTCACACAGAAACGATCAACGATGTACGTAAGTTCCTCCTATAGCAGGCACACCATTCAGATGATGACGATGATGGTAGATAGTTGCTTAGCGTTAAGTGACAAATTATATGAAAATTCTGGAAAAGAACATGTTGATGCAATATAGACAATTCAATGGATACACTTAGCAGTTGAATTTCAATTTTATAAAATAGAATAATTAAAACATACATTTAGTATGGCTATTCAAAAGGATGATATATACCAAAGTACAAATAAATGATAATGATAATATTTGTTTATGCATGAACGTATTGTTTATACATAGAAAATATCTTGTGTTACACGTCAATTGAAATAATCTTCTAGAATCTGGTAATGGTAACTCTGATTGATATACTGTAAACCAACTTATTTTCGCGAATACTTTATTTCGCGTTTTATCATTTCTTGACCACTTCGCAGCTATTTAATTTCGCGATTTTCTTATTTACTTGATGCAGTTTTATAAGGAAATATCTAAGGTTTACATATTCGGGACGATTTATATTCGCGTTATTTTTCTACTCGCGAAAGTCGCGAAAATAAATCGCTCGCGAAAATAAGTTGGTTTACAGTACACAGATGTTGGAAATCAGAATCGACTTATGCTATTGGCCTGTCTCTCTAGATCTCTTGTAACAAACAATAATGACTATCACCTCATACAATACGACATTCTGGAAACGTCTGTCACGTGATGTTTGTTTGATGTATAATCGGTACGCTAACGAGAATCGGTCCTAAAATATATATATATTGAGTCATTTAATGGTTACTCCGATTGATATCCATAGATCTTTGAATTAAGAAACGACTTAAGGTGGTACAGGGAGATAATTCTGTAAAATCAGCTAAACGTTTAGATAACGTTGTGTTGTTAAGGGAATATTCTCAATTATCATAAAAAAAGTGTTTATCAAACTGCTATTTAAATAGTGTAATTTTTCTGATAAAACAGTTGGTTCAAATTTTTAGAATTTTTTATATTTTTGCCAAAGGGTGAAAGTAAAAAGTAAAATCATAAACAAAATACTGATCTTAGAGGAAAATCAACTCGGAAAGTCCATAATCACATGGCAAAATACTTTGTCAAAATTTTAAGAAAATTAAACGATCCAAATAGATTTTAGTTCAAGTGCTGGGTACCACCGTAAGCTTTTTGATTCTCTCTCTCTCTCTCTCTTCTGACAAAAAATAAGTACTATCACCCTATACAATATGACATTCTGAAAAAACGTCTGCCACTTAATAAGACTACCCATACTACTCTGTGTTGGCTAAAGACGGATTTAAATAATAGTTTTTTTCTAGAACACCTTGTAAAATTAATAAAGTGCCCTCTCTGACACTCATTCATGAAATTATGCAACATTTTAGAATACTTGATCGATAGAAATCATCAGACTAAAATATGTTTCTTTGAATTTCATATTATGAATGATCGTATAATGGGGGTAGATCTGTTAACTTAAAAAGCTGTCTGTATTATTTGATTTATGTAGGGGGACATGTGTTGAGTAAATAGGACTACACATAGAATCGATACACATATATGGACATAATATGTCACTGGTACATCAAACACCATATGCGTTTTGTAAATAATTCTGAAAATTTAAAATAAATACTTTGTCACTGTAATTTAAATAATTGAACACCACAGACCAAAACCCCTGACTACTTAGGGGGTCCGTAGGGGGACATATGTTGAGTAAATAGGACTACAAATAGAATATAAATAAATATATAAACATAATCTCTCATTGATACAGAAATAGTTATCAAAAGTACCAGGATTATAATTTTATACGCCAGACGCAGAAAAACAGACAATAAAAAATAAATAGTTTGTTACTGCAATTTAAAGAATTGAACATCACAAACCAAACCCTGCTGATAATATACGCTGGTCACCGTTTTAGAAATCACCCCAAACGACCCCTCGTGGACATAGTTATTTAGAAAACAAGCATATTGCTTGTGTATTAAACATTCAGTTAGTAGGACTGTTCAAAAGAATAGTAAGATACCGAAATATAAATAAATGTTAATGTTAATATATTTATATGCATTAGACCGTTGGTTATCCCGTTTGAATGGTTTTACACTAGTAATTTTGGGGCCCTTTATAGCTTGTTGTTCGGTGT
Source organism: Mytilus trossulus (assembly GCF_036588685.1). Classification (NCBI taxonomy): domain Eukaryota; kingdom Metazoa; phylum Mollusca; class Bivalvia; order Mytilida; family Mytilidae; genus Mytilus; species Mytilus trossulus. Next base: position 60,145,920 of record NC_086377.1, on the reverse strand, counting down.
GAGCCAAGGCTCCGTGTTGAAGGCCGTACTTGAACCTATAATGGTTTACTTTTTAAATTGTTATTTGGATGGAGATTTGTCTCATTGGCACTCACACCACATCTTCCTATATCTAATAACGATATTATTTATACATACAATGACAATGTTTCACGTCAAGTCAATTGAAAAAAACGTTAGAGTCTGTTATAAATGGTACATCTGATTGATGTCTAAAGAAGATGCATTTTGTTGGAAATCAGAATCGACTAAAGCTGTTGGCTTGCCTCTTTCTTCTGACGAAAATATAATGACTATCACCTCATAAAATATGACATTCTGGAAACCTCTGTCACGTGAGTTTTATCCGTTCCCAAAATGTGTATATTGAGTCTGTTAATGGTAACTTCCATTGCTATCCATAAATGTAGGAAATCAGAATCGACTTCAGCCATTGGTTTGACTCTCTCTTGAGACAAAACTATCACCTCTTACAATATGTTGTTCTTGAAACCTCTGCCACGGGATCTTTGTTTCATGTATAATCGATACGCTAGCTAGCGAGAATCAGTCCCAAAATGTATATACTGAGTCATTAAATGGTTACTCTAATTGCTTTCCATAGATTTGGAAATCAGGATCGACTTAAATTGTTGGCTTGTCTCTCTCTTGTGACAAAAATAATTACTATCACCTCATATGAAGTGACATTCTGGAAACGTCTGTCACGTGATGTTTCATCAAGAGAGTCTCGTGATGTCTCATCAAGAGAAATGGTTACAGAGTACAAGACACATATGATTGGAATAGTAATATTGTAAATAATCTACATACCAATGGGATTTAGAAATAAATATAGACATTACAAGCTTACATAGATCTCCTTTAAATTCGTATGGTCACTAATAAGAAACATAAGGATGAATACGAGAGAAAAAATGACGTCTTATGTCAATTTATATAAAGTATGATAGAGATCGACATGGTAGACAAATTATGATTGTGATAGTGTTGCTCAATCTTCCGTTTTCTATTTAGTTTATTGTGGACTTGTTTGTCTTTGTCGTCGTTTTTGGTTTTTCATTATATCTTCGACTAATGGAACTCCACAGAACATTTTTAATCAACTGGTATTTTTACCTTTATGTCTTTGAAAGGGTTATTCACTGGGATTTACTGAAGATATGGAAACAATGTGGTCTTAAATTTCAATATTATGGGTTAACCTTATATTCTACAGCTGACAGTTTGTCTGTTACAGTCTATAACTGGCGCAATTTTAAAAAGAGTTTGGTTTTAAAATGGTCATTTTGCTATTTACATCAACAGAAAAATATGAAAAGTAAATGAATACTGTATCGCTTAAAGTCAATTAACTACTGTTAAGATTGAACACTTGCAGTAATTTTGGTATAATTTAGTAGCCTAAAAGACAATTACAGTTTGTAATTCAACTAAACGTGTAAATAACAACCAGTTGACAGATAAAAATTGTCTTACAATCGTGATGATTTACATTTTGTAAATTATAACTTGGAAGAAGATTTGTTAAGACCAAAACGACTGTTTCAGAATACAATCGATTGACTAAAAGATCAAATAATGTAATAATATGGGACAAGAGATAACATATTATATCAATTTATATGTAAAAAATGGCGAGGTATAAAAAAGAGAAATTAAACATCAGTTTGAAAACAAACTACTTACTTACAGTTTAAGCAACAACATAGACAACTAGACTGAGCAACAGGACCCTCACCCTTACAAAAAAAAATGAAAGGAAATAGGAAGTGATCTCAGATGCTTCAGAAGTTTTCAAATTCTTGCTGCATATTTTACTGTTGCTAAAACCCCTTAATAAATTATCACTTGCATATGGAATTAAATGCTTTGGATGTATAAAAGCCTACGTTTGCTTTTAAGAACCAAAACTTGGAGTTGATCTGCAAAATACAAAACAAATTTTATTTCGGGTTAGAGATTAATTCGTCGTATCAGAATGTGATGCATTATTGATAATAGTTTTGAACGCGTATTTCAAAACGTTGTGATTGCTTCAAACCGTACTTAACAATGGATATTTAACCAATGGGGTAGCATCATTATATTTCGGTGTACGAACAATGAGGCTAACCTTAGTCTTTTAAAATCTGAAAGGTCAAATTACAAGAACTATTTCCAGAACAACTTGGAATTATAATAGAGCGCAATCTTTGTTATATCTAGATATAAACCCATTCTGTATTACTTGATTATTTCACTTGACTGGACGGGGCTTTGCTGGTTCGCTTATTTGAGACCAGTTCAACTATAGACAGGTGTGTCCGGATAAACTCACCAATACAATGTTCAGTTCTTCGTCCCATATCATATACTCATTCGCTTGTTTAATTCTGTTTAGTGACACTGATAGGTGATTAGAAATCAAATATAATTATAATGGCCATCATCCTTATCACACACATCTTCAAAAGTAAAAACACAAAAATACCGAACTCCGAGGAAAATTCAAAAGGAAAATCCAAAATCAAAAGGCAAAATCAAAAGTCCAAACACATCAAACGAATGGATAACAACTGTCATATTCCTGACTTGGTACAGGCATTTTCTAATGTAGAAAATGGTGGATTGAACCTGGTTTTATAGCTAGCTAAAAAAGACTGTCCGTATGAAAATAAAGACGTAAGCTCTGTCCGATCAGGTGAATAATATTGGTAATAAGTGCTATTAAAATGCACTCATCTAAATGTTGTCATTCTTGAAGCACCAAAACATTCATTTTTATATTATGAAATACTTTAGTAGGAATAACAATTAAGTTTAATTAATAAAAAAAACCTTTCGTCTATCCCCGTTGCCGGTTATCATTAATTTTGAATTTTAAAAAAAACAAAAATAAAATCAATTCAAGCAATCCTTCTTATACATGACTCGGGGAAAACAACATGAAATTATGCAGCCTTTGAGAATACTTCGATAGAAATCATCAGATTTAAAAATATATCATTGAATTTCAAATTATGAATGATCGAGTAAGGGGGTGGGTCTACTAACTCAAACAGCAGTCTACACTCATCGATCTACAAAAAGGGACATGCGTTGAGAGAAAATAAGTCTACAAATAGAATATTTGAACTTATTAGGACATAATCTCTCATTGATACATCAAATACCATCTGGGTTTTGTAAGGAAAATGACAATAAAAAAAAATCCCAACATTACGTAATGCACTTTTTGCAGTTTTACAAAAATATGTAAAAGGTTATCTAATATGCTGTAAATTAAGAAATTATTGCGCGGTTTTTATCAATGCGATAAATGCGACAAAGTTGTAAACGCAATAATTTAAACTTGCATTTTGAAATGTTTTATATGAATTGAACCGGATATTTTTCAGAACGAAAAACAATAAAGCCGCATTAAAGTCCAAAATGACAATTACAAATGAAATAATTAGACATAAGAAACTGCATCCCGATGATAGAAATATCAACCGGCTACCGTTTTTCATTCAACAATGATCAAAATGAATACAATATACCATAATCTAAACATGTTTTATTGTGATTCTCTACAAAGAAAGTTTAATATACTTTCCTTTAAAGAAAATAATATTGATAACTCCTGGACTTGAAGTCATAAAACTTTGCACAGTGTTCGGTGCATAAAAAATCATGTTCGAAACATGAAAGCCAGGAATTTGAATAGTTGATTTTGCAGTGTGAGTACACAATCGTAACTCGAAAAATTTATGACTTCAAGGCCTGGCCTTGCGGTTATTCAAATTTTTGTGTACTAAAACTCAGAAATCCGCCAATCAAAATTCTAAGGTTTCTCTGATTAATTATTCTTAAATCTGTCCTGATGAAGTTGTTCAAATGGAAGAATTGCGAAAATGTTACATAGAATTTCTGTTTATTGTGATTCTTATGTTATTAACGATATCAAAACTACAGAATAAGTTGCGAATTTCAATGATCAATGTCCTATTTATGATGATCGAGGTAAAACATATATAATATAAACAATAAAGAGCTGTAAAAAATAGACACAAAGAACAGTCAAATTAGGTTACGAAATCTGAGCTTTGTATGATGAAGATATATTCCTTAATTTGAACGAAATTTTGAAATGTTATTTCATGAAATATCAATCAAATGATATTTGCATTTTACCTCCTGTGCCGATATACTGGATACTGATTTGATGATACACGGGTGATGAACATTCAACAAGCAGTGGTATCGACCCACTTATAATAATAACATAAATCTTTGTAAAATGTAAAATAATAAAAAAAACTGAACTCAGAGTGCCTATATATTTTCATGATTTTGTAGGAACGAAGATTATCGTTTTATGCTGTTACATCTTCTGTCATTATTTAAATGTATACAAATGATAAAATGAGTTACCTTGAAGACGCGAACCGTCTGGTTTCACTAACAAACTGTTTATATAACGTGTCTCTTATGGGATAAAATTTTTGTCAAAGTCATTACAATTTTATAAGATAATAATGTAATATTCTCACTGGAAAACACTGGTTAAGATTTAAATGTGTTGAGTTGCCAAACCGTGTCATCTTTTTCAAATTAAAAAGTAAGTTAGACGCATTTTTGTCAAGTGATTTCAATTTGTAAGTATTTTAAAAATCATTAAGGTCATGAGAATTGAAGAAAAAAGTTTTGCCAATTACAGCAAAGAATGATATATATTCCTGAGATAGAAAAGCCTTTAAGTTAGTATTTCAAATATTTTAAAGTAGTGTAAACCTGGATTCTAATGCAACAACGTTTGTAACGTTCATTTTAATTGGATACCGTCACTTATTTACATGGCATCAATTGACAATTGATGTTATGGGACGTACTCGCAAGCGTAGACGGCATATGACAGATTTGAAATACATGTTTTAACGTTGTTTTCTGTCAGTTTCATTAGAATGGAGATAACAATATTGTATTTAAAGCTCCGACGGCATCAATTGGGAATTTGATGGTCGCAAATACCCGTTTACTGTCTCCGCTAACGCGTCGCCAGTAAACTGAATTTGCGACCATCAAATCCCCAATTGATGCCGTCGGAGCTTAAAATACAATACAGTTATTTCTTAAGTACAAAATATCAATCATGATTAATTTATTTAAGATCAATTATATCATGATACTTTGTCAAATATGCAGCACAATTTGATATCCTCCCTTTATACTGTATAACTTGACTTCCAATTAAGACATTTGCAATACAAAATATTCTATCCATGTGAGACACCTCATATACTAGCATAGAGATACTTTTTGGAATTTGAAATCCAGAAACGCAACTAAGAATGAAATGGTAAAATCGTTTCAAAAAAATATATAGTTTGTTATCATTAATGAAATAGTTTTCATTTGGATTCAAATGGTTTCCGTGAACATGGTGAATTAAACATATCTTTATCGCAAATTGTGGACTTATTTACCATGGTTTTAAACTGGAAATTGTCGACAACGGATTTAATTCGTGATAAATAACTACAAAGATCGGTAAAAAAAAATAATTATGACGCCAAATTTGTCAGAGCATCCGTACCTCATAAAACTATTAGTATTTTCGTGTTTTTAAGCAATTTGGTTTGTTCGTGTGTGAATGTATTATTAGACTGTCATGATAAACAAAGTATTTGTAAACGATGCCTTAACACAAAAAAAAAACGATAAAGACACAGACATGCAATCTTTCCGGAATTTATGATAAGTTTATTATGTAACTGGAGTCCTACAGGACTTCATATGAGCAATGACCGTAGTAATGTTTTAGTTGAACTATGCTGTGTCTGTTTAATAGTTTAATGTATTATGTTTTATGTAAAGAAACTAAAGATTTTCTTACCCCAGGAGTAGATAACCTTAGCCGTATTTGGCACAACTTTTTGGAATTTTGGATCCTCAATGCTCTTCAACTTTGTATTTATTCGGCTTTTTAACTATTTTGATCTTAGCGTCACTGATGAGTCTTATGTAGACGAAACACGCGTCTGGCGTATAAAATTATAATCCTGGTACTTTTGATAACTATTAATGTATAACGTTTCATAATAGTGTCTATTTCTTTCTAATTAATCTAAATTATGATTCTAATGAAATTAAAGGTCGAATTGTTTTGTCATTGGCACTTTTCTTATTCCAGGAATACAATATCTTAGTCGTATTTGGCACAACTTTTTGGAATTTTAGGTCCTCAATACTATTCAACTGTGTACTTGTTTGGCTTTACAACTTTTTTCATCTGAGCGTCCCTGGAAAGTTGTATGTAGACGAAACTCGCGTCTGGCGTATTAAATTATAATCCTGATACCTTTGATAACTTGTTAAATCTATTTTAAAATTCAACGAAGAGACACTTTATGTAATATTGTATGCCATACGCATAGTTTTCTTCTTTATTGACACTCGAATCACAACAGTTGACAAGCTGTATCGAAAACGAGGTTTAAGAGAATATTAGACAACGAATTGGAAAAAAATGAAATGGGAAATCTGGAAACTTGGAATAAATTGTTGACAATGTGACACCTAGAAACTAAAGTAAAAAAAGCATTGTTTAAAAAGATTATTAAATGTCAGTCTTTGTAACAATCAGGCAAATTAAAAAAAAAAGGCCGATTTTTTTTTCTACCGACCTAATCATCCTATTTTGAAGTAACCCTCATTCTGATTAAGAATCATTATGGTTATTCTTTCGTTTCTGCATGTCTGGTAACTCGAAAAATCTCATGATAAATGTTGGTTAGAATGAGAGCAAATCACGAAGTTAACCTCCCTTTATTGTTAATTTCTAGTGCATTAAAACAAACTATATCCCGAATTACCAGAGCAGGACAAGGAAACGAATGTTACATTTGTGCACCATTCTACATTTTGATCATAAAGACCAAAATGACACAGAAATTATCAACTATAGACCACCGTCAACTTGTGTGGGTTTTTGTTTGCAATGTTTTAACACTGCCTGATTTTAAGGCAGACTGGCATTTATATTATACGTATCGATCATTTGTAAATAAGTATATACGCAAAGTAAAGTCTATCCCTAACGTTATGAACCGTTTCTGTTCGAAAACAATGATTGACATGTGATATCCCTCTAGTACAGCACCAAAAAAACATAGATAACACGTGTTGCATTGTGTTTTTGGTGAACCATGCGAATAGGAATGCAATCTATAATTGTTGTGTGCTTTCGTTATTTGTTTGTACAAATACGGTTTAGATTTTCTAGCGATTTTTAGACGTTGTTTTTGTGGTACTTTCTTTAACATAAAACATCCTATACCTTTGATATATTAATAATGATCAATTCCAATGTACATTTTGTATGTGCCTGTCCAAAGTCAAGAGCTTGTAATTTAGCGTTTGACGATCGTTTGTTAATTTTTATTATACCTACTTTTAGTTTCTTTGTACATGAATCAGGTGTTAGTTTGAATTGTTTTAAATTTTTATTGTGGGTTTTTTTCATAGCTTGATGTGTGATTAAGGTTATGCTTATTGCTGAAGGTCAATTATGTTGCTATTGCGACATAAAAGATGCTTACCTCCACATCTTTTGGTATATGGTAGTGAGTGGTCTCACTGGCAAAATATCACATGTTCTTTTGTTAATATAGAGCAGCATCTTGGTCACGCAGCTATCAATTTTAAACGCTTTTTTTTTGTATCTCATACATAGAATACAAGCTATAAGATTGCTTGTTATCGGTTGGGGCAAGAGTTAAATTTTGCTAGTTTTTGTCAGGAGTTCAATGAATGGTGGTGCGAGCTTAGGGGTAGACCTTCACTATATTAACTCACCCAGTCTCGAATCTTTCAGCCTGTTTACTATTAAATTCATTTTGTTAATTACCCTCATTTTGAAAAACTGCTGTTGTTACCACGAAAATATTTTTTATCTTGGGCGTCCCAATGTTATTTATTTGATCTTGACACAAATTCAAATGATGTTAGTTTTAGCTATTACTGTTTGGCTGAAATAAATCATTGTCAATTTTCGAAACTAATGAAATGTGCGAAATTATGTGACATCAGTTAGAAATTTAATTACAAATTTTAACTTATCTATCTTGAAAAAAGTCTTTTTTATTTCAAGTAATGACCCACGGTATACGTGATTTGAATACAAAACGTTATTTGATTACTTTTTTGGTCGTTGTTGTTTTTGTTACATGTACGCTTTCGAGATTTACCGGTAAATTCTTTTTTATAGTTTCGACTTATGAGTTTGATAGAATCATTCGCCTCTCTTTTACAAAATATTTAATGAATGGCTATTAATTATTTTGAATTTATTGAACCATAAAACTAATTTTTGACTCTTCACATTGTATAATCCGCGAAGCGGATTATGTTAAATGTGAAGAGTCAAAAATTAGTTTTATGGTTCAATAAAATCAAAATAAATTATTGCCATTCATTATAAATAAATTTCATTCAAAAATAAGGCTCAAATAAATTTTTATATTATTTATCTTGACAATAACAACGTACACACATGTTGGCGTATGAATACACAACGTCAGAGTGGGCGTGTCGCCATCAAAATTGACAACATTGAAAATAAAACTAATAATTTTAACCAATCAGAAGACAGTAAATACACAAAATTTATTTATAAGGTTTTATTTTTCATTTTATGTTTGCATTTTTTGTGGATGCATAATCATGCTTCTATTTGTATTTCAAATACCTTGTTGTCGACGTTACATATCTGTATATTGATAAAGGCTTGACGCAATGTAACAGTAAAGTTAATTTTATCTGATTGACTTCTCATAAACTGGCTTGTTCTGCAAATAGACCTGGTATTTTGAAAATACAATGTATGTCAAACATAAAAAAATCAAAAAAATACCGAACTGGAGTGAATTCCGAGAAAAATTCAAAACGGAAAGTCCTTGATCAAATGGCAAAATAAAATGATAAAACACATCAAACGAATGGAAACAACTATCATAATCCTGACTTGTTACAGGCATTTTAACCTAAACATGATAAATGCAAAGAAAAATGTGAAACAGTTAATTGATTGCCTTTGTATTTCAATTCTGCATAATGCTGGAAGCACACTGACAAATAACTCTGCTGACCCGTGTCAAATTAATATGTTTTTTTGTCAAATTCTTAATTAGTTTTAATCTTTCGACCAATATATGAGTGGACAAGTGATTATATTTGTTTTACAGAGAAACCTGCCTAAACCGAATCCTTAATTAACCAAAAATTTGTATAAACCAAACATGTTTTAAGCAACGTCATGTCAAATTGTTTGCGTTGTGAACATGATACAACCGAACAAAATCTTAAGTCCTGAAGAAGTTCGGTTTAAATAGGTTTCACTGTACCGGCTTAATTATACTACAACAAATAGATATGAAATCACGATTGCACTGTTAGAATTTCCGAACATTGTTACATCTTAAGATGCTATAATACTATATCAGCAGCGTATATTTATCGGAATCAATTATTGTACAATGATCAATTTGCACTTATTATTCATAAAATATCGAATATTTTGACCAAAAAGAAAACAAAATGATTGCACTCTACGATTTTCCGTACCTTGTAAGATGTTATGATGATATATATCTCTATTATTAACATTTATTTATCTGAATCAATTATTTTGCAATGATCAATTATTGTGATTCATAAAAATCGATTTTTTTCTTTAACAAAAAATAAAATCTACAATTTTCTGGTTTTATATCATGTCACGTAACTTTTGGTATTAAGTCGAAGCACTATTAATCATTTTTAACTGACACAGTTAAGCTGCTAATTGACAGATAATGTACTTTTTCTATAGTGTTGCATCGCTTAATGAATCTAATATTTTAGCTGTAAGAGGCCACCTATCATTTTAGCTTAATCTAGTAATTTGTTATACAGCTTGTTTATGTCATCACGGACATTTTTTAAGATAATAACAGTGAAAAGTTGTACTTAAATCTGTTTTTTTTCAGAAGAAATACTTATTTACGTGTTACAGTTATTCAAGTTTAATCTGTATCTATTCAAAATAACTAGTACCCAATAGAAATATTGAAAATAACTAATTAAAAAAAATATCGTACGCCTAGGAAATTCAAATCTAAAAGTAAAAACACAAAAATACTAAACTCCGAGAAAAATTCAAAAAGGAAAATCAAAAATCAAAAGGCAAAACAAAAGTCAAAACACATCAAACAAATGTATAACAACTGTCATATTCCTGACTTGGTACAGGCATTTTCTAATGTAGAAAATGGTGGATTGAACCTGGTTTTGTAGCTAGCTAAACCTCTCACTTTTATGACCGTCGCATTTTCAACGATGAATGACCAAAACAAACATACTCAAAGAGTAAAAATGTCCAAAAAAATCAATAATAAATGTCCTTTATCAAATGGAAAAATCAAATGGTCAAATACCTCAAATGAATGAAAAAAAAATGTTATATTCCTGACTTGGTACAGATAACTTGCAATTGTATAATTTTTCCTTGTCACCAAGTATTCGACAACAATATATTTTGTATCCTATAAATGTTATAGTACATTCTTGGGTTTAAATCTATATCCAATTATTTGCACTATAAATAAAGTATATTTATTTTTTATATATTAATTTTGATTTATCTTTAAGTAAGCGCCACATGGACAACTTAATAAAAAATATACTTTGTTAAACCAAGTTGGTTTAATGTTGTTTTATTTTAAAGATAGAGCCTGATTTGAAATAACACCGTCGCTATAGTCTTATTCTATTGTGCCTACTGTGATAACTGTCTTCAACACTGGTTACTACAGGTCAAACACCTTAAACGAATGAAAAAATGTCATATTCCTGACTTCATACAGATAACTGCTTTGATATATATACAACTGTATAAAATTTCCTTGTCGCCAAGTATTCGACTATTTTATAGAACATTCTTGGGGTTAAACCAATATCCAATTATGTATGCAAGCGTTTAACATTCCCTTGTCATCAACTATTTAAATACTTTGTATTATACAAATCATATAATACTGTTTTTATTCAAATCTACATTTAACTTTGTACTTGTTTGGCTTTATGATCTTTTTTCATCATTTTATATATCACTGATGAGTATTAAGTAGACGAAACGCGCGCCTGGCGTAATAAATTATAATCCTGGTACCTTTGATAATTATAAATTATCGTTGACCATCTCAACGAGATTGAATTTCTCGCTTGAGCCTGGACGGCGAAAGCGAGAAAGGCAATCCAGTTGAGATGAGCAATGATAATCTGTTTATCGCTATTTTACCTATGACGACTGTCAATTTCATGTCAATTTCGTTACTATAGCCACGTGTCTGCTTAGATTCTAGCGATAATTTTTCATCTCAAGCAAGAAGCATGATATGAAAATTATTTAAAAAAAAAAAATCAAACGAAAAATGCACAAAAAAGCGATAATTATTAACTATTTTATCCGAGCTTTTCTGATAAGAATTATCTGTCGACGGGAGAGTTTAATGAGTAAACATTATAAATTTGCAGAATAATTCTTTCGGTTATACTGTTTTGATGTATGCAAGTACATTATATTTCCTTGTCACTAAGTATTCGACTTTTTTGTATCGAATATATGTTAGAGTACATGTTTTGGTTAAAATCTACATCAAACTATGTATGCAAGCGTTTAACATTTCCCAAGTCATCAACTATTTAAATATTCTGTATAATACAAATGATATAGTACTCTTTTTTTGTTTAAATCTACATTTAACTATCTTATCCGAGCTTTTCAAATGAGAATTATCTGTCGACGGGTAAAGTTTAATGAGGAAAACATGGAAATTCTAAATAGCAACTTCTCTGGAACCATAACGTATATCATTTATCAATTACGACATAAAACACTCGATTCTTTGGCGACATGTTGAAAAATTCAAAGTTTCTTCAGCAAATTATGTGTAAGTATTTTTTTTCTCATTTTCAGCATTACATCATTCTGATTAAAAAGTCCTTCAATTTTTCATAAAGACGCACTTCATTTACTAGTATTACATAAAACAATTGTTTTTTTCTTGATTATCGTTTAAATTTTCCAATCAATTCTATGAAAACATAGAATTTTAAAAGTTAAAAGGTACAAAACGTTATTAAAGGTAAACATTGTACATGTTAAAGATAGCACACTTTTTTAATGATTCACTTTCGAAAACATGACTGTCAATTTTTAAGGTAGTAAAACTCAGGTGCCAGATATTATTGAAAAAGCAAAAATATGAATGCCGATTTTTATCTCTTACTTTTTTAAAGGTACATGGACTGTTTTAAAGTTACTCACTGCCTTAAAAATTTATAAGATTTGCGACGGTGTAATATTTGTAGTGTGATACGATGCTGGTCAGTTATGAAAAGAAAATAATACTAGGGTAGAAAAATTACCATGTATAAAGGTACAAAAAGTGCTCATATATAAGAAAAAAAAACGAAAACATATAAGGAAATAGACTATAAGACCGAAAGGATGATTGACACCTGTGTTCAGCACGCTAAGATATATGGTACAAGATAAACACCGATCATTAGCAGCAAAGCCAGTTATTCTAGTCTAATCAGATCGTAGTCAAAAGCACCTTCGCTAGAACAAGGTCTGAATTAGATTTGTTTTTTTTTTGCATAAGGAAACCCCCCTGATTTAAGATATCCATTTGTGACTTTTTGCTTTATTTGACAAAACCTTTCGTCATTCTTGATATATTATTTTGTTATATAGCTCTTCACATATACAAAATCTTAAACACTACTGATTTACAAATGTTTTGTCTTTTGTATTTCTATACGAATCTGATTAATGAATCAAATGACACTTCAAGCACAATAAAACACACTACAAAGCGAAACAAACGCCAAAAAAATACAAATATATATAAATGATTTTCTAATTACAATAGCAATAACAGTCAATATTGTTCACATTAGATAGTTACATGGGCATGACGACATTATGGATCATTTCCGGTAATGTTGATGTCAAAACCATTTTAAGACAAAACAATTATGACACATCTTAACTCAAACGACTATAACTATCAGAAATAAACATTCTACTATCGAAATTCCGTCAAGATATTTCCTATGTTTTCAAAATATAATGACAGAAAAAATTATCGTGAATACAGGAATATTTGGTATGAGTGCTAATGAGACAACTTTCCATCCAAGTAACAATTTATAAAAGTAAACCATTATGGGTCAAGGTACGGCCTTCAACACGAAGCCTTGGCTCACATCACATCTTCTTATATCTATTACGATATGTGGTTACAACTTTTTGTGATTTAATTTTCAGTTTCGTTTGATATTCTATTTACTTAGTATTTAAATCAGGCAAATAAGGATCATTCAGTTTCGTTCTAATTTGCAATTAGTTTGAAGAACTTTCTTTGACGTACAAAATTTCTATCTCATTTCAATTGACGATCTTGCACATGTTTATTTGAATTTGTTTGTTTAACTTTTTTTTCATATTTATAAATCAACTGTTTAATTGAATTGAACTACAAATTAAATATTTTTTTAACACAGAAATATACCTCTTCAACTATACTGAACCTTTCAGAATTGGTGGTTTATCAATTAAGTTCAACTTTGTACTTTATTTGGCTTTTTACGTTTTTTGGTCGTGCTTCCCAATATGCTTTGAAAACGAAATACGCATCTGGTGTATTCAATTATGGGCCTGTTTCTTTGATGAGAATTCTCAAAATTAGAATCAATCATAGTATTCTGATCAGAATGGTTCATAGGCAAATCAATTTTGTTTCGACCAATATTATATACAACCCAAGTTAATTTAAATAATCACAAGACAGATCACAAATTGCATTCTTAATTCCTTTTTAAGAATCAGGAATATTACTAAATATAAATCTATACGTATGGGACGGAACACACGGAGATTTCGGCGGTTGTTCAAGAGGGTCTTGAAGAATGGTCATCATACACTTGTACTTCTTTAATTTTTAGGCCAATTGTCTTAGTTTTAGTTGGTATATTATTTGTTATCCTCTCTTCTTTATATTTTACCACCTCAGTATTATTTATATGTGAGTTTTTTTGTATCTTTTCTGATAACCCAATTCACACCTCCATTGATATAGATTATGTTTTCTAATAAATGTCACTGAACAAGTTAGATCTTATAACTTATCGGTGAATAAACTACAATTAACATGGGGTTAAATAGTGGTGCTGTGTTGACATGGATTTGATAAACGAGGGTCTTGGTTCTTCAATTTTGTTTTCTTTGACTATTCGAGCTATTTTGCTATATTCATTAAAAATCGAACCAAGTTTGTTTTATCCTTCTTTTTCAACACCCTGTTAATTTCTATTATGCATTGTTTGGCCTACTTTTCCGTATTCTTGATATAGCAATAATCGATCTTTTTATTTTGATTAAATCATGTTAATGATGGTTTTCAAAGAATGTCCTTTAAATTTGTATTCTTTAATTATGCAAGCCATTTTTCTATATGTATTATAAATTGTGCACAGTATCTGATATACTTCATATTTAGCACCCTAATTTTATTAAATCTTTATTGTTTTACCTACTTTTCTCTATCTGTTATTTTGTATTATTTATGATCTGCACATTTGCCCGTTTTTCTCTTTTCTGTACACCCCATGCAGACCCTCTTTTGTGACGAAACTAAAATAAAGTAGAAAAGAGCAGATGGTATGCCAATAAAACAATTTTGCACCTTACCAGAGAGAAGAATATTGACAGAACAAATATTGACACACCATAAACCATACCAGCCTGTATCGGCAATTATCACGTAATGGTTTATATCTTACTAACGGTGATATGTTCTGTGTTCCATAGTTTATGATAAAGTACAGAAATACTTAACAAATTAATATTTTATCATTGATATTCTACAGTTTTATCTGATCTTTTGCAAGAGATGAAGCATGCTATATATGGATGGTATTTATCGCTACGTTCTATGTTCCATAGTTTATGCTACAATACAGAAATACTGAACAAATTAATATTTTATCATTTATATTCCACAGTTTTTTCTGATCGTTTGCAAGAGATGAAGCATAATCTATATGCATGGTGTGTATCGGTCAAGCTTGAAATGAAATATTGATTAACTATTATTTTCTAAGAAATGTACTACTCGAAGTTATTTTGTAAACCAGTTAATATTTTTGTTTCCACACATCTACAAATGCTACTTAATTTTGGTCAATTAATTGTTGCTAGTTTAAATTCCTTTAAAGAATAGTAAGACACCTAAATTAAAAAGATTCATAAAGTATGTTTGATCAAAATGAAAATAGAGAATGGTAAATGGAAATATGTCAAAGAGACAGCAATCCAACCAAAGAACAGTTAACAGCCGAATGCATCAAATGGAACTTCAACGCATCGAAAATTTCCCACACTCAGAGGTGGTCCTCAGCTCGCCCCTGGATAAAATTGTGTGCCAGTTCAGTGCAAATGGACGCACACTAACTTCATTACTATTTTGCATATCAGTTATTAATTTTACAACCATAGTTCATGTTCTTCTGCTCTCTACATCAGCAAATATAGTTCAGCTCCTTCACTTGTTTAAAATTGAAACCTGTCCAGAGATTTGTTTGTTTACGCACTTTTTTAAGTTACTTGTAATCAATTTGATACGTATTACGGATATTGACCGAGATGGTTTAGATTTTTTTTACATGCAAACACTGTTCAACTGGACACCAAAAATGTGCAACGATTTCAAGTAAAAGTACACGGAGTCCCTATTGAGATATATAAAGTCTAGTACAAACTGTTGTTTCGCTGTGTTGCGTCTGGATATAAAATTGTTTTTGTAACATTATATGAGCATTTCACGAAATCTAGCTCATTAACTGAATATAAAAGTCATTTTGAACAAATACGTTCATCATATATTTATCAATGGACATTTATCAACCGGAATTTATTAGTCAATGACGTCGGTAATAATTTAGTTTTATTTTCCCGATATTTCTCAAACATATATTGTCAAAATCGGACAATACGGTTAACATCCTGTTTACGTTTAAAGAAGTTTATAGTGTTTGATAGTATATGTGACTTCTAACAATATTGCACTAAATTCAAATAGAAAAGAGCGACAGAAGATACCAAAGGGATATTCAAACTTATAAGTCAAAGACAAATTAGCAACATGGCAAACAATGACAAAAAATACACTTAATATAGTCAACAGTAAACTGAGCAACACAAATCAAACCAAATATTTTAGCGTGATGCATAATGGCAAAATGCGCATTTGGAGCAAAAAAATGGCTCCAATAATGTAATTCAAATATGAACTTGACTGCTACTGAAGTACTCAAAGATCGATTTAACTTTCTCTTTCGGGAAAAAAGTGTTGACAGTGACATTAAGCTGGACGTAACGATACAAAAAGGCCAAATTAAGTAAGATTTTAAGAGAATTGAAGACCCAAAATTCATAAACATTTCGTCAAATGCAGCCAAAGTAATCTATTTGTAATACTTAGTATGTTAAATGTTCTTATACAAAATGTGTTACGAGCGTAACGTTTTAAATTTCTGTTCTTTGCACTCTTTTTTTGTTTTAGTTTCTTTATTTATTTTTACGGAACCACCTCAAAATAATATGTACAGTATTGATAAACATATTTATTTTTCAGCATATTTAGATCAATAGATTTTCATGCACACAAAGATAAATTAAATCGAAATCCAGTTAAATGGAAATAATCGTCTAAATGGAAATTTTTCAGAGATTGCTTTTGATTGAACTACGATAAATCATCAATAATTATGCGCGATAAAAGATACCAAAGGGATATTCAAACTTATAAGTCAAAGACAAATTAGCAAGTCCATGGCAAACAACGACAAAAAACACACTTAATATAGTCAACAATAGACTGAGCAACACAAACCAAACCAAATATCTTATCCTGAAACATATTGGCAAAATGCGCAGTTGGTGCAGAAAAATGGCTTCAATAATGTTATTTTAATCACAGGGGGGGGGGGGGGAGTGTTGGTAACTTCGATATTCTTTTGGTAGGGGTGTGCCATTTTTGCCTAAAAAAACGTACCCATTCTAATATAACATCCACTGAAATTAATTCCGATAGTTATATAAATATTTAAGATAGAATGACCTATACTTGTAAACAATATTAAAAATATGATCCATGATTATATAAGCACTAACTCATCATAACTCATAATTCATAAATATACCAGCCACCATTAAGTTTTTATATTATATATGAATTGACATCGTTTGGTGCACATATATTTTATCGTTATATATACGCATAATAATTGACCATCAATAATATAAGTTTTATACATGATATGTAGAGCATACCCCAAATCAATATACAGTTATCAAACGTAAATGCATTTTAATATATGATGTCATTAAAAAAAAGGGTCATTTTTATAAAATCTCGCAAAACTATGACCCATATTTTTGGCACATCCCCGTATACCCAATAATAGGAAGTTAAATATGTACTTGACTGCTACTGAAGTGCTCAAAGATCGATTTAGCTTTCTATTATGGGAAATAAAAGTGTTGACAAAAAAAGACAAATTAAATAAGATTTTTAGAGCATTGAAGACCCAAAATTCAAAAACATTTGGTCAAATGCAGCCAAAGTCAACAAAAAGTGTTATGAGCGTAACGTTTTAAATTTCTTGTCTTTGCATTGTTTGTTTGTTTTAGTTTCTTTCTTTATTTTTAAGGAACTACTTGAAAGTAATATGTACAGTATTGGTAAACATATTTATTTTTCAACACTTTAAGATCAATAGATCTTCATGCACATACAGATAAATTTAATCGAAATCCAGTTAAATGGAAATAGTTGTCTAAACGGAAGAGATTGCGTCCGATTGCACTGCGATAAATTTTCATGTTCGATAAAGACATATAAATTAGCGTGAAATAAAATATATAACTAAGTTTACAAAAGTGAGTAAGCAGATTAAAAGCAAAGGAAATTATGCTTCAAAGATAGAAAAGAGAGATTAATAAACCAAAAATAGTTCAGTATTTATATGCAATAAAGATTTATGCATTTTCTTGTAATTTTGCGTGATAAAGATTTATTCATTTACCTTTTAGAAATGATATCAAAATTACTAATTTAACAAAAATGAAACGAGGGAACAAATGGAATGTAAATTATACATTGAAGACAAACAAACATTTCCGAACTTACGCCTCCAAATTAAAGTACATCTTTTATTATGTGTTGTAATGATTTATAGAGCTACGTGTAACAAAATATAGGAAAATCACTGGTCGAACAAAAATGAAGACACAAAATAAAAAGCAAACAAAATGATAGTACTTTCAAGTTCAAAGAAAAGAAATCAACCAGCAGACCGAATAAAAACAGATCATAAGTACGCATATGCAAAAACGGTTTATATATTTATAGTAAAATCATATTTATAGTAAACCAAAAACGAATGAAAAGATCAAAAAGCGAAGGTAGTCATCTCACTTTCAGCTTCATAAAAATATCTAATGAGTAGTGAAATAATTGAATGTACAAAAAATAGATAATATATGAGTATATCATCAATAATTTCGT
Source organism: Mytilus trossulus (assembly GCF_036588685.1). Lineage (NCBI taxonomy): Eukaryota > Metazoa > Mollusca > Bivalvia > Mytilida > Mytilidae > Mytilus > Mytilus trossulus. Next base: position 60,127,279 of record NC_086377.1, on the reverse strand, counting down.
GATTTAGACATTTAGTTAAAAACACTTGTAAAATCTCGTATAAAACAGAAAAAAAGTAATAGAATGACAAGCAAAGTAAATCATATAATTGTCAGCTAAAAAGCTAAAGCAAATATATAAACTTAAACTGTCATATGATAGAAAGATAAATATCCCCAAAAAATATAAGAGATGAAGGTGTAAGAAAATAAAGCAATATTACTAATTTACATAAAATAATAAACAAACAATACAAAATTAGGAGAATCACGTATAAGATTTTAAAGAAAGGCAAACCATTAAAGAAATTAAAAGGAAATCCTTCCGACCGAAAGTTTTAGTGTATCATTAGTAAATATGCACAATGAAGGTGTAATAACAATACAAAACAAGAATGTGTCCCCATTACACGGATGCCCTACTCGTACTATCATTTTCCATGATCAATGGACCGTGAAATTGAGGTCAGAACTCTTATTTGGCATAAACATTAGAAAGATCATATCATTCTTCCGACCAAGGGATTTGGTGTATCATTAGTAAATATGTGCAATAAAGGTGTAAAAGCAATACAAAAAAAAAGAGAAGAAATATAACGAAAAGCATAGAAAACCATAATATATACTTTCTGTGTCAAGAAAGATGTAACGAGAAGTAAAATTATAAAATAAAACAATTAGTTATTACCTCGGGAAATTATATAAACATAAACAATGTGCTTTAAGAAAAATAGTAAAATCAAGGTTTTACAAAAAAAAAATAAAGGAAGGAATAAAATTAAAAACAAAAGATATTAGTTTTGTAATACAACTGCTTCAGTTTCAAATGAGGGGTATTGAATATCACGAATATAGAACGAAGAGAAAAAATAAGAATGGATTCGATAAAGATATGAGTTTGCCATCAGTTGATAACGGTAAGTGGGATAATAATTTAAACATGATACAATAAAGATGAAAAACAGAACAAAAGTAAAGAACATCAAATAACTTTCTGTATGAATGAAATGCAAACTAATAATTCAATGTTAATGATAATAAAAAATCATAGATACCAGGACTCAAATCGCGTACAAAATTTGTAATATTTCGTGCGATTACTTTCCTTTATACAATATATACTACGTTTCGGCAAAGTAAGAACAAATCTTTTATTTTAAGTGTTCCATTTTTCGCCATACCAACTTAAAATTTGGTAGGCAGTATGAATAAGGATGTACGTTCTAGATTTTTCTTAATTCAACCTGATAAAGAGATAAGTGTTATTTTTATTCACACAAAGATAATTTATTCTTAAACGCAGTTATAAAGAAATAATTGTCTAAACGAAAGTATTGCAGAGAAAGCGACTGATCGAGCAGAGAGGAAATCATCAATTGTAATATGCGATAAAGATTTTTACAGACACGTGTAAGAAATTATGACATATTTACTGACTTGACAAAAAATAAGCATATGAATTACAATTGAAAGAAATATATCACTTTCAGCTTCAGATAAATATAAATAAATACAAACACAATTTTTTTTCTAATTATCACTGAACTAAGGAGTAGGTCCGGTAAGAACCCTTTTTGGCCCCAAAATATAACAGTTTTACAAAATTGTTAAAATGTAAACTTTAAGTTATTTATTGGCCAGTTGAATGCTTCTGCTACATAAAAATGGTCTGTTTTTGACAATACAATTGACATATATCAGGTTGTAGCACCATTTAATCATGCTAAATTACTGAAATCTTCAAAATTCTATCATTTTAGATAAATTTTAGACGGTTTCCGTGTAAAACGAAAGTGGTCGCATTCATGTTCATCCCTAATATTGAAATGTAAGTTGTATTTAATGATAATACATAACATATATAAAGGTTGTGGATGAACACGGAAGCGGCCACTTTCATTTTTGACAAAAACCATCTGAAAAGTGACGTTTTTTTTTGGCATATTTGAGAGATTTTGCATATTTGAGCTTGAATCGGATCGTTTTTATTGACTAAATCAGCTAAAATCTTTCACATTTACTAATTGAATCAAGTGAAATAGACACTTAAGTGTTTAAAAAGTGGTCAAAATCTTTCGTCTGATGAAACTGAAATTTGAGGCCAAAATGAGTCCTTACCCGAACCTACTCCTTTATATATATTTGTTTAGGGGCCAGCTGAGAACGCTTCCGGGTGCGGTAATGTTCCGCTGCTTTGGAGACCTGTTGTTAACCTTCTGTTGTTGTCTATTCTATGGTTGGGTGGTTTTCCCTTTGACACATTCCCCATTTCCATTCTCAATTTTATAGAAGATTATATTTAGTAATGTGCGATATAAATTTATGAAGTTTAAATGGTACAAACTGTCACTGATTAAATAAAATAAAAAGTTTATGAAATCACATCAAAGGAACGCAAAAATATAGAAAGTAAAAAAGAAAAAGAAAAAGAAAATCATAACTAAAAGTGTGCAAGTTTGTGATACAGTTTCGTGTAGGAAGTAAGATGATATAATAAATTGAGAAAACAGGGTTAAAAGCATTCTCTATAAACAAAAATCAATTAAAAATGATGGAAGAGAATACATCAAAACTAGTTAGTAAGTACAAATTGTTTGCTTTGAATATGTATATGGTTTGTAAAAGTTGTTAAAGTGTACAAATTATAATATGTACCAAATTTTTTACAAGATGTCAGTTATATGAATTTCTTAACACAAATGGTTGATACAAGCACACAGTCTTCATTTCGCATACAACATATGTCTGTCATATTTCAATTACTACATGACAGATCTAGAGTCTAATACTGGGCACTGAAAAAAAACCAAAACATTACAATAATACAAAAGGACTTTTTGGATTAATAGTTTATATAATCATGGTCTAGAAAATGTAGAAAAATCACTTACTTATAAAAAAAACCCAAAGGAAAAGTGTTAAAAATAAGGAAAACATATCACTGTCTGTATCAAAAAACATCAACTAAAGTTAATATAGAAGAAAATGAAAATAGTAGATCATAAGAAAGTGTGTGCGATAAAGATTTATACAGAAACAGTATATTTAGTAAACTCACTTATTTAACAAAACACGAAGATTTTAAATGAAAAGCAAAGGAATTTATATTACGTTGTATATCAAAGGAAGGAGAAAAAAGAATGAATTCAAAAACGATTAAAACATTTAAGAAAACAAATATAATAAAGACTTCGATGCATGATAGAATAAAGGTAGACACATCGTGCGTTGATAACGAAACAAATAAACCTATATTATATATATTTTAATAATACATTAAGAAGTACTCCAGTACTTCAAGGTATCAGTTAAATGCTCGCAGTTACAACGAGGGAGCTCAAAAACAATGTTGCAAATTAAGATTGAAACTAAGAGAGATAATGACAACCCTCTACATATCTTAGTACCGGAAATCAATAAAAAGTACATATAACTTATATCAGTACATTTATAAGAAAAAGCAATACTTAAATATTCTGTACTAGAAACTTGGAACAGTAACAATAAAATTGGTTGAATGAGCGCTTGTGTTTAACGTGGTCGGACAAAGCCATGTGCTCCTAGACAGTCACTGACATCCAGCAGATAAACTGGAGTCATACTGACCTTGCAACAATAATCTTACCATATATACCAGGATTACAATGGTGTGTGCTAGACGCGCGTTTTCTTATAGGCCTGGAGAAGAAATTTGATCATTCTCTCATTCATTATCACTGAACTAGTATATTTTTGTTTAGGGGCCAGCTGAATGACGCCTCCGGGTGCGGGAATTTCTCGCTACATTGAAGACCTGTTGGTGACCTATGCTTTATGGTGTTATTTTTCTATGGTCGGGTTGTTGTCTCTTTATTTGGCCTTTTTAACAAAATTGTTTATTCGAGCGTCCCTGATGAGTCTTTTATAGACGAAACGCGCGTCTGGCGTATATACTAAATTTAGTTCTGGTATATTTGGTGAGTTTATTTGATTCATTGACTAATTTCCAGTCTCAATTTTATTAAAGATTATATATCATCAGTACTTTTCGATTCTAAAAATGTTATTAGCAAGGCACTTTGTAATCTTTCTTGTGAATTTGTCAGAGTTGTATAAAAGGTAAGTCGAACCCAAATTAGCTTTTATATGTCCAAACAAATATAAGCCGAATTTTAAAAGAAGAAAAAAAGAAAAATAAAGTACGAAGTTAACGACATTGAGGACCCAAAATTCAAAAAATGTGTTTCCACATACAGATACTTAATCGGATAGACAAAAAAAAACCAATCAATTTAGAACCTTCACCAAATCAATGACATTTCATATTAAGGATATTGACCCAGATGGTTTGGATTTTTTTTACATGCAAGCACTCGACACTAAAAATGTGCAACGAGTTCAAGTAAGAGTACACGGAATCCCTATTGAGATATAGTCTAATATAAACTGTTGTTTCGCTGTGTTACGTCTGGCTATAGAATTGTTTTTGTAACATTATATTAACATTTCAAGGAATCTAGCTCATTAATTGAAAATAACAGTCATTTTGAACAAATAAGTTCATCATAAATTATGAAGTGATATTTATCCACCGGAATTTATAACTCAAATGACGTCAGTAATAATTTATTGTAGTGTTTTTTCCCGATATTTGTCAAATATATATTGTCAAATCGGACAATACGGTTAACTTCCTGTTTACGTTTAAAGAAATGTATAGTGTTTGATAGTATATGTGACTTCTAACACTAGTGCAAGAGAATCAAGAATGTAGTTATAATAAAAAAGAGAGTCAACATATACCGAAGGGACATTCATTTTCATAAATCAAAGACAAACTGACAATGTCATGGCATAGAACGACACATTAATACACATAATAAAGACTGCTGTTAACTGAGCAATAAAACCATCCCCCGGAAATAATCTCAGTTTCTCTAAAATGGTAAGCAGACCCTTCTCTATATGGAACACTGGTCGCGACAGTACTTTTACAAAAAAGATAAAAATTCTTTAAACACAAAAGAGTATTTTGAACTAAGGAATGTATAGTTACCTTCCTCACATAAAGCTCTGATCATTTGTCTAACTTTGCTGTACGTTTAAACAAAGGAAACAAAGGTTTTTACAGCAGAATCCCATTGAGTGTGAAGCCAAAGGTAATATCTTTTGTTAGCTGGCTTCTTAGCTGAACCGTAAAGTCATTGTTAGGTTAGGTAAATTACCCTATTTTAGACTAGTCCGACAGAAAACCAATCGATCTGTCCGTTGGATTAATGTCACCATGCTACTTTGAAAGGAGGGAAGTATACCTTACCTTATAAAGACTTCACGGTTCAGCTAACAAGCAAGCTAACCAAAGATATTACCTTTGGCTACACACTCAATGGAATCCGCTATAACAGAACTATTAAGTTGGAAATAGATGATACAAGTAAAGGTCAATTAAGAAACTGAAGAACACTCAGGACCCGAGATTCAGAATCTTTTGTGTTTGAGCTTTTGATTTTACCATTTGATACGGGACTTTTCATTTCAATTGTCCGCGGAGTTAAGTTTTTTTTGTAATTTTGCTTTGTGTCAAAACCATTAAAGTTATCTGTTCCTGGGCTAGAAAATCTTTAGTCTCTCGAACAACAAAAAGTTTTATAAATATCTTATTCATTAATATTCAATAATAAATGACATTCCATGACAATACACACCTTCTGACTACTTTTGTGTTGACACACGAGTTTGACAGTTCCTGAAAGAAGTTAATTTGAATAAGCATCAAATATTTATGCTGCCTTTTGATTTTGATGTTGTTTGCATTCATCGTGCAGTATACAAGTATTGTCGTCACACGATTAGGGGGTACAGAACACCTAAAAGACTTAACTCATTTAAAATTGTTCATATGTTTAATGGCTAGTAAAGAAAAAATCAGTTAATTTAAGATCAAAATTAGTGTTGGTAAACTACTAATTATTCAATTTAAACATTCCTGTAAATCGTTTGGTTCACAATCAAGGAAAATATTTTGTCAACGTTCTATGAAGATTTAACAAGCCAAAATCGAAGTGTTGGCTATCCCTTATTTTTTCTTTTACACGCATAGTTAGACAGTTTAAAAAAAAACGATGTACAATATTTGATAAACATCTTTATTTTTTCAACACTTTAAGATGAATATATATTCATTCACTCAAAGATAATTTAAATCGAAATGCAGTTATAGGGAAATAACTGTCTAAACGAAAATCTTTTAGATATTGCTTCCCATTGAGCTTAGAGGAACCAGCAATAATTATGCGGGACAAAGATTTATAAATTAGCGTGAAAGAAAATAAATTACTTACAAAAGTGAATGAACAGATTAAAAAGCAAAGGAAATCATTTAACTTTCATCTTCAAAGGTGGAACGGAGAGAATAATAAACCAAAAATAGCACAGAATTTATGTGTGATAAAGATTTATTCGTTTTCTTGTATTGATGTGTGATAAAGATTTATACATTTACTTTTAAGAAATGATATTAGTATCACTAATTTAACAAAAACAAAAATAAAAAAGGAATTCATATTATAAACCGTGAGCATCAAAGGAAAGCAAACCTAATACGAAAGAAAGAAGAAAACTGATTCTTACTTCAAAAATTTGGCGTACTTGTGATCTCCAACTTACAGTGCGTCTATTATCATGTTTAATAAAGATTTATAGAAAAGAAAGTAAAATCACAGATTGAACCAAAAATGAAGGAATTGTGAATAAAAACCAAAGAAAATAAGCAAGATAAATGCAATCATGTTTAGCTAAAAAGTAAACCAAATAAATATACATATAATAGATACTTTGGATTCATTTATTTTCGTGGGTACCAATTTTCTTGGATTAAAAAAAATCTTCGTGTTCGTTGATATTTAATTTCGTGGTTTTGCCGAGACTGTAAATATGAGCCTATATAAAAGTTTGTATTCGTTGAACATTTAATTTTGTGTTTCTGCTGTAACCACGAAATCCACGAAAATTGGTATCCAACGAATAATAATGAATCCACAGTATAAGAAATTGAACAAACAATGAATATTATAAGTAATTCTGTGTGATTATGGTTGAAGAAAGTGAAGTTATATCACTGATATCTAAAATTGAAAAGGAACAAAAGGCCAGGAAAATTATTTCAGCTTTAAAGGAACTTCAAAGGCTAAAAGTTAAAAAAGAAAGAATGAAATCAACAACAGCGTCTAACCAAGATTTTGCGTATATCATTTGAGCTTTGTGTTAACATGCCTGCCATTGTTTATTACTTTAAAAAATGATTTCAACATGTGCAATGTACTTTTATAAATATATCAAAGTCAAGGTTGTACAAAAAAAGGAAGGAAAACAATACAAAAATAAATGAAATAGTATATTATTACTTTCAGCTTCAAAGGAAGGTTTATGTAAAACAAAAAAATAGAGCATCATCATTTCCCGATATAGCTTTTCGCATGTCATCAGTTATCACGTGTAATGAATATTTTCACATTCACTTTCAAGAAAATCTTGTTAATAACTCATATAAACAAACATGAAGAAACAGAACAAAGAGAAATGAAAATCAAATAACTTTCTGTATGCAAATAAAGCGAATTATTCCTAGGAAGGAAAGAATGCTACAAAAAATAAAGTAGTTATGTGCTTTAGTCTCTAATGAATGCTTTTATCTATCTACTGAGTAGAAGTTGTATTTGGCTTTAACAAGCTTTCAGTAACTGCATGTACTCTGAAAGTGTACTTTCGTGTTGTTTTGATCTGTTAACACAACTTGTATAACAAATATCATATCCCTGACTTAGTACAGGAATTATCTTTAGTAGAAAACGGTGGATTAAACCTGGTTGTTTAAGTTGATCCTTGATATTTATTTGTTTGTTGAATTGTTTCACTCTAGTCATAGCTTGCTGTTCATTGTGAGCAAATGCTCCTTTTTGAAGGCCGTACAATGACCTATTATGGTTTACTTTTTACATATTGTACCTTGAATGGAGAGTTGTCTCAATGCATGGCACTTATACCACGTCTTATTATTTCTTATCAGATTTATACATTTCTTCATAATCTTATTAAATAGTAAAATGGTAAATCACGGATTTATATAATAGAATAATTTGAAGCACGTGGCATCATGTTCCTTTTTTTTTACCCAAAAATGAAAACTATACCTCTTGATTGACAAACCAAACTAATACTTAAATATGCCATATCTGATAAATGATATAAGATTGATTGAATATTGTTGTTTCATCATGGCGAGGAAATTTTTGCTATTGGTGTAGAAAGCTAGGTGCCGGGAGAGTATTCCAGATGAAGGTCTTTTTGGGGTACATTTATCTTTCCGGAGAACCTGATATCAGTTTTGGTGGGATTCGTGTTGCTCAGTCTTTCTCTGTTATGTTTTGTAAACTATCGATTGTTTGAGATATTTTGTTTTTTAGCAACTATATTATCTGTTTATTTTCAACATAAGTTTGAATGTCACTCGGGTAAATTTGACCCCAATTTATACATAAATTGTGTTTAACTTTGTTATGTTCCGGCAAATATCGTACTTAGTATGTACACGATAAATTTAATGCGGTCAATGGTCAGATTATTTAGAATAAACGCATTCTTTACTTAAAATTTCTACAGTATGTCAGTATGACCAAAGATGTACATTATTTTTCTTAATGGATAAGTGTTATTTTCATTCACAGAAAGATAATTTCATCTGAAATGCAATGAGAAAGAAATAGGTGTCTAAACGGAAGATAAGAGTGTGATCGAGAAGAGAGGAAATAATCAATTGTTATGTGCGGTAAAGATTTATATTGTAACGTGTAAGAAAATACAGTAGATAAACTACCTTGACAAAAACTTAGGAACTGAATAAGAAGTAAAAGAAAAATAATTTCATGTTAAAAATGGCAAATAAAAGAAGAAAAAAACCGAAATGTATAAAAACAATAGTGGATTATAAGTAATACAATTCGATAGAGATGTAAAAATTATTTGTTAAATCACTACTTTACAAAAAAATGTAGATACGGAATGAAAAGTAAATAAACTCATAGATTTCGTCCATTATCAAACATTTTTCAACTAATATGAAAAGTATAAACAAAAAATACTGTACCATAATTAGGTATGTATGATTAAACTTCATACAGCTATGTGTCAATAAATTAACCAAAATACACCTTTTTGCTTCAAATACAATCAATCAAAAATAGAAATAAATATTTAAATAAATAAGGATCCTGATATGATGGGGGTTTGCAGAATATTAAAATAACATAAAACAATGTGAACAGAGGACAATGGGTATAAAATATAAAGGATCTACAATAAATATTTCATTCAAAGGTAAAAAAGTGGAAATGGGGAGGGAAATATACAAAATACAGAAAAAAAACCAATTAAGACCATCATCAATAAAAGAAAAAAAGCGATATATATTTAACTGATTGTTTTGTTTAATCTATTCAATCAATATGGAATGGTTATTAATGAGTATTGGGGAAAATTTGTAACAAATTAAGGAGATAAATGTACGTTTTCTGATTAAGTTACTTGTCGTCTTTTTGTACATTTCTTTAATCAAGTCGTCTTGTTGATTAAAATGAATAATGTTATCGAAGACAAATGGTAAGAAAAAGCAACCACAATTTTGTCAAGTAGAAAAACGACCTGTATTTCGCATGAGTGACATACACATGTTATAGATTAGTTTTCATAGTGCTCGTGAAAGATAAAACTGCTATATTACTGTTAAATGGTTATACTAGTAGTATTGGAAGATTCACTGATATTTTAAAGTTAAATTGTCAGAGAAACTAAATTAGACTGCTATCTTATCGCTTAATTGTCACGAAAGTACTATTGGAAGAATAATTGCTATCTAATCGTTAAATTGTCATACTTAAGGTGGTACCTAACACTACAGGGAAATAACTCTTTAAAAATCAGCGTAACGTTTTAATTACGTTGTGTTGTTAAAGGAATATAAGGCTTCTCAATGATCAAAATTAGTGTTTGTCAAACTGCTATATAACCAGTATATGTTTTTTAATGAAATGGTTGGTTTGAAATTTTTCTATTTTCGTCAAATGGTCGAAGGAAATACTTTGTCAAAATTTTATGAAAATTAAACGAGCCATATTAATTTTAGTGATGGTGTTGGGTACCACCTGAATAGTACTTGTGGAAGATAAATCTGCTATTTTACCGTTAAATTACTACCGTTAGTACTATATTGAGATAATATTGCTAATTGACTGTTAAATTGTCCAGGTACTATTGGAAGACACACTGCTATCCAATCGTTAAATTATCAGAGCACTATAGCAAAAGAAACCCTGTTATTTTACTGTTAAATTGTAATAGCAGTAATACTATTGGAAGTTAGAACTTCTATTTTACCGTTAAATGCAACTTGCATTGCGTTAATGAGATTTAAAACATACTCTTTTGGTTGCATTATTATAACCAATCAATGCCGATCCTGTAAAATACCAGTTTCAAAGTGAGATCGCAACATACCTTGTATTAAAACGAGATCTTAACGAGATCTTGACCTATCCCAACGTAGAGCTCGTTACCTTTATGTATTGATCAGATAAGACATATAGCAATAACTCTATTATCATAGAAAGACGAACGGCCTTATTGTCAGAGTATTATATTCATTTATATTATATTTTCCCGTTAATTTGTCAGAGTATTATTGGAAGATATAACTGCTATAATAACGTTTAATAAGACTTGCATTGTGTAAAATGAGATTTTAAACATATTCCTTTGTATCTGTTATATTGTAATAACAGTAATACTATTGTAAGTAAGAGCTGATATTCTACCGTTAAATGCAACCTGCATTGTGTTTATGAGATTTTAAACATACTCTTTTGTATGCATTATCATTAACTTACCAAGCAATGCCAATCCTAAAATTATAACAGTTTTTAAGTTAGATCTCGACATACCTTGTATTAAAACGAGATCTTAAACATATATTTTCCCGCTAATTTGTCAGAGTATTATTGGAAGATTTAACTGCTATATTAACGTTACATGAGACTTGCATGGTGTAAAATGAGATTTTAAACATATTCCGCTGTATCCATTATCAGTAATTTACCGATCAATGCCAATCATAAAAATATAACAGTATTAAAGTGAGATCTCGACATACCTTGTATCAAAACGAGATCTTAACGAGATCTTGACATACCTCATCATAAAGCCAATCATGAAAATATAACAGTATTAAAGTGATATCTTGACATTCCTCCTTGTTACCTCTTAGTATTGATCAGATAAGACAAATTGCAATGACTCTATTCTCATAGATAGACGAGCGGTCTTAGTTAGCATATGTGATGATTGATACATGTACCTGATTGTGTACGACATAAGGATTATTTTCGCAAAAGGTAAAATTATAAACTTTTTAATTTTTAATTGATTATTTATACTGTTGGTATAATACACGTAAATTTGATTTAAAACTTACTCCTTTTATGAATTATCAGTAAGTTACCGACCAATGCAACTGATAATTTACGTAAAAATTAAAATCACAAAAATACTTAACTCAGAGGAAAATTCAAAACAGAAAGTTGCTTATCAAATGGCAAATTCAAATGACAAAACACATCAAACTAATGGAAAAAAACCTGTCATATTCCTGACTTGGTACAGGTATTTTCAAATAAAAAATGATAATCACGGATTCTCTAAAGGTAAAGTTAAAATGTAGTATTTAAAAAAAAAATATGTTGATATCATTAAAATAATTCAACTGCATATATATTACAAATCTGAGATTTTTTTTTTATGCTACGATATCGAATATATCTTGTAGCTAAGTCTTGGATTTTCTATGTCGATTGTGTATAGTGTTGTCTGTCTTGTAAGCCATGACACTGCTTTGACCATGCTGTGTATTTCTTACTTTGTTATCTAAACTCACAAATCAAAAAGTTGTATACTGATATTCTTATTTTACTAATAAAAAGTTTTTAACAAATAAAAAATCATAAATATTTTGTCAGTCAGATTAATTAGCCTTATTGATAATGTATTCGTTAGAAAAAAGTAATCAAAATAAAAAAGTCACATATTTTATCAAAATCTTTTAAATTTCAAATAAAAATATTAACTTCATCGTGTTTCTTCCATGTTTATGACTTATAAATCAGAAATATGTTATATGATTTGCTCAGCACCGTACAGTTATCGTTTCCGTCCCGGGACTAATTCCCTTTACTCCGTTTATCATTGATAGTGTGAAGAAGTATGCGAATCGAAGCTAGAACTGCCTGGGACTTTGATAATTTTCCGACCCGTCACAAGTTCGAAAAGAGTGTCGTTGCCCTTTTATATCTGAGTTTCCCGCATATTAGACAAATTACATAATTCTCAACTCAACCTTTTTTTTAAACTTTTTGCTACCATTCTTGTCTTTACTTCCATTTAGCTGTCGTTGTACCTTTGTATCCAACTTTACCGTCTTTTAAACAACTTACGCAATTCTCAAATTTTACACTGTCTGATGATATTCTTGTCTTGACTTAATATATAATAATGAACCGCTTATTTGGTCCTTTGATTGATAATTGATGACCGATGTTTGTAATATCTGCCGTTTAATGATGTTTGCTCCTCTATTTTTTTTAATTTTAGCCAGAGTTTCGGAATCCTCTGGTTTTATCCATATATTGACATTAACAAAAAATGCCCACTAACCCCTTTTTTTCTTTGCATATTTTTATTACACTCAGTTAAACAAGCCATATTTCAAAATCATATAAAATCCTTGTTATTTTTTCAAATTTTTTAAACAAAAAGTTGCCAATGTTGAATGTAGGAAAAATCTAGAGAGAATTATTTCCCGCCAAATTTTCAATGGCTGATATCTCGGAAACTAGCACACGGACCCTCCATTTTTTTCTGCTTTTTTAGTTTCTTTATTTATACACTATCAATTTATATCAGTCTTTTAAAAAGCTTGTTATCTTTAAACAGAGTAGCGAACCTCCTTAACGCCATTTAAAAAGACAACCGCGCTGATGCATAATTTAACTTCACCTTCCAATTACAAAAGCTTGTACAGTGTATTGTTTTTATGCATTAACGACATTGGTGGTCTCTTTGTGTTCATGTGCTATAAAGTGACTTTCTGGTTTGTTTTGTTTCCCTTTCGAATTAAAAAAAAAATGTTTCTATTTGCTGTTATAATTGTAAAAATAAATAAATTCTGTTTGATTAAAATCGACAAAGTCGTTTGTTTTAAACGATGATCACTTAAAAGTTATTCATACGTGAAGTACGCTTTCAACAAAATGTGCAAATTTCATATTTTCTTTCGTCAAATTTATTTAAATTTATAGCTTTGGTTATTTCAAGTATTTTTTTATAATCAAAAGTAGAAAACACATATAATTCTGTCTTTTTATCAATAAATGTGTTATTTCAAAACAATCTGCAGAGAGATTTTGTTTATCTTATCTCCATACGTTTAACAGTTTGATATCGTTTTGCTATCAGAAACATGTGTAAATTGTCGACAAATCTTATCTAAGTATTACATTTCTTTTATAGCGGATATTTATTCTATCGATGAAAACAACTAATTTTAACACACAACAAAGCAAAGCAATTGGACACCTATGTAGTTTTACTATATTAAGTACAGCAGTTTTTCCTGAGGTATTTTTTTAGCTCCATTATTATAATACTTTCAGGGATCGACTATTTAACTTCAAAATGCTGGCGATATTTATTTATTTTTTGGGGGGAGGGTATGGTTATCTTTTTTTAATCCCAAATTTAATTTAAATAATATATATTGTGGTCACCTTGGATACGCATGCTATGAAGCTGTTACTTTTGTACTTCTTTGAATTCATTTCACCCATTGAATGTTTATTGTTACATGGCTTGTTTGTTTTGTTTTTTGCTCTTCGGTTTTCTGTTGATTCATTGTTTTCCTCTTATAGTTGATGTGTTTTGTTCAGCTTTAGTTTGTAATCAGGATTTGTTTTCTCTCAATCGATTTATAACTTTCGAAAAACTGTATACTACTATTGCCAGTATTGTTGAGATTCAATCAATGAATGAACTGTATTTCATGTTATGGATACGTACTTTCCGCGTTTTCGCCTTTTCGCCTTTAAATTCTGAAGAACAACAACGGAAAATGTGAAATAGCCTTACGCGCGTTTCGTCTACAAAAGACTCATCAGTGACGCACGAATCCAAAAAAGTTAAAAAGGCCTAATAAAGTACGAAGTTGGAGAGCTTGAGGACCAAAATTCCTTAAAGTTTTGCCAAATACAACTAAGGTAATCTATGCATGAGGTAGAAAAGCCTTAGTTTTTTCAAAAATTAAAAAAGTTCTAAACAATAAACTTATAAATATAAGACAAAAAAGGACAATGAGTAATAATCAACTTATCCTAAAGTAAAAGAAATCCTGTTGGTTCCAGGTCCCATTAGATAGAACGTCTTGGAGCAGAATGTGAAACTCTAAACTTTTCGCGATCGAGGTATTTGTAAGTCGTGTTGGTAAACTGTCACTACATAGTGTTTAATTGAGGTTGGTTCTGCTTATTGTAGAATTCTAATCATTTACTTCTTTTTGGTTTAATTGAATGCATATGGTATTCAGTGTTCTGTATAGGGAAATGTCTAGATAAGGTATATCAATCAGCGTGGTTCTCATTTATTTTAGTTGTTAAGGGTAGTGAAGTAGGACTCAATTCACCCACACTGTTAATTTATGATTTTTCTATATCAAACACTCTATACTAGTATTTTAACATTCACATCGAAAATCGAACAGTTTAAATGAGTAAAATACCCATCCCTAAGCATACCACATTTTGTATCATGCTTTTGTTTAGATATAAGAAGTTGTGGTATAAGTGCCAATGATACAACTCTCTTTGTTATAAATGTAATGTACTGATTGAATAACTTTAATTTGTAAATTACATTAATTTACGCGGCAATCAAACGTTGCATTAAGAGACCAAGACGTACGAACTTGATGTAAACATGGTAATCATTCTTTTAAGATCTCGACTTTGTTTTTAGCTGTAATCATCTAATTTATTAAACAATATGATTTTGCTTTATATTTTCGAAGAAAACGAGTCTAAACACAGATGATTGTTTCGATGTATCTTCTTTTCTTTATGCCCTTACAACTTGTCATAAAAATGATTAGGAATTTCATATTGGATATACTGTAAAATGCTGTTTTCAGAACTAGGTATGGAATCGGTATAACAGAAATTGGTTAAAAGGAAGGACAGTATGTTTTTGGTCATTTCTTGTTCTTTATTGCCAAGAAAAGGACAGTGCATGAATACTTGCAAAATTTTAAGGATTCTTGGTAATTTCCTTAACACGTTAAAAAATTAACCTTCCAAAATTCACTAATAATCCGACAGCTTTCTCCGTTGCATTTCACCCATCTATTAATTACACAACTCCTTCTGGTTAAATATTTATTTTCTCCTATTGTTTACATTGTTTCGTCGATGGAAGCATGTTTGAGGTATAAAAGTCAGTGGATTGGCCTAATAACAGATTTTCATTCCATGAAAAAAATCAATCTCCGTTCCAATCGACCCTCCATGAATTACACGACTCCTTCTGATTAAATATTTGTACCCTTTCACTGTTTACATTGTTAGCATGGTAAAGTATAAAAGACTGCTGATTGACCTTATGACAGATTTATGATATGGGTTTAAGCTCAATTAAATCGTGATAAAATTCTCTGCGCTGCAGCAGTGATTATAGATAATTAAATCCTCACCGTGAAACCGTTAAAAACGAGCCTTGATGTATTAAATGATTATCAGAATCTCATTTCCAAATTACTTTTTAATGTTTTAAACCATTAGCTCAAACATTTATAATTGGTCTTAATAGAAAAACAAGTTTCAGAAGGTAAACAGATAGAAACTTTTATCACGTTTTCGGCTTTATGTAATTTAACCCTGGTTAAAAAAAATATTCAAAATTTTGTTTTTCTCTCTATACCATGTGTCCGTTCGAGTTATTTTAAGTGACACAATTTCCTTCCATTATCAGAGTAGTAAAATACTTTGTGTATAATAGGTATATTTTGCGTGCAATGTTTCAACTCGGTTTCATTCTGCAAACATACTAATGTGAGTTATAGAACGTCATTCCATGAAAATTGTAAGTTATATTTGATTATTTTATTTTTTTTAGAGTACGCAAGTATTGATTTTGTGTAATTGTAAAACACACATTTTCTTCATTACAATATGCAATTTTTTTATGGAAAAGAACAGTTTTGTTCCAAAAAGCGTGAGATTTTGTTCAGAAATGTAGAGTTTAGTTTTTTTGGTATTCAATAAAATATTTATTTCATCTTTTTATTCATTCAATTTTTTTTTATTTGCTTGGAAAAGAAAGATATCAGATAAAACATTATTATTTGAAATTGAAAGATTTTTTTTCTTATTTTATGTTCTTATGTTTTTTTTGTGAGTAATTTTGAAATACACATTTTCCTCATTACAATATTAATTTTTTTGATAAAAAAATAACAGTATTAGGAAAAAAAACATCTTTCCAGAAAACTAAATTATCTTTGATTTATTTTATTCTTCATAGAAAGGGCGTATATGCTTTTTTCTAATTGTAAAATACTTATCTTCTTCTGTATTTTCTTCCACTCAGGTAAAAAGTTATCGTTCATCGAATACCAATAATAAATAAGATGATACTTTGAAAATATTGACTAATAATTTGCTCTGGTTGCGATATAACCCTTAGCTATGGAACGACGTAATTGCACTCGTCAATTAATCAAACCTATCAATAAAATTAACGGTACTAATTTTCTTGCACCAGATGCGCATTTCGACAATACATGTCTCTTCAGTGATGCTCGTGGCCAAAATATTTGAAATCCAAAGCTTATATAAAAGAAGAAGAGCTATAATCCAAAAGGTCCAAAAAGTATAGCCAAATCCGTGAAAGAAATCAGAGCTTTGCACGAGGGAGATACATTCCTTAATTTATAATAATTTCTATCATTTTGTAACAGCAAATCTTAATAACACAAAAAATCCGTATTTTCATGCCAGTACCGAAGTACTGGATACTGGGCTGGTGATACCCTCGGGGACTAATAGTCCACCAGAAGAGGCATCGACCCAGTGGTAGTAAATAAAATTAACGGTACTAATTTTCTTATTAATATATGCTTCAAAAGAAAGTCAGTGTGATTGACTGTTGATATCGAAGGTTCATAAAGAAATACAAATTCAGTTTGCAATAAATTATGATGATAAATAGTTCGAAATCTATTTCAAGCTCTTTTTTTTACAGATAAAAGAACAGTTATTGGTGTTTATCGTCAGTTATTTGTTTATTCGATAAATAGTCCAAGTTTTAATCTGGTCGTTTCATTGATCTTTCGACCGGTTTCCCTATTTCATTCTTAGACCTATAACATCTAAGTACATCATAAGCATTTTGCTTATTGTTAAAGGTCGTACTTTGAATTTTAGCTAAAATGATTGACCTTTTATTCTGTCGCGTTATTAATTATATCATATCTCTTTATTTGTCATAAAAAAAATTGCTTAATTGATCATCGCTTGCTGATCAACCAGTTACAAATATTTCAGACATATTTAAAAACGCAATTGTATGTATTGACGTGAAGCGTTAAATCTTAAGTGTTCCAGAAGGGCAGGCAGATCTTTCTTCTATGTGTCATCCGACGTAGTGTAAAAATTCGGTAATACTTTCAGTGGTCAAATCATGTGTTTCTTTTTTAAATGTATCTTTGTAAACGAATTTGTGAATAAATATTGTTTGTGTAACATTCAGTTACAAATATTTCATATTTAACAAGAAAATATCAAATGAATTTATTAACGTTTAAATGATCATACAGGTACAAAATGCCATCATTGCTCAAAAGCTTTAATAAGCACTGATTGATATATTACTGTTTGCTCAAAAGTCAGTAGCAAATATCGTTTAAATCATTTAAGTATTACATGTGATCATAGTATTTTGCTTGTTGTTTTTTCCCCATTTAAAATTAATTGTTCTAGTAAGAATTCGCTTACACGTCTGAAAATCGAGCGTCAATGATGAGTCTTTTGTTGGCGATACGCACGTCTGGCGTTAATACACAATTTAATCCTGGTGTCTATGATGTGTTCATTTTCATCACTATTGACCAATTTATGGTCACAAGTTGTATTGGTGTACGAAAATGAAGCGCCAAAAAATAATTACCGACAATCTGCTTAAAACTGACAACTCAAAATGGAGTCAAAGGCTCCTGCCACGTGCGGTGTGGGTAGATAAAAATTGATAAATATTTCAACTTCATTTTCCAAACACAACATCTTGTATAGTGAAGTGTTGAAATGCATAGGCTTCGTGTTGAAGACCTTACCTTGGCCTATAATGGTTTATTTTCATGAATTGTGCCTTGAACGGAGTTTTCTCATTGGCACTTTTACTACATATTTCTCTATCTATAAACAATCTTGGTCTAATGTTTTCCATATACACTGACATGTCTTTGTCTTTTGTATCCATTGAAATTAGGACAAAAATGAATTCAACGTTGATTTTCATGAAAAATAGTTGTTGGGCTTGTTAACATTAAATGGCGTGTTTTATGTTAGTCGAAAGAAAATGTCAGATAGAAGAAAAAAGCCACAACCGCACGACGTTAAGCATAAATTGTTTGTGCCATCGTGCATCTAGATTAAACAAGCTTCCTATATTGCAACAAAACCTACAACCGTATATTTTCTTTCGTCAAATATATGTTAATATATAGCTCTATTTATTTGATTTATTATGTTCTAAAGCAGCAAAAACATATAATTCTGTCTTTTTATCAAATAATGTGCTATTCCATCATAACCTGCAAAAAGATGTTTTATCTTATTTCCATGCTTTTAACAGTTTGATATCATTTTGCTATCAGAAACATGTGTAAACTGACAAATAATCATATCTTAGTATTATATTTCTGTTATCGTGGAAAATAATTCAATCGATCTAGAAAAAACTAATTTCAACCTAAAATGAGACAAAGATGCATTTACCTCTGATATCGAACACAGCAGGTTTAGTTAAGGTATTTTTACATAGCGCCATTATTATAATACTTTTAGATAGGTTAAATCCTCCTAAAAGAATAAATTCGATATAAATTTAAACTTAATATTTATTATTTCTACATCCGGCCTTTCGGTCATAAAACTTAATAGCACGATTATCTTACTCAGACATCAACCAATCAACCAATCAAATCGTCAGATTTTGTGTTTTGATCAACAGTTTTGTATCGATTAAAGTTTAATGTTTGAGGCCCAGGTAGACACTCTTACTCTTAGCGTGTTTTATGCTAAAATTACAAGCTTTTCGTGCCATAATTGTATGTCGTGTTTGTAAGCTGTTGAAAGAGCCGTGGTGTAGTGGTTAGTGCATCGGACTACTAACACAAAGGTTCCTGGTTCGATTCCCGTTTGGGATGAAAATTTCAGGAACTCAATTTTCGGCTCTCCCTTGACACCATTTGCGAGTATGGTCTTGAGGAAACGATGATAGTCCGTCGGACGGGGACGATAAATGGCTGACCCGTGTTAAGAGAGAGCCATATCTCTTGCACGTTAAAGACACCCTTGTAGATTTCGGAAAAGAGTAGGCTAATGCCGCTACAAGGCAGCACTCGCACCCGCAAAGTGGAAAGGGATTTATATAAGTTGCAAAACTTGTTTCCCAATCCACTATAAATAAATATGTTTAAACTAAGCTGTTACTACAGTGAGTTACAATTACATTTACATTTAAATGTGTTTAGATCCTGTATGCTGAGTTTATTTAGATGAGTAAAGGTCAATATAACCAATTGATATTGGTTTGTTTTACTGTCTAATTCTGATCATTCACTGGGGTAAGCAATCACTGCATTGAGTTTCTAGTAAATATTAACATTGAAATGTGTCTAGATGAGTAAAGGTCAATACAATCATTTGACATTGGTTTGTATTATTGTAGAATTCTGATCATTCACTGGGGTAAGCTATAATTGCATTGAGTTTCTAGTAAATAGAAACGTTTAAATGTGTTTAGGTGAGTAAACGTCAATACAATCATTAGACATTGGTTTTGCTTACTGCATACTTCTGATCATTTATTGGGGTACGCAACTGTTAGTTTGGTGGCGTCATTAACATCTTATGGTAAGGATTTGGCTTATCGTTGAGTTTCCATCAGTGAATAAGCCTAACAATTAACAAATTAGACTAAACTAGAATTGACAAAGCTTTCATTTACTTTGGTTTAAATATGATAGATATTCATTTGTCTCTATAGGGAAATGTCTTCATGTTATATGACGTTAAGTGTGGTTCGTTGTTGTTCCGTCGGTTTGTCAATAGAATAGTGAAATAGTACTCAATTGACCCTCGCTGTTAGTTTATAATTATTCTATATAAAACAAATCTAATTTTAAATATTTATCAATACCGTTTTTAAAATTTCATTAAATGTTATGCTAAAATTACGAATTTTTCGTGCTATCATTGTATGACGTGTTGGTAAGCTGTTATTACGGTGCGTTACTAGTCAATAGAAGCATTCAAATGTGTTCAGATGAGTAGAGATCAATATAACCAATTGATATTGGTTTGTCTTACTGTAGAATTCTGATCATTCACTGCAGTAAGCTATCATTGCACTGAGTTTCTAGTAAATATTAACGTTTAAATGTGTCTAGAAGAGTAGAGGTCAATACAATCATTTGACATTGGTTTAGCTAACTGCATACTTCTGATCATTTACTGGGTTACGCCACTGTTCGTTTGATGGCGTCTTTAACATCTTATGGTATGGATTTGGCTAATCGTTGAGTTTCAATCAGTGAATAAGCCTAACATAGAATTAACAGGGCTTTCATTTAATCTGTGTTAAAAATGATAGGTATTCAGTTGTCTCTATAGGAAAATGTCTTCATGTTATATGACGTTAGGTGTGCTTCTTTGTTGTTTCAGCGGTATATCAATAAGATAGTGAAACAGTACTCATTTGAGCCTCGCTGTTAATTTATAATTATTCTGTATCAAACAAATTTAATTTTAAATATTTATCAATACCGTTTTTATAATTTCATTAAATGTTTTGTAAATATTACGAACTTTTCGCACTATAACTGTATGCCGTGTTGGTAAGCTGTTACAACAGTGAGTTACTAGGAACTATTAACATTGAAATGTGTTCACTTGAGTTAAGGTCAATATAATCATTTGCCATTGGATTTGCTTACTGTATACTTCTGATCATTTACTGAAGTACGCTACTGTTAGTTTGATGGCGTCTTTTACATCTTAAGGTAAGGATTTGGCTAATCGTTGAGTGTCCATCAATGAATAAGCCTAACAATTAACAAATCAGACTAAACTAGAATTAACAAAGCTTACTCTGTGTTAAATTTGATAGGTATTCAGTTGTCTCTTTTGGGAAATGTCTTCATGTTATATGACGTTAAATTGTGTTCTTTGTTGTTCCGTCGATATGTCAATAATATAGTGAAATAGTACTCAATTGACCTTCATTGTTAATTTATAATTATTCTATATCAAACAAATTTAATTTTAAATATTCATCAATACCGTTTTTATAACTTCATTAAAAGCTTTGGTTTTCTTTTGAGTTCATACAGTATGTATAATTCACTATATCACGTGGTATATGGTGCTGGTGTGATCAGGTGTGTCTTCACATTTTATTCCAGTCGGCTATTGAATATAAAATGTATTCTGCTTAGTTCACTCACACTAAGATTGGTAATGGAACAGTATAAAGGAGTGAAGAACCCAACCCAGCGTAGACCACGTTTTTCTTAAACGCTATTTAAGGAATAACTTGTTTGCCTGTCTAACATTGAAAAGGTGGTGCACACGGAATATTAAGAAAGTTTGTAAAAAAAATTCTTTAAACAAATTATTAGTGATTTCTTTAAATTTCACTTATGAGGAGTAAATTTATAAAAAAACCTTTGGTGAAGTCACGGTCACATGACAAAATTGAGTGTATGACCCGACAGACAAAACACTTTCATCATATTTCAAAGTATAAGATTTAAAGTAAAATATGAAACTTGTATAACACAATTTTTGTCTTGTATTCCCTTAATTTTGCTTTGATGCGAATGAGATGGGTGTATTTAAATTCCAAACATGTTACTGAACAACTGTTTGTGCTTTATAATTGTTTATTTTTATCGTTGTAAAATAATGTCTTAACGTGGGCAATGCTCCTGTTGATTCTAATTGAAAAATAAACATCCACTTTTCTATATTTTTACATTCAAATCGAAAATCGAACAATGTGAAAGACAATGAAGGATCAACATACCCATCCCCGCGCATACCACATTTTGTATCATGCTTTTGTTTTATTATAATGTACTGATAGAATGACTTTTGTATATTGTACGTATTAAAACGGCAATCAAATACTGCAATTAGAGGTAAAAAGTACGAACTGAATGTAAACATGGTAAACAATCTTTTCAGATCTTGTCTTTGTTTTAAGCTGTAATTATTTTATTTATTAAAAAAATACACCTCTACTCTATATTTTCAAAGACAACGAGTCTAAACACTGATAATTGACTGTTCTGTATGCCCTTACAAGCTGTCATAAAGATAGTGGATAATTTGTTATTGGATATACAGTAAAATGTTGTATTCAGTACAAGGAATGGAATATGTATCAATTTTCCAAGAAATTGGCTTAAAGCAAGATCAATGCATGTTTCCTTAATACATTTAATTATTCATGGCCATGCATTTGGTCATAAAATGGCATTTCTTATTGGATATTGTGTAAAATAATGTAGTCACAACTAGGGATGGAATTTGTATAAAGTTTCAATAAAAAAATTTAAAGAAAGGACAGTTGTTTTTTCTTCTGTTCGTTGTGGCCGTATAGATTGTCTGTCATAAATATGGTAATTTTTTTCTGATTGGATATTGGGTAAAATGATGTTATACCGTATAGCGGGTAATTTTTGCTTATTTTCACGGATAGAACAAAATCGTGAAAATAAATTCCACCAAATTAAAAGTGTAAATCCCAAGGTATTGATGACAATTTTGAAATCGCCAAAATAATAACCGCCAAAATATTTCGTAAACCTTATTCAATGGAAATCGCAAAATTTTAGAATAAGGGTCATTATTATTGATTGACATTGGATTTGCCTACTGTATACTTCTAATTATATATTGAGGTACGCCACTATTCGTTTGATGGCGTCTTTTACATCTAATGGTAAGGATTTGGCAAATCAAAGAGTTTCCATGAGTGAATAAGCATAACAATTAACAATTTATTTTAAGCTAGAATTAACAAAGCTTTAAACCCGAGAAAACAACCCGCTATACGATAACAATTAGGCATGGCATCGGTATTAAGTTTCCAAGATCTTGGTTCAAAGAAAAAAGGATAGGGCATGTTTTTTTGTTATTTTTTGTTCTTTTGACGTGGGTGTATTCTATCTAATATTATCATACAAACTATAGATAAGCAAAGTTTTATAATTTGTAGGTCATAGTGACCTTATACTCCCACAGATAACTGTTCTCCAATCCATTTCACCCAAAAAATCACTAGCATGATTTCTTCTTATTGAATATTTTCACTATTCCCCTGTTTATATTGATTTGACGTTGGTGGCTTGCTAACACGTTGAGGTATAAAACTTTCACTTCTTCGTTGATAATTAGGTGTTAATCAACCATTTTCTAAAATAAGAAAATGCATATACCTATTCAGCAATATGACAGTTGTTATCCATTCGTTTGTTGATTTGAGCTTTTGATTTTGTACATTACTTCTACTTAAGTTTATTTTCTTGTGTGTATTTTTTCGTATCGCGTTTCAGTATTAAACTTTTATTTCCACTAATGCTCCGACAGCATTCTCCGTTCCGTTTCACTCATCAATGAATTACATTACTCTTTCTGATTAAATATTTGTACAATTCTTTCTGTTTACATTGTTTCGACGTTGATATCATGTTCAAAGTCTGCGGATTGAAATGATGATAGATTTATGATATGGTTGTAAGCTCAACTAAATCGTAATAAAATTCTTTCCGCTGTAATAGTGCTTATAGATAATCAAATGCTCACCGTGAAACCGTTAAATGCGAGCCTGGGTGTATTAAATGATTATTAAAATCTCATTTCCAAATTACTTTTTAATGTTTTAATTCATTAGCTTGAACATTAATAATCGGTCTAAATAGAATAACAAATTTCAGAAAATAAACAGATAAAGAAAACATGCAATTAGGTTGGCTATACTTTTATAAAGTATACAGTTTTATGTTGTTTTAATGTTTGTAGCTTAACCCTGGTTAAAAATGATTCAGATAAAATTTAGTTCTTCTCTATATATCATGTATTTGTTGGCGTTTTATTTCAAGTGACACAATTTCCTTCCGTAAATAGAGTACTAAAATACACATTTTGTATAAAAGGTCTTCTTTGTTTGTAATGTTACAACACAGCTACATTCTGGAGAAATATCGGTATTAGATATAGAACGTTATACAAGTAAATATAAAAAGTGATTCTATTTATTTTGTTAGAGTAACAGAGTTTTGTTTTTGTGTAGTTGTAAAATACATTTTTTTAACCCCATAAAAATATTCATTTTTTTATAAAAAAGATTGGTTTAATGTAAAACAATTTCCAGAAGACTCGGAGTTTTCTTGTTTTCCGTGTATTTTTCAGAGTAAGGGATTCTTTTTTTTTTTTTTAAATTGTTTATCTTCTTTTTTATAAACTGGCATACAAGTTATCGTTCATCTAATACCAATAATAAATAAGATGATACTTTCAAAATATTGTATTTTAATTAGCTTTGGTTGTGATATAACCCTGTGCTATGGAACGCCGTTACTTCAGTCATCAATTAATCAAAAACATATACTTAAGGTGGTACCTAACACTACAGGGAGATAACTCTGTAAAGTCAGTGAAACGTTTTAATTACGTTGTGTTGTAAAGGGAATATTAAGCTTCTCAATGATCAAAATTGATGTTTGTCAAATTGCTATATAACCAGTGTGATTTTTCTGACAAAACGGTTGGTTCAAAATTTTTTAATTTTTTAAATTTTTTGTTTAAGGGTCAAAGTAAATATTTTGAATAAATTTTATGAAAATTAAACGAGCCAAATTAATTTTAGTGAAAGTGTTGGGTACCACCTTAAACTGAAAAAAAGTCAGTGTTCTCGACAATTAATATCGAAGGTTCATAAGAAATAAAAATTCAGTATGCAATAAATTATGATCAAAAATAGTTTGAAATCCATTCCATGCCGATATTACCGATAAACGACCAGTTATTAAAAAAGCCACAACCGAACACATCTAAGCACAAATGATTTGCCGTCGTAATTCATAAATGCATTTTGATTTTAATTTCTAGGATTGCAACAAAATCTGCAGCTGTATATTTTCTTTCGTTAAATATATATATAGATTTAAAGCTTTATTTATTTAGATTTAGTATATTCTAAAGTAGTAAAAACATGTAATTCTGTCTTATAATCAAATAAAGTGTTATTTCACCACAATCTACCGAGATAACTTTATAGTATCTTCATGATTTAAACAGTTTGATATCGTTTTGCTATAAGAAACACGTATAAACTGACAAATAATCTTAGTATTATATTTCTTTTATCGTGGAAAACAATTCAATCGGCCTGAACACTAATTTTAACTTCAATTAGACAACGATGATGATGCTTCTGATATCGAATAAATCAGGTTTAGCTGAGGTAATTATATAACCTCAAATGCTCACCCTTTTGAGCACCTCATATCATCCCTAGCTTTTGTTGGTGTTCGTGTTTTTTATTCTTTAGTTTTTTATGTTGTGTCATGTGTTCTATTGTTTGTCTGGGTTTTTTTCTATTCTAAGTCATGGCGTTGTAAGTTTATTTTCGATTGATGACTTTGACTGTCCCTTTGGTATCTTTCGTCCCTCTTTTATTATAATACTTTTAGATATGTTACATCCTCCTAAATGAATAAATTCGATATCAAACTAAAACCTAATCTTTATTATTTCTACATCCGGACTTTCGTTCATAAAATTTAATAGCACGATTATTGCACTCAGACATCAACCTATCAATGCGTCCGATGTTGTGCTCTGAGCACAACTTTTGTAACAATTATAGTTTTTTATGTTTGAGGCCCAGGTAGACAGTTTAGCAGAGAGTGTTAACGCTCAAAATACGAACTTGTAACGGTATGTCGTGCTGGTAAGCTGTTACTACAGTGAGTTACTACAATGTAGTTAATATAAACATTTGAATTGTTCTGATAAGCAAAGGTCGATATAATCAATTGACATCATTGGTTTTGCGTATTGTATACTTCTGATCATTCACTGGGGTAAGCTATCACTGCATTGAGCTCTACTTTAGTAGTAAATATAAAAATTTAAATGTATTAAGATGAGTGAAGGTTAATATAATCATTTGACATTGGATTTGCTTACTGTATACTCTTAATCATTTACTGCGGTACGCTACTGTTCGTTTGATGGCGTCTTTAACATCTTATGGTAAGGATTTGGCTCATCGTTGAGTTTCCATCAGTGAATAAGCCTAACAGTTTACAAATTAGACTAAACTAGAATTAACAAAGCTTTCATTTACTTTGGGTAAACTATGATAGTTATTCAGTTGTGTCTATTGGGAATGTCTTCATGTTATATGGGGTTAAGTGTGGTTCGTTGTTGTTCCGTTGGTATGTACATA
Source organism: Mytilus trossulus (assembly GCF_036588685.1). Lineage (NCBI taxonomy): Eukaryota > Metazoa > Mollusca > Bivalvia > Mytilida > Mytilidae > Mytilus > Mytilus trossulus. The sequence continues at coordinate 60,100,436 of NC_086377.1, read as the reverse complement.
AAATAGTAAAATAGTACTCAATTGACCCTCGTTGTTAATTTTTAACTATTCTATATCAAACAAATTTAATTCCAAATATTTATATATATCCTTTTTATAATTTCATTAACATATTCACCCTCGCTGTTAATTTATAATTGTTCCATATCAAACTTTTTTATTTTATTTATCAATGCCGTTTTTATAATTTCATTAAATGTTTTGCTAAAATTACGAACTTTTCGTGCTATAATTGTATGCCGTTTTGGTAAGCTGTTACTACAGTGAGTTGCTAGTAAATATAAACATTCAAATGTGTTTAGATGAGTAAAGATCAATTTAATCATTTGACATTGGTTTAGCTTACTGTATACTTCTGATTATTTACTGGGGTACGCCACTGTTTGTTTGATGGCAGGAATTACCTGTGAATGGGGACAAAGTCTATGCATTTATTTTTAAATCAACAATGTTAAAAAGAGAAACGGAAATACCGTAACGTTTCCGAGTTTGGTTCTGTTGTTAGGGATTTTAGTTGTGACGTTATTTAAGTTATGACGTCATATTCAATGTAATCAAAGAAACGCTGTCATCAGATAACGTTTTTTTTTATTAACAAACATTTTTTTTAATGAATTAGTAGTAGTTTCTATCTTATGGTAATGAATTGGCTCATCGTTGAATTTCCATCAGTGAATAAGCCTAACAATTAATAAATCAGACTAAACTAGAATTAACAAAGCTTTCATTTACTTTCGGTTAAATATGAAAGGTATTCAGTTGTCTTCATGTTATATGACGTTAAGTGTGGTTCGTTGTTGTTCCGTCGGTTTGTCAATAAAATAGTAAAACAGTACTCAATTAACCCTCGCTGTTAATGAATAATTATTCTATATCAAACAAATTTAATTTTAAATATTTATCAATACCGTTTTTATAATTTCATTAAATGCTTTAAATAATTTACTATCTCTGGTGGTATAAGGTGCAGGTGTGTCTACACAATGTATTACAGTCGGTTATTGAATACAAAATGTATTCTGATTTTAGTTCATCAACACTCAGACTGAAAATCGAACAGTATTAAGGAGTGAAGAAACCATCCCAGCGCAGACCAAGTTTTTTCTTAAACGCTATTTAAGTAATGACTTGTTTGCCTGTCTATGAAGGAATAACATTGAAGTTTTGGTGCACATTAAATATTAAGAAAATTTGTAAAAAACAATCTTAAAAACAATGATTACAGTCGTTTCTTATAATTTATTTCTAAATTTCACTTATTTCTCTTTGTGTTGCATTTTAACGTTGAGTCGTTTGTGTTTTCTCTTATTTTTGAGATATTGAGATAAGACGTGGCACGGTACTTGTCTATCCCAAATTCATGTATTTGGTTTTCATGTTACATTTGTTATTCTCGTGGTGTTTTGTCTGATGATTGGTCTGTTTCTGTGTGTGTTGCGTTTCGGTGTTGTGTCGTTGTTCTCCTCTTATATTTAATGCGTTTCGCTCGGTTTTGGTTTGTTACCCCGATTTTGTTTTTTGTCCATGGATTTATGAGTTTTGAACAGCGGTATACTACTGTTGCCTTTATTAGGAGTAATTTAAAAAAAAACGTTGGTGAAGTCACGGTCACATAACAAAATTGAGTCTATGAGCCGATAGACAAAACGCTTCCATTATATTTCAAAGTATAAGATTTTAGATGAAATATGAAACTTGTATAACACACATCTGTTCTTGTATTCCCTAATTTTTGTTTGGAGGCGAATGAGATGGGTGTATTAAAATTCTAAACATGTATCTGATCAACTGTTTGTGCTTTGTAACTGTTGGGTTGTTTTTTGTTGTTGTTGTAAAATAATGTCTTAACGTGTGATATGCTCCTGTTGAGTCAATCTAATTGAAAAATAAACATCCTCTTTTTTATATTTTTACATTCAAATCGAAAATCGATCAATCTGAAGGAGTAACATACCCATACCTGCGATAAACCTCATTTTGTATCATGCGTTTGTTTAGATATAGGAAAGTGTGGCATAAGTGCCAATGAAACAACGCTCGTTGTTATGATTATAAAGTACTGATAGAATGACTTGTGTGTATTGCAAGTATTTACACGGCAATCAAATGTCGCGTTAAGGGATCAAAAAGTACGAACTAGATGTTAACATGCTAAACATTCTTTTAAGATCTTGCCTTTGTTTAAGCTGTTATTATCTTATTTATTAAACAATATACCATTGCTTTATATTTTCAAAGAAAAAGAGTCTAAACACAGATGATTGTTTCTATGTATCTTCTGTTGTTTATGGTCTTAAAAGTTGCCATAAAAATGGTAAGGAACTTGTTATTGGGTATACTGTAAAATGTTGTAGTCACAACTAGGCATGGAATTTGTATGAAATTGCCAAGAAACTGATTTAAAGGAAGAACAGTTCACGTGTCTTTAATACTTTTGTTATTCATGTTATTCATGGTCATAAATTTGGTCATGGCATGGTAGGGAATTTCTTATTGGGTATTGATTAAAACGATGTAGCCACAACTAGGCATGGTATCGGCGTCAGTTTTCAAAGATATTGGTTTAAAGAAAGGAGATTGCATCTTTCTTTGCGACTTTATGTTATTTCTTGTAATTGAATATTTCTTCTATTTATCTGTTAATTTGATTTGACGTTGGTAGTTTCTACAGATAATCTTAATCCGTTCCATTTACCCCCATCCATGATTTACATGATTCCTTCTTATTAAACATTTGTACTTTCCTCTTGTTTACATTGTTTCGACGGTGGTAGCTCGTAAAAGTATAAAAGTCTGTCGATTAACCTAATGATAGATTTATGATATGATTTCAAACCTAATTAAATCGTGATAAAATCATCTCCTCTATTGCAGTGTTTATAACTAATTAAATTCTCACCATGAAACCGTTAAATGCGAGTCTGGTTGTATTAAATGATTATTAAAATCTCATTTCCTAATTACTTTTCAATGTTTTAATCCATTAGCCTAAACATTTATAATTGGTCTTCATAGAAAAAACAAGATTTAGAAAATAAACAGATAAAAAAAAAATTTTAAGAAGGCCTACTTAACTTTTATGAAGTATTCGGTTTTATGTTATTTTAATGTTTATAGCGTAACCCTGGTTAACACATGATTTAATTGAAAATTAGTTCTTCTCCCCATATCATGTATCCGTTCCATTTTTTTAGTGACATAATTTCCTTCGTAAATACAGTACTAAAAGCCAGCCGTGGTGTAGTGGTTAGTGCATCGGACTACTAACACAAAGGTTCCTGGTTCGATTCCCGTTTGGGATGAAAATTTCAGGAACTCAATTTTCGGCTCTCCCTTGACACCATTTGCGAGTATGGTCTTGAGAAAACGATGATAATCCGTCGGACGGGGACGATAAATGGCTGACCCGTGTTAAGAGAGAGCCATATCTCTTGCACGTTAAAGACACCCTTGTAGATTTCGAAAAAGAGTAGGCTAATGCCGCTACAAGGCAGCACTCGCACCCGCAAAGTGGAAAGGGATTAATATAAGTTGCAAAACTTGTTTCCCAATCCACTATAAATAAATATGTTTAAACTAAAACTAAAAGCCATATTGTGTATCAAAAGTATATCTTGATTTTTTTAAGATATAACTCGGTTTCATTCTTAAAAGGGAACAGTATTAGATACAGAAAATTGTGAGTTTTATTTTCTTATTTCTTTTTCAGCGTTTTGTTTTTTTGTGTAATTGTTTAATACATATTTCCGTCATTAAGATATTTTTTTAAAGGGAAAGAACAGTATTAGGACAATTCATCTTTCTAGAAAATGTAATTATCTTTGTTTTTTTTTAATTGTTAAAAGTAAGGGAGTTTTTGTTTTGTCTGATTGTAAAATACTTATACTCTTCTTTATTTCTTTCCACTGGAATAAACAGTTATCGTTCATCTCTTACCAATAATAAATAAGATAATACTTTAAAAACATCGTTTAATAGTTAGCTCTGGTCGTGACATAACCCTTTCCGATAATGCGATGTTTAGCAATCACCTATTAATCAAACATATCAACATAAGCTCAAAAGAAAGTCAGTGTGATTAAATATATTAATATCAAAGGTTGATAAAAGATAAAAATTTAGTTTGCAATAAGTTATGGAATCTATTTCATGCTATTATTTAACCTATAAAAAGACCAATTATTGTTGTTTATCGTCATACATAATTATTACTCGAATAAAAATTTAAGTTTAAGCCATGCTGTTAGTTTTCACACCTAGGGGCATTAATATATTTTTCTGTCTGTGCGTCCGTTCGTTCTTTCGTCCGTCTGTCCTACTGCACGTTTAAGTATTTGGTCAAGGTATTCAGATGTAGTTGAAAACCAGTCAACTTGAAACTTAGTACACATGTTCCCTATGATATGATCTTTTAAGAAATGAAAGCTTCTTTTTGTAAATTTATTGGGGTGTAAAAGCTATGACCGAAATACATTTTGTAAAAAGCGCAGAAGCGCTTCGTTCTAAAAATATGCGCACGGTCAACTTTTGTCTAGTCATGCACCTGGGCTAACAGATTTCTTGATGTATTATTGTTTGCTTCAAATCCAGTTGCAAATAGTTTATGTAATTATAAACGAAATAAAATAACTTACGTTTAAACGATCATAAATGTGCATAATATCATCATTTAACCTTAAAGGGGAAAAGGGGGGGGGGGGGGGGAAATACGAAATATAACTTACCCGTCAATTGATTATCATTGTTTGCTTGAAATCCAGTGGCAAATCTTTCATAAATTTGTTACTTTTTTTAATTGAATGTTAAATTTTATTCCATTGAACATTAATTGTTCTACAAAGAGTTACTAAACACATCTTAAAATGATCTTAAATTAGGCTCACACACACACTGTGTGTTTAACTCACCCTCTGGCGTTTTTGCACTTACTTAGGGCAATGTTCAATAATTATAAGAGTGATGATGAAAACAAGGTTATTGGGTTAAATAGTTATATCACAACTATTTCGTTTTTTCTGTTTGATAACTGCAGTATTTCGATGTGATAAAAATCAAATTCAAATCATAGCGCCATTGTTAAACATGACTCATATGAACGATACATTGGCGTACACAAGTGTTTGTTTGTATATTTTGGAGTTTAGAATGACAACCATTTTCCCAGAGCTAGTACAGATTTTTCTTAATCTTAAAGCCGTCTTCGAGTTCTTAATTTGCTCGTTGTGTTGAAGAACCTTTCGGCTGTTTTCTGCTTTTGGTTTGGCTGTGGTGTCCCTTTGACATATTCTCTATTTCCGTTGCTAATTTTATGTAGAAGACCTTTAAGTTGTAAGTAATTTCATTAACTAATAATCTGCTCAACTAAACTTTTTCAAAGATAAAATATGATAATCGAACAAATTGCAATATTTAACAAGTCTCTGCTATAAAATGCGATCGTTGGTTATCGATCTAGCCAAACAGATGATTGTCTGAGTGGAAGTTGTAAATGGTATCGCCATATGTATACCCCAATTATAAAGTCGATTCAGATTGTTTTTAATGGACTGATTAGCACTTAGAAGCAGTTTTATATCTGTGATTTTATAATTCTTATTATAAAAGGTATTGTTGACATCTATTTTCTTTAATTTAAATTATAATTAGCAATCTTTTGGAGTCTATTATTTTCAATACTATTAAAGCGAACTGTTTGAATACTACTTTTTAATTTATTTCATTTGAAATGAAGAGATTATCTCTTTGATGCAATTTAATCTCTATGAATTAACAATTCTTATTAGAAAAAGGTACTGTTAATACTTTCTTAATTATCAATTTTCTTTCATATAAATATTTAATTTTCAATGATTAAACTGTTAGAATATTGAAAGTATTTCTTTCAATTATTAAAACTTAACTTATTAATTTCCTTTGAGGTTTATCGGAGAGAAATATCTCTTTAACGCAGATTAATCTCTGAATTTAATTCTTATATTAAACAGGTACGATAAACATTTTTTTACTTATCAATTTTCTTTTGATTGAAATTGTTATGTCCAATGCTATTAAAGCGAACTGTTACGGCATTGTCTTGGACCGAGTACCAATATGTTTAAAAATAGATTAGGTAACCTGTCGAAAAATTTGTATAGTCGGTAATATGAAAAGGTATATTGTCTTTAATTGTTAATTATCATTTTTAATATCATACTAATGGCACGTGTTTATCACTTCGTAATTATAATTACAAAAAGTATTGTTAACTCGCAGTTTTGTTGGCTTATCATTGGTTGATTTTTTTCAATGTTAAGCAAACTGGAAGAACATGACTTTTAAATGTTCGTCGAGTTTGAATTGAGAAATGAACTCTAAGGGGCAGTTTTAAATCTGTGAATTTAAAACACTTATTTTAAGACAGTAACAATCAAAACAAATGAGCAAAGAAAGTCTCACGAAACCAATGGACATTTACATTAATGGGAAGGGTAAGCATTTCCTGCACCGTATACGGCACCCGTCGTGTTCTGTTTTGTATTTACTACTTTAATGTCTCGCTATGTTTTATCTCATGTTATAAATGATATTGTTTTTCTTGTACACCTGTATGTGAGGTTAAAAGTACAAACAAGTGAAGTTTACATTCCGTCTTAATGACTAATAATTTTTCTTTGATTTAATTTATTTTCAATTCTATGCGAACTGTTTGAACATTACCCTTTGATTGACTTTGATTAGAAATACTAACTCTTAGTACTGAGCAAACTGTTTTTTAATAAGTTAGCTTTTTCTTTTATTATCGCTATAGGTATGAACCAGGTGTTGTATGCGTCTTTATTAAACTTTTATCAGAGTTATTTTTTTTAAAAGCTCATATTTTTATTTGTTTTTGCTCTTGTGTTCTCTTTTGAATAAACAAATGTTCTAAAAATTTAGAGTAGCTGATATTGTTTTTATTATATATATATATATAAATATTACATAATTACGTCTTTCAAGGGTCAAACAGGACCTCCTTTGAATAAACAAGGCAAAAATTTAGATCCTTTCCAAAGCTGGCTTTGCTCGTTGTTGTAGGTCGTACAGTAATCTACAGTTGTTAATTTCTGTGTCTTATGATATCTTGTAGAGATTTGTCTGATTTGCAATAATATCACATCCTCTTTTTTTATATAAATTCCCCCAAAAGATAATTTCCTTTCTTCTCATGTAACAGAGGCTATTAATTAGATCTTTTTAATAAGATCATATTCTGTGTGAAATCGTAAGCACGCAGTCTGGTAGTTATGCAGAAAATAATTCATTACTCAATCAAGGATATTACGATTTAATTGAATGTATCGTCTTTGCGTTCAGGTGAAGATCCAAGATTTTTAATAGAGAGAGCGCAATTCTCAAAACATTTGGACGATTTAATGCTAAAATTTGATAAATTTTCTTATCATTAAAATTATAACCAATCAACAGAGGGGGGTGTTCGCCCTCTACACCACATGGATTGCCTTTCAACACTAAGGTTCTTAATAAATAAAAAAGTTACTACCACAATATGGTCGACAGGCCTAACAGTAGTTAGTCATAAAAGTCAATTAAGATCTTAATATAAAACTTATTTTGCACTGATTATGTCGTTACGTTAGGTCCGTCTGTATGTTTTAAAATACAAGTTTGAACGTTTAATCATTTAGATAAGATATTAAGATTTTTTTTTATCAAAATCATGAATAAGTTACTTTGAAATGTTTGACTAGCTATAAAGTGTTCAATTGAATAGAGCTGCAAACAAAATAACGTTAAAGTCATGAGAAACCTCAAATTAAAAAAAATATGCATATGTTTTTTTATAACAAAATGGATAGTTTTCAATTTACAACTTATGTACATATACCTTTTTCTCAGGAAAATGTTTAATTTGTTCACATACAGAAGATGTTTACTTATTTTCAATTGTTTGCTGCTTCCAGGAAGCAATTCGCCGACATATTTTCCGTATGCATAGTAACCTGAGCGTGACCCTCCTCGTAAAAAATCCGGTGATCGCAATACGCATGGATCTGTCATTAAAATAAACAATTATCTGATTAAACATGTTAAAGACTTGCTCAATATCCATGCTTTTTGTTATTTGTTTACTTTAAGGTAACAATCGGTAAACTTCGGCTTCAAAACACTGCATTAAAGAGCAGCTATATTTGTTAAAAAATAAAAGACAGATAGAAAAAAAATTGACGATTTTACGATATATTTGCGTAAAAAATGATAAAATCGTGGACAGAGGTCTAAGTTTATGATATATAAATGCATTGGTTTAAGAATTGGATAAACATTATTTTTCACAACTAACTCGTTTCTTATGACTTAAAGTACGAACGAACGATGCATCGATATATTTTGTCTTCCCATAAGGTATCATAATAAAATAGGAGACATTACAATTTGTAAAGAAACAAAAAAAAAATATAAATAGTTGCAACCATTGATACCCATTGCCACATGTGGAGCAGGATATGATTACACGTGAGTACAACCCTATTTTTTTGTTTGGGTTTATTCTGTATGTACTATTAAAATGGTTGGTCTTTTTTCCAGATATGGATTCGTCAGTTTATTTTCGACTTATGAGTTTGAATTTTATATTTCGTCTCTCTTTCTCTTCTTGAAATGGCGTAAAGAATATTTAACATATCGCCCATAGGGTGTATATAAAAACAAACATGTCAAGATTAATAAATTCTTAACAATGAAATAAAGCAGACTTCCGATGCATTTCATAAAAAAATGTAGTAAAAGTATAAAGAATATTAAAATTTGACACCAGGAAAGTCTGTCTTAATGAAGAAAAACTTTCAATCGTCATTCACGTTTTTTTTTATCTATTTTCTCTGGTAAAGAAAGTAAGGCGAAATCTACACCAGTGTTACCCACATAATTTATACTTACATCAGAAAGCATAGAGTGTATATAAATAAAAACAAGTCAAGGTTAAGCATTTCTTTACATGAAATAAAGCAGATTCCTGATGTATTTCATTAATGAGGATAGTAAAAATTGACACCTAAACCGTCTTGCTCAATGATGAAATGCATTCATTCAATCGTGATTTACAAATATGTTTCCTTTGATCTATTTTCTCGTGTAAAGAAAATAAGGCGAAATCTTGTACTACACGAATGTTACCTACCAAATAAGACTTGTTCCCGGAATTTTGCTTACATGAGCAACGATAGGATGTATATAAATACAAACTAGTCAAGATATAGCATTTCTTAACATGAAGTTAAGCAGATTTACGATGCATTTTATTAAATTGACACTAGAATAGTCTGACTTAATGAAATGCATTCTTTTGTGATTTACGAATATGTTTTCTTTGATCTTTTACCTGATATAAAAATAGTTTTCTTTTGTCATGCAAAATCTACATAGTTCAAGCAAACAAACAAAGTATTTGAAGAAATATATCGACATTTAACTTTTCCTTTTCGCATATTTCCAGTTTCAGAACATTTTATATTAAGAATGTCATTAAGTCTTATTACTCAGAAAAGGATGAATCTATGTAATCTTCATTAACTTTAATTAGGATTTGGTTATAACTAAATCAATGAATCAACTACTTTACAATTTTATCATACTAGTATTGAAATTACACATATTTTAAACTCATTCTTTATCATTCATTTCTGAAGTGAAAAATAGATCAAAGTTGAATTTCATCAAGCTTGCATTAAAAAATGTCATGTATTCATGCTTCGTTTACAACAATATGACTTCGGTCTTCTTGTATAAACTGCGGAAGAAAATAATGACCGTCAATTGACTTCTTTCATCTGTAAAGCGTACATTTGTAGCAATAAAAACCTTGTCAAAGTGGGACCTTGGTTAGGCTGTGGTGGATGTGTAAGTACGCAGAACCTTTAAAACATTGTTCTGATATGTCAGTTGGTGTCCTGTTACAAGGTATTTCCCTCTGTTCAACTTACCTGAATCCTTTTTTTTCAGTGGCAATATAAATGACCGCATTTCAGTCCAATTTTCTAACCTTGCAGCCGAACTTAAATGTACTTATTGTATTTATTGTCTCTTTTTTGTACACGTGAACTTTTTGCCACTGGACATGAAGAAACAATTCAACAATCAATCACAACAAAGAGAATAGGACGAACAGTGTAGCTGAGTATCTTATTATCTGTTTCTAATACAAGTAATAAAAAATATGAAAATGTGGTATGATTGCAAATGAGACATCTATCCACCAAAATTGATTGATTGGCAGTTGGCTTCGCTTAACGTCCAGTGACAAATATATCATGCATGTTAGCAAACATTTTAACTGGCTCCTGAAAATGAGAGCATATTGGGTAATATTCATATAACAGGCGTCTAAGAGTTGTTACAAGGTTTCTTAAAGTACAGAGAGTGTGGCACTCTCCTTCTTTACACAAGGTATCGGATTTAACGTCCCATTTCTGGCCGTATATGTGTTTGTGTTCTGTTATATTGTTCCTTTTAAAATTGTTATACGATGATGACTGATGTACCCATATTTTGACCATTTTATTTATTGTGTCCGTTTATTCAACGCATCAATGTAAATATAACGGAATTTTGTGAGACTGTCATTAAAATGAAAGGGGTTAGCGCTACAGAACCAGTTTTTATCCACCATTTTCTACATTTAAAAATGCCTGTTCCAAGTCAGGAATTTGACAGTCCTTGTCCATTCGTTTTTGATGCGTTTTGTTATTTGATTTGGCCATGTGATTATGGACTTTCCGAATTGATTTTCCTCTAAGTTCAGTATTTTTGTGATTTTATTTTTTCTGACCGGACCTCTATAATCCAACAACCAAATTACGTAGTTGTAACTATAGGTCACTGTATTGTATTAAACAGTGATCAAACCCAATACCGTAAAGCTATTAAATGCAAACGAGAACACAAACGAACTTGTTTTTATAAAACAATAAACGAACAACAAATATGATATACATCAACTATAATGCTCAATTCAATATAATAATCGTTTTAATAACGCTTGGGACATAATTAACAGCCACTAGACATCATAAGATTGAATCAATAAATCTATTATTTTATATAATTAATGTAATAAATGGTTATTTACTGCACTCATATTTCGCTTTAAATATTTTTATTTTTAAAATGACGGCGTTATGGTTCCTTCTAGGGCAATGCATACGATTTGTTTGTCATCCAAAATTGCTTAAAGTAGTTAACAATTATTATTTATCCTGCAATCAGCTTACTATGGTATAAATAATATGTACACAAAAAGATTGTTGCTCTTTGTGTACTTGTACAAATAAGATTTCCTGTTACCCCCCCCCCCCCCCCCCTTTGGCTATGTTGACTTAACGATTATATGGATATTTCGTTTTCCGTAACAGTTCCTTTTGAGGTCCTCTTTGTAAAAAAAGATGATTTCTTTGAAAAATTAGAGACAAGGATTTGGATTTAAACAACTAGAATTTCAAGTGACGGGCGTAATTTCAAATTGTTATTTAGATCAAGATCGAAAGGCAATATAAAAGAAAACTATAATAATGTTTTTATCTTTATACACAGTTATCGAAGACATACTATTGTCAAGATCTATTATTGTTATGACTGGGAGTTAAAATGTAAAATAAAAACCCGAAATGTTTAATCGTCAGATGTATTTCCAAGATGGCCCTATATTTTGACGGGTACAATAATCTAAATGGATAAAATATAATATAATGTTTATTCCTCGGACAAATTATTCAAGCTTACTTCCGAAATCGGTCATTATTGTGACGGGGAATCAGAACGTAAATGGATAAACCAAGAATGTTTATTCCTCGGACACATTATCCAAGATTATACTTCCGAGATTGTTCTATATTGTGACGCGGAATCAGAATTTAAATGGATAATAAAGCATTACGCTTTACTCTTCGAGAATATTATCCAAGATATATTTCCGAGATCGCTTGATACTGTCACACATTAATACGAATCGTGAGATAGACAATTTGCTTAAGGCTTATCGTCTCAAATTTTAAACAAAGCATGTTGCGTAAGATAGTTGGAAACCGGTAAACTGCGACAAATACGTCAGTTTTTAAAACAATTTCCTGTAGTGATTTCTCATTAGTTCGGAAGCTGTTATTCCATATATTCGGAAGCCTTGAAGATGTCTAGGAAATGACTGTGTATTAACATAAGTGATAACGTGTCTATGATGACAGATTTTATACTTTATGACATCATGATGGTAGATTTAGGGGAGGTTTTTATTAATTTTGCAGTATTGATGATTTTAAATCATTTGTCACTATTCTTTATAAATTTTACCTGTTATTTCCAAGCTTAATCCTTTAGCACTCCATTATTCTCGGATTTGTTTTTCTTTTGTTGCTCTATTCTTTATACTAGTTTTTCTTCTGTTTCTCTATTCTTTGTATCGGTTGGTTTGTATTCTTTATCTTTTGTCCCTTATTCTCCACCCTGTTATCCCCATTTAGTCCCTCTTTTATTGACATTACTTTCGGGTTTTCTTCTAACGTTGTATACGACATGGTTTATTTTACATAACCCTACAAACTTTGCTATCTTCCTATTGAATAACCAAAGATATGTGGCAGTAAACATTATGTTCGAATTATCTACGTCGGGGAAGTGTATGTTATTTATTATAAATGGAAAATACATGCTATCGTTTCTTTTGTTGACTAGATTTTCTGCGTGAATGTTGTAATAATTTTGGTAGATTTATAACACTTTTTGATTTTCAAATTGAAAGGAGGGGGGGAAAGGGCAAATATGTTGCCATATCATAATTTCTCACAATTTATTCTATAACATGTTATTTTCGATTACCCAGTCTCTTATCATACGACTTCTTTGACGCTGGGTTAAAAATCTTTTGATCTGTCTAATTTTCCATTGATTGCTTTTTTAAAACACTAATGAAAGCCAATGTTTGTTCGACGCCTGTCAAATTTTGAGAAATAAATATGTGTTAATATCCATTTTAAAGTATACTATCATTTGAACCTTGATTATTATCTTGTGAATAATGTAAAATTTCAAATGTAAGCCCCATTTTTGATAATAATCTTAAACAATTAAAGGTTGATGTGTTTTTAAAACTTATTGAGACGAGACATGAAAAATTGATTGAAAACACCTGAAAATCGTATTAATGTTACATACGTGTGTTAACTATACTGCAATATGCATCTATAGTAATAAACTGTGGAGGATTTTATAAGTCACTCTACGTTTATTTATTTCTATACGTTTTTTAATATGTTAGCTTGGCTGTTGGTTTCGTAATTTGCATGGGTGTACTGTTTTGTTACGAAGTCTTTTTATAGTTGACTATGTAGTAATGTGTTTGCTTATTGTTGACGGCCACACGGTGACCTATTATTGTTAATGTTTGTGTCATATCGGCTCTTGTTAAATATTGTCTCATTGGCAATCACATTTCATCCTCTTATTTGTACAGCTACCAGTGCATTGAAATACGCTTAACGTTGAAAAGGGGAGAAAGGGGGGGGGGGGGGGTCGCTTATTTGTTTAAAAGTACATTTTCTTTAGAAAAATTATAGTGAAACAGTACTGTAAAATCTATTTTTTTCTTTTAAAACATTTTCATACATTTACTGCGGTTTGCAATCCAAGAACTCGCACGGCATTTGATAATCACGTTATATGCAATCTAAGTACGAGATCGATAACGAGAGACTGGTAAAACACGGTACACTGATGGAATAATAAGACATAATTTGTTCTTTTTACGATTTTATCAATACAGTATTTAATGATTTAAGTTAGACATTATATTTGATAAGTTAATGTTTAAAACTGTCTCGCCGTATATCTCATTAATGCGTGAATGTAAGGGAGCTACCATTTGATTTTTATGGGGGGGCTAGGATGAAATTTGAAAAAAATAGGCAGGACAGGAGTTATGAGTAAAAAAAAAAGGCAGGATGAGACACTTGCAAAAAAAAAAAGTCAGGACGACAATTTAGGTAAAAAAAAGTCAGGATAAACTAAAAAAAAAAGACAGGACCGAACAGAGTGAAAAATAAAAAGGCAGGACAGGGATTACAGCTAAAAAAAAAAGGCAGGACAAAATTTTTCATCCTAGCCCCCCATAAAAATCAAATGGTAGCTCCCTAAACAATGAAAGCAGTTATCTACAATGACCTGGTTATTGTGATTTTTAAATATTAAAGTACATATTATCTATAGACAGCTACCATATGATTTTTATGGGAGAGGGGGCGAGGCTAAAATATTTAAAAAGGATCAGACAGGAGTGACGTCATGCATGAGATTCGGGTTGATTTACAAAAAAAACGTATAAAAAAGAGAGAATTGAGGTGCTGAAATATAAAAAATGAAGATACCAGACACAATTTATAAATAGAGCATGATGGCTTAACCTGTCCTAAGTAAGGAATATAATGTACAGTAGTTGTCGTCTGTTTATGAAGTTCATACGTGGTTCTAGTTTTCGTTGGTTTTTTATTTATAGAATCAGACCGTTGGTTTCCCCGTTTGAATAGTTTTACATAGTTATTTTTGAGGCCCTTTGCAGCTTGCTGTTCGGTGTGAGCTAATGCTCCGTGTTTAGGTCGTACCTTAACATAAACTGGTGTACCTTTAAAAAATGTTGCTTGGATTGAGAGTTTTCTCATTGGCACTCATACCACATCGTCCTATATCTATATAAAAAACGGAAATAAAAAAGCCCATCATGACTGTCATAGTTCTGCCTCCAGAACATCTGCTTTGTACCCGGCTTTGTTGTTGATAAACAAAGTTTTACAAATGTTTTGTTTTCTTTACATTTCAATCCTATTAATTTTAGTGTTCCCACCAAACATGTCTTTTCTTTCAATTGTTAAAATATACAATAACAAATAATTTGTTTCTCACAAACCAATAATTAGAAGAAAGAACGGGCATGGAAAGTGTCTTTTATGTGACACTATATTTCTCTATTCAGGAAATAGATTGTCACCCTGTATGAACTCATTATCATAGTAATTAAATATCAGTATTAATGGTAACTCCAATGACCGACAATATACTGAAACGTACTGAAAGAAAACTTTTATTAAGCACACGCACTGAATAAAAGAGACACTGATTTAGTGAAGACGTTAGTGTTACAGGAATAAAACTCTAATAATGCTATAATGAATCTATGTTCTTAGATTCATTTAACCAAAGACGATTTTTTTATGTCTGTGTTAGGGAAGGATCATTTAATTTCCAGGAGAGGGAGAGGGGGTGTTTTTTCCAAAAGAAATATGATTCCCAGTTTGATGAAAAAAAATATTTTAGTCAAACAGATGACAAACAAAAATATTTGACTATGAATAAAGACATAATCCACTCCCCCTTGAAGTTAAATGGCTGCTCACTTACTACTTATTAAAATAAGACCAAAAAGAATAAAAAAGAAACGTGTCTGAGGCCAGGAAACTAACTGATTTTACACCAAAAATTCTTGTTAATGTATGGTATTGATATAATACATGCGTCGACTAAATAACTCATTACATTCATACTGATTAGAAGAGTTTGAATATCTCTCGACTCTTGTTTTAATAATGCATGAGCTATTTGCCACTGAACGTTTTAGCAAACATTGGCTTTTGTTTAGATTTTTGTCTCTTTAACACATTTCTTTTTTCCATTCTGTATTTTTATAGATAAAGTAAAATATAAACGAATTGCACAAATAATATGCTAAAATTGTAAGAAATACAAAGAAAAAACGGCATACTCGAAAACGTTTTATTCTTTCGAATTCGTAAGTAATTTGGCCGGCATCGATGTGCATCTTTTTTTGTCAACTCACGTAAACAAAGACAATAGAACGTTTCAGCAAGGACAGTACTTAATTAGTTCTAACCAGAATCTTAACGACCAATGCTAGATCAATATAAGCCTTTTTGCTTCATTTTGTCCGCAGCCTAATTTATTTATTGTCACGACTGATGCAATTTGAATAAAAGAGGGTCGGGATGGGGCTCTGTATTCTGAAATATTGCAGGGTCTTTATCATCATTGTGTTATATTTTAGCATTCGTCTTTGAGCAATCGGTACGCACATGTAAAACAATGTACACAAGACGTATGGTGAAATCAAACATTTTAATCACTATTTTATGTTTGTTTGCATATTTAATAGTTAAATTTCTCATTTTAGAATGGAGTCAAACTTCACAAATGGAACATTACATGCCATAGGTAAGTGGAAATTATCAATCGGAAATACTCGTTTGAATCCGCTACTCTTCGTCTTCTTAGATGAAATTACGGAATCGGCCGAGGTGTGAAACTTATATTTGAACATAATGCTATAAATGGGCAACACCTGCCTAGAGCATGCATCTACTTTTTGTGTGTTAAAGAAATTTTCATTTAAAATTCTTACCCACTTCAATCCACTTTTTTCAGTTCTTAAACTATCTGAATTCTGGATTTGATCAAATGCCTTATTTTTACACTTGTACATGTTCTTCAAAAAACTTATTTAGATAATATGATTTGCGCACTTCGTTCCTTCATCAAGCCGCCAGACGTCTTTAAGGTAGATCATAAGTATATACTTTTTGAGATAGAATTTTCTGATACTTTTTATTGCTTTGCTAAAATGAAGATTTTACCATGGTTTTTTTTCAGAAACAAATTAAAAAGTATGGGTCACCGTGCTTTTTGCCAAGCTATGGGTCATTGCAAAATTGCCTATATTTAGTTAAATTGTTCGTGAAAAAACACATTAGTGTACATAAAGAAAATCTATGAGATAAAATTATAAATAAATTGTAAAAAGATAGGTTTAATATAATGTTTAAGGAAAATAAACAGAAAAAATGGTGTCACCAAACTTGTTTGCTTGGTACATTGTACTATCGGTTCAGTATATTTTTTTATTAAAACAGTTATTTGCCTTTAAATTGCCTATTTGATAAAAGATATTTTTAAAACACAAAATTTAATATTTGTTTAAATATTCAGAATAAAATACAATAATTACCAAGTTTTTCTTTACATAAATAAACAGTCTACCCACTGAGGTTTCATATCCGTTTCCAAATTTGCAGATTGGGGCAAATTAATAGAGCAATTTTGAACTGCAATTGTATTATCCAAGATGGCGGTTTACCATGAATTTACCTTTATATAATGGTTACTAATTAGAATAGTAAATAATGGACCAATAGTACAGATAAATGGGGAAAAAAATAGAAAAAATAGGCTCAAAATATAAAGAATGGAGAACAAAGGGTAAACATTGTAAGAACTAGAAATAAAAACAAATGAGAACAAATAGTTGAAAAATTAAAGAATTCCGAATTGAAGTAGTCTAATCTAATTTCTATTATTTCTATCATACATTTGTATTTTTCATATTTGTATTTTGAAGGTCGCCAACCAGAAAGATGGGGATGGTGGACCCAGCAAATAGTGACACCGATTATCGTTCTTATTGGAATTGGCGGGAACATAATGTCTTTTTTACTCATGAAGACCAAATCCCTTCGCAAGAAATCCTACAGTCATTTTCTCTGTGCTTTGGCAGTATTTGACAGTCTATGTTTGATTAATCGACAGATCGCATTGATTCACCAACTCATGCACGATAAAAAGAAAGATGGTGTCTTTACAAATTACAGCGACATTTCTTGTCAAATTTATAGCTTTTATGAGCACGTGTGTTATCTAATGTCATCATGGCTAATTGTAGGAATGGCTGCTGAGCGGGTTGTAGCGATGTGCTTGCCGTTTAGAAAGACAATATTGAGAACACAGACCGGAGCAATCGTGATGATCATTTCAACTTTTGTTCTTATGTGCATTTCTCAAATATTCCGTTTCATAATGATAAAAAATGTAGGCGGTAACTGTGAAGGCGATATGGACACACATTCAGAATATTTGAATCTACACATATATTTTTACCAGTTTACACTCGTTCTAACATTACCGTTTATATTGGTACTTGTTTGTAACAGCATGGTAATCTATCAGATACATCGAGTGAGAAAGGCTGCTTCTGGTAACACGAGATCTCGCGTTGTAGAACGATCTCACAAAACAACGTTGATGTTACTTGCCATCTCATTTACTTATCTCGTAACCATGCTCCCTCTTGTGGTAATATCATTTGTATGGCAGGTAACTCTAGAGAACCAGGACATAGAGATGGTTTTCTTTCTGATGCCTTTTCAATCGTTTGTCTCCGTTATATCTTACTGTAATTATGGTGTGAATTTCTTTATATACATTCTGTCAGGTCGATCTTTCCGACTTGAACTCAAGAGGATATTCCGAAGAGAAAGACATCTCAGTATGTCTTCCACAAGAACAAGAGAGGAGGTAATGAAGCTTCAATAAATATCTTATGACATACACCATGACATATGTGTGACATATCGTTTAACGTGTTTTTCGGAGTGACATATGGTACTATAGCATGTCTTAGAATCGACATCAAATTTAGGATCGTCAAATAAGTACCATCATTCACTAATTCGACCGATTCCGTTTCTCGATCTCACAATAGAAGAGTACCGTATTCACCAGAGAGTTGCCGATTGACATTTATTTGTCATTTATTGTGCATGCGCATATCAAATTATATATGTTATGTGTTTTTGCTGTTAAACCAACATGGCTGTTCGTAAAAATCAAATCTACAATTTAACTGTGTGTTATTATCAGTGGTCAATGTTATAAAATGATTATTTTGAGTAATTTAAGCCAGATGTATGAAAAGTATTTGAGACATAACAGATTAACTAATTGTTGCCGTATATCAAAAAGTTCATACTTAAGTAATCAAAATTAATAAAATAAAATTTTGCTGATGTTTTTTTCTTTATATGATTAAAATTTTCTCTGTTACGATAGAAGTTTGTAGACTTGTACTTGTAGCGCTTTGTTTTGATTTTTAACTGTTTTAAATGACATATGTAAAAGAGGGACGAAACATATGTAAGGGACAGTCAATATCAAAGATCGAAAAAAAAATAACAACGCCATGGCTGAAAAAGAAAAAGACAAATAATAGTACACAAGACACAACATATAAAATTTAAGACTAAAAAACATGAACACAACCAAAATATGGGGTTCCGGAATGATTAGCAGATCCTGTTCCGCATGTGGCACCAATCTAAATTGTTTTATTTTACAAAATACATCCTACATGTACTGCTAGTTGTGTCTAATGAGTTGTCTATACTGCATTAACATGTTCTTGTCCTATATTTGTAGTTTATTTGTCGCTTAACGCTAAACAACTATCCATCAACACCATTATGCTCATCTTAATTTAGCGCCTGACAAATTTGGAACTTACAGATAAGGTAAAAGGTGTCGACATTAGTGGTTATCGTGTGTCATATTTTAATTGTTTTCTATTTGTTTGTAGCATCTAGTGTTAATGGCCCATCGTTGATAGTTTCGGTGTAATTGTTCACTATTTTTTCGATATTACTCCGAGACAAAATCATTTACGCTTTCTTTTTGGTTTCTTCTTTTAGTTATTTTTTGTCAGCGGTCTGCTTATTTGTCCCATTGACGTATGCGTGTCTCATACATCCTTTTATTCATTCGTTCAAATTTAGTCGGTTGACATTATTATTTGTAGAATCTAATGGTAGTGACAGATCGTTGATCATTTCTCTGTAATTCGTCACTCGGTTTCACTATTTTTATCTAGAAACGCCCCAGCGACAATCATCTATGCAGCCTTCTTGATCTCTGTTTGGTTAGGTTTGCTAGAAGGCTGTTGTTTCATTAACGTATGTCTGTCACTTATCTTCTTTTATTCATTTACATTTTCACGGTTGACATCTGTATTTGTAGAATCTAGTGCTCGTGACAGATCTTTATAAAATTAAAGAGGTGTTGTACGATTACTAATTAGATCCTTTCTTTTTACTATATTTGTAGACACGCCTCCGCGACAATACCCTGTGTAGCCTTCTTGTTGTCTTTCAGTTATGTTTGTCAGTGGACTGTTATTTCATTGATATTTGTATTTCCAATATCTTCGTTCACATTTTTACAAGTTTATATGTATATAATAACAATCTATGTAGCCTTGTTGGTGACAAAACTTTGTTGGTTATGAATATGTGCCATACTTCTTTTATTCATATACCCATTTATTTAGTTGATAATGTTATTTGTAGAAACGAGTGTTAATGACAGATTTTTATTGTTTTTGTGAAATTATTCACTACTTTTTAGAATCGCCTCCGCGACAATCTTCTATGTAGTCTTCTTGATGTCATTTTTGTTATATTTGCCATGGGGTAAATTCAGTTTCTGTCTTATTGACGTATCAGAATGTATATGTATCTTCTTTTATTCTTGCACATGTTCTCTATTTGTAGATGTGGTTTGATTGTCAATGAGAAATGATAGATTTAGCATTCTTGATGTCTATTGTCTATTGTCTTTTGTAGACGAAACGTGCACGTGGTGTATATACAAAATTTAGTGCTGGTATCTATGATGACTGTATTTAGTTGTGTTTGCCAGTGGGCATTTGTCTCATTGACATACAGTATGTATATCACATATCTTCTTTTAAAATGCTTGCACATTGTATTTGTATCTAATGCTAATGACAGATCTTTATAAAATTAAGGAGATGTGATTTGATTACATATGAGGCCAACCGCCGCGACAATACTCTATATTGCCTTTGGGATGTGTTTTCGGTTATTATTTTTCAGCTGGCTGTTGTCTCATTTTTATTTTCTCTTTGTTCATATACATTTCCCGGTTGAGACATTCATCGTAATTGTGTAACTTTTCACTACTTTTCTAGACACGCCTCATTAACGCTTGTTTGTCTTCTTTTATTAGTGCGCATTTTATTGCTTGCCGGTGAAGTGACATTTGTAGAATCTAATGTTAGTGACTGATTTTTAAATGTTTTTGTGTACTTATTATTTTATCATTACTTTTCTAGAAACACCTCCGCGACAATACTTTATGGACCTTGTTGGTGACATCACAACTTTTTGGTTTTGTATGTCCAATAACTTGTTTAGTTCATACCCGTTTCCTCGGTTGACAGTTGTATTTGTAGATTTGAGTGTCAATAACAGAATTATATCGTTTTTGTGCAATTTTTCACCTTTTCCTAAGATCCTCCGCCGTGGCAATATCTAGATGCTGCTTGGTGTCTTTTGGTTATGTCGTATTAATGACGTATGTTTGTACCATGTCTTTTTGTATTCGTTCACATTTTCCTTTTACTATGTTATTTGTAGAACTAAGTGACAAATCTTTTATCGTTTCATTGTTTTATTGCACTACTTTTCTAGACACGTCTACGCGACAATATTTTTATTTTTGGTGAGTTTTCGGTTATGTTTGCCCCCCGGGCAACCGTCTCATGTCTCCGTTAATTCATACACCTTTGTTTGGTTGACAATGTTATTTGTAGAATGTACTGTTAATGACAAGTCTTTATGAATTATGGAGGTGTGGTATGATTGCTAATGAGATTCTTTCTATGGAAAACATTTTCATGACTATTATAGCCACAATACCTTGTTTTGCCTTTCAGTGGTATCTGGGTTATTTTTTTGTTTGTAGGCTGTTATGCATTGTTGTATGTATCATCTTTTGGTCTTAGCATTTTACTCTGTTAACCATTTGTAATTCGGCAATAAGTAAGACAAGTTTGACTCCAACGTTGTTTATAAGAATTAAACCGAAACAAAGCAAAACAAATTCATGTCGACTTAAAACATTCGCGCTTAATCAATACCATTGCTGAGCATGAACGGAAATCAAAATAAGTTTGTTTGTTGTACATGGCAGATATATATCTTAAAATACATGTACGTGGAATGGATAATTACTGCTTATAGAGATGCCGAACTAACAGGACAACGCATTTTTCTTTAAGAAAGTCTTTTTTTCCTAAATGATTATGTTGCCTCGGAATTTCTCCTCCAAGTAGAATTTCTGTTTCTTTAAAAGCGGTCATGTCCGATTTGACAACAAAGAACCACGATTTATACTGCCACTAGTTGTTTTCATTTCCTAAATATACTAAATATTTATTAAAGGTACCAGGATTATAATTTAGTACGCCAGACGAGCGTTTCGTCTACATAAGTCTTATCAGTGGCGCTCAGATCAAACCAGTTAAAAAGCCAGACAAGTACAAAGTTAAAGAGTATTGAGGACCCAAAATTCCCAAAAGTTATGCCAAATACAGCTAAGGTAATCTACTCCTGGGGGTAAAAAAATCCTTAGTTTTTCGAAAATTTTTAAGATTTGTAAACAGAAAGTTTATAAAAACACAGCTATATTTTGTGCAATGTCAATTTCATCATGGATCACTTTCCTACAATCGGAGATTCATTAAGGGATGATAATAAGTTTCAAAGAAAATTTACAATTTAAATTAATGTATTGAATTAGGTTGCAGCATAAAAATAATATTAGGTCAATGTCAGAAAAATATAAACTTTTTCTTGCTCGGCACAAAACAGGGGAAGGTTTCGGTAGAACCTCGTCCTACCCAGTTTCTCAGCCTTATATAAAAAAAACTTGATAGTTTTCTGACATTGACCGAATATTGTATATTCACATGCTGAATTGCCACTCTCATTAACACATATGCAAAGTGAGGAAATAAGCATGCAATAAATGGAAATTGCATACACTTTTAATTTCCAATCTAATCAAAATGCAAATCCTTTATTCACAACAACCTCGCACTGACTGATGAAGTTGATGACTTGTGATAGGCTCATTCTAATTTTAAACTTATATGATAATACCTGTAACGCCACTTTGAATTGGGTTAAGTTTACCCGAAATTTCATGGCTAACATGTTCAGGATGTTTCATTTCCTGATAAAAAGAAGTTATATTCAGTATTTTGAAGACTAAATGAGATTTCAGAGGTTGAAATCCTTCCAATAACACAGTGCAAGTATACCAATAAACTTTATTAGTATTTAAGTGTTGCATACCTTACTTTTTTGTTTGCAATATGTCTGTACCAAGTCAGGAATATAGCATCCATTTTTCACTGGTTTCGTTAATTGGTAGCATTTGATTGTATACGTTTTTATGGACGTTTCCTCCTTTTTGAATGTTCTTTGGAGTTCAGCATTTTTGTTTTACAGTGGAACCTGTTTAAAATGAACCTCTTCGCGACTTGGGATTTTGTTCGGTTATGGCCGATGTTCGGATTTATTAGCTTCAAAATGCATTCATTTAATATGACGGTGCTCAAGAACATGTTTGGTTTTTACAGGTTTTCTGTTTAGCCAAGTTTCACTGTACTTTCTTTGCTACCTGTTTTTATGATACAGCTGTTTGTTGAAGATATGGAGAATACAGCTGCTGGTTATCACAAGCAAATCATAAATTACATCATGTAAAGAAACCTATTGTCGTATATTACAATATAAATGCAATCTTCTGTCATATATTACAATATAAATGCAATCTTCTGTCATATATTACAATATAAATGCAATCTTCTGTCATATAATACAATATAAATGCAATCTTCTGTCATATATTACAATATAAATGCAATCTTCTGTCATATATTACAATATAAATGCAATCTTCTGTCATATATTACAATATAAATGCAATCTTCTGTCATATATTACAATATAAATGCAATCTTCTGTCATAAATTACAATATAAATGCAATCTTCTGTCATATACTGCTATACAAATGTTATGTGTTACAATATACATAAGAATTTGTAACATGAATGATGATTTTTCATTTGTTCTTCGAGATAGTTTACTAATTTCATTTCGCTATAGAACCAGGTTTAATCCACCATTTTCTACATTTGAAAATGCCTGTACCAAGTCAGGAATATGAAAGTTCTTGTCCATTCGTTTTTGATGGGTTTTGTTTTTTGATTTTGCCATATGATTATGGACTTTCCAAATTGATTTTCCTCTGAGTTCAGTATTTTTGTGATTTTACTTTTTGCTATACAATTGCATGAACTACAGTGAAACCTGACTAAACCGAATCCTGCATAAACTGAAAACTTGTATAAACTAAACATGTTCTAAAGCACTGTCATATCAAATTGCATGCACTGTGAACCTGATAAAACCGAACATCGGCCAAAACCGAACACAATCTTAAGTCCCGAAGTGATTCGGTTTAAACAGGCCTCACTGTAAATAGATATTTTAGGCAGAGCACTTTACAATCTTGCCGTTGTCCGTTGTCTTTTCATTTAAGAATTGAATGCTTCTTTTTGTAACTTTATTGAGATGTAAAAGCGTTTACCGAAGTGCATTTTGTATGATGCGAGGAATCGCTTCATTTTAAAAATACCCGCACGTTCAACGTTTTTACAACCCTGTGAATTTACAAACAGAAACATGCAATACTTATTATTACATTTTTTTGCTAGGATTACAAAAAAATCGATTTTTATCAAGTTTTTATTTAATGTACCTGAGCAATTTATTGTGGGACCTCGTGTCATGATGAATGATTTTTTTTTGTGTAATGCAATAGACTAAAGAATAACCCGAGATTGTAGTGTAACGTATTATATATCTGTCTCTTAACACGGGACAGCAACTTAACGTCCCCTTCTTACGGTCTATCATAGTTTCTTGAAGACCATACTACAAAATGGTGTCAAGGAAGAGCCCCCGGAACCAGAATCGAATCAGTAAACTTTGATAGTAGTCCGCTGCACTAACCACTACGCCACGGTTCTCTTATTCTGGACTTTGCATCTCATAAATAAAGGCAACAGTAGTATACCGCTGTTCAAAACTCATAAATCCATGGACAAAAAACAAAATCGGGGTAACAAACCAAAACCGAGCGAAACGCATTAAATATAAGAGGAGAACAACGACACAACACAGAAACAGACCAATCATCAGACAAAACACCACGAGAATAACAAATGTAACATGAAAACCAAATACATGAATTTGGGATAGACAAGTACCGTGCCACGTCAGACAAAGACAAAGATGTATCTGATTGCTTGCTTAACATAAGCAAAAAAACACGTCATCGATATAAGGATTAAAAGTTTGTATGCTAGATGGGTGGTTTGTTTAAGTGACGCTCAAACACATAGTAATCAGCAAAAGGAAAAAAGAATACAGAAAAATTGTCAAAAGAAAAAAGAAAAGACCCCATCAAGAACCTATTCCAAATGTATACATTCGATTTGATGACTTCTGTTTTAGACGCTTCAATAACTAAATGCTCTACCAATAATGTAAATCATACAGTTCGGATGCGTTGAATTTTATAATGTATTAATAAATTTCCAATACAATTTTTCCGAAATCATTAATCCGAAACTTAATTGTTAGCATGGCACTTATTATTAGATAATTGTATTGAATATTCACATGGTAAACTGTTTAAGATAAATTCAAAAGATCTCAAACAATAAAAAGATTGGTTTTTAGAGAAAGAAAAACCTAGCCGACATTTTGACCTATTTAAAGGACAAAATGTGGTTGTATAATATTTGAAAAAAAGAAAGTTAACGGAGATTGTCTTACGTTACACTTATATTACAAAGATAATCCAGTCAGTGAATCATGTTGGGGCGAAAATATAGATCAGTCGAGACACCATAGAAATAGTAATTGACTAATTTTTTTTTAAAGAACAAAGAATAAAGCTTCATGGTCACCTCTTTGATAAAGTCCTCCATTTAGTAAATAAAAAGAAAACGAGGATTGTCTTAAAGATAAAACTATGTTCTAAAGATGAACAAATAAATAATTCATGTTGAGATGAATAGAAAAGAAAGTAGTAGATTAGGCCGTGAAGTCATAAAACTTTTAAGTCAGTTTGTTGTACTCATACTCCAAAATCAACCAATCAAGGGTGTCTATCACGTGCACGAGATATTTCCACTCTTAACATGCTTAACACGGAACAGCTATTTATTGTCCCCTTCCGACGGACTATCATCGTTTCCTCAAGACCATACTCGCAAAGGATGTGCAGGGAGAGCCAAAAATCCAGTCTCTGAAATTTTCATCCCGAAACGTGAATCGATCCAGGAAACTTTGTGATAGTAGTCGGATTCACTAACCACTACACCACGGTTCTCCTATACTGGACTTAGGATATAACGACCCAGACAAAGACAAAGATATATCTAATTGCTTGTGTTAACATGAGCAAATAAACACATCATCGATATAAGGATTACAAGTTAGTATGCTAGATGGGTGGTTTGGCTAAAAAGACGCATCAGTGACGCTCAAACAAATAATAATCAGCAAAAGGAAAAAAGAATACAGAAAAATTGTCAAAAGAAAAAAAAGAAGAAAGAAAAGACCCCATCAAGAACCTATTTCAAATGTATAAATTTGAATTGATGACTTCTGTTCTAGACGCTTCAATAACTAAACGCTCTATCAATAATGTAAATCATACAGTTCGGATGCGTTGAATTTTATAATGTATTAATAAATTTCCAATACAATTTTTCCGAAATCATTAGAACGTAAAAACTTAATTGTAAGCATGGCACTTATTATTAGATAATTATATTGAATATTCACAAGATAAACTGTTTAAGATAAATTAAAATGATCTCAAACAATAAAAAAAATGTTTTTCTGAGAGAACAAAACCTAGCCGACATTTTGACCTATTTGAAGGACAAAATGTGGTTGTATAATATTAAAAAAAAGAAAGTTAACGGAGATTGTCTTACGTTAGCCTTATATTACAAAGATAAACCAGTCAGTGAATCATGTTGGGGCGAAAATATAGATCAGTCGAGACACCATAGAAATAGTAATTGACTAATTTTTTTTTAAAGAACAAAGAATAAAGCTTCATGGTCACCTCTTTGATAAAGTCCTCCATTAGTAAATAAAAAGAAAACGAGGATTGTCTTAAAGATAAAACTATGTTCTAAAGATGAACAAATAAATAATTCATGTTGAGATGAATAGAAAAGAAAAAGGAGTAGATTAGGCCGTGAAGTCATAAAACTTTTAAGTCAGTTTGTTGTACTCATATTTCAAAATTAAACAATCGAAATGCTGGATGTCTGGGGTTGAAGTCATTAAACATTGCTCTGTGCTCGGAACACAAAAATCATGCTCGAAACACAAAATCCAGTATTTTCATTGGTTGATTCTTGAGTCTGAGAACAAAAATCGTGCTCGAAAATTTTATAATCGCAAGGCCAGCAAGGACGAAACAGAAAACATAATTGATTATTGTTTCCAAGAACAAGCATACGGTTCTCCATTGGTAAAAAACATCTGAAAAATACACCGATAATGCTGTTCAAAAATTAAATAGAATTAATAATTGAAATAGGGTGAGTGTCAAAGAGGCAATAACCTATCCGAAGAGCCCAAGGTCAACAACTGGTATTCAACACATCGAGAAAAATCCATCACCCTGAGGAGGGCTTCAGCTGGCCCCTTAACAAAATGGTATGACACAAGCAATTGTAAGTTTTTTTTCGAGTCTACTTTCTACGACGCCTTGTTTGTTTCATTTCGATAAAGAATTGTAGTTTGTTTTTTAAAATCAAAACACTGGAGACTTAAAATCATGCATGTAGACCTAAAGTCCATAGCGGAAAATGTAAAGTTCAGCGCTATACGTTTAAAAGGTATGCGCTGTAGATGTACGTCTAGCAATAAAGATGTAAAACCAATAGTTGAAATTTCAAACTCTCTCACTGAAGATATAACATTTAGCGCTGCATATATAAAGTCTAATGATGTTAGAGCGCTGTAGATATAGTTAAAAGTCAAATTCCCTAGATGTCCAGCGATGTTATGATATGTACCGATTATCATGTTATCTGCATGTTGATATCGTAAAATATCAGCTGCGAGACATAATATGAAGCTTTTTGTCGAGTGAGCGTAGATCAAAAAGCCTTCATATAATGTCAAGTAGCTGATATTTTACCATATCAATATGCAGATAATCTGTTAATCGATTTATCGGGCTATATTTGCGTGTTTCGGAAGTGTTTTTTTTGTTTCGCCAGCACACAAAAGATGACTCGATAAGTTCAGGTCAAAGTTATTAACGTCGGTTCAAACATTGTGACGTCGCTGATATGTCCGGGTCAAATTTATTAAGGCCGGGTTAACGTATTTGACGTCACATAGACCTGATACGGAATAATATTAAGAGCTGAACAGAGTGATATAGACAGAGGGACGACCGATAAACATGTATACATTTATGATATACCTATAAGCTGTATTGCTTTTGGTTTGAAATAAACTAAATCTTATTACGTATCGATGGTCTCCTATAGTAATAATATTATTTACAACTCAAATCACTTCATTTGTCAGATTCCTAATCTAATGAACAGCTGCCCCATAAACGCATGATACGTCCATTGTGTTTTCAAAGAATGAAGTTTCAATAACTACTCAATGTCAAATCAGAAATTTATGACAAACTAAAAGGAATGTTATCTTAACAGGTATCAACCAGTCACCAAAGATTTAAAGATATTTTCAAAAAACTTTACAGTGAATAAGACCACATAACTCGTTAAAGTTAAGTCTATTGTTATAAAAATAAAAACAAATAAAAACAAATGATGCTGTATACAATTCAACCTTTGATAACAGGGCATCAGGATAGACGAGGATTGTCATAGACTAGACACTATATATTATAACGATTAAAAAATGTAAGTTTGTTGTTTCTAAGAATTAACTACAAATAACCTGTTTAACCCGAACCTCATCGGGACTCTAAATTTGCTACAGATTAAACGATGTTAGATTTTACCAGGTTCACAACGCATATAATTCTATGACAGTGCTAAAGAACGTGTTTCGTTTATACAGGTTTTCGGTTTATGCAGGATTCGATTCAACCAGATTTCACTGTAGTGAATTTTGTACCAATTTTAAACTTTTACAAAAGTGAACATGTAGAATTATCCAGATTTAACAGAACTTCATACAGATAAAATTTAGATGATAAATTATTTTTTTCTTCGCACAATGACCAATTAGCAAATCATGTTGAGTCGATAAGAATAAATATTACTAGACCAGACAAGAGAACACAGAACGAATACTTCATTTTTGTTTTGATAGAGAAAGGCAACAGTAGTATACCGCTGTTAAAAACTCATAAATCCATGGACAAAAAACAAAATCGGGGTAACAGACTAAACTGAGGGAAACGCATTAAATATAAGAGGAGAACAACGACACAACACTACAATGTAACACACACAGAAACGGACCATGATTAAACATGACGATCCTTTCTTTGATACGTGAAACACATCGGAAGAAAATATAATGATCATGCTGATAAGAATCTAAAGTACAACACAAAAACAAATAAAAAATGTGTCAATTTTCGTATTATTTACAATATGAAGTAACAAAATTGTAAAAGTTTAAAAGTTTGATCGTTTTTAACTTTGATACACTTCTCTACAATCAGTAGGTGTCCAAATATAGTGCTTTTGATTGTTTGTTTGAATGTAACGCAACTTGCAGCATAATTTGAAAATATCATAATGTCAGTTTTTTTGTGTTTTTTTTAAACACTAGAAAACATTTATTGTTGAACACACCTTGCAACGATTGCTTTTTAAATTTAGTTTTAACATGCATATGCATGCACGAATACAATTACAATTAGGATTTGTAAGCAATATTTGAACCTGTTTTCTACAAATAACAATCAGTAACACTAGAACAATAAAGAATCTTAGACATCTGGATGAAACTAATCAAAATGCTCACACCAATGACGGGCGAAAGACGATGTTATCTTGTCTTTATTACAAAGGGTATTGAAATATTCTTTCCGAAACAATTATCGTTAATCTGAGTTATAAGAATCAATTGACACTTCCATCAAAACAGAAGAAAATATACTACCTTCAGGGTGTACTTATGTGAGGTTTTCGAATTTGTGTCAAATTGTCGGACTCTTTGGTGTTTTCCCATACGATACAAGGAAAAATCTTTTCCCCGCTTACACCTCTTAAGTAAATCCTTAAGTACGATTTGAAGGAATGAATTGGACGTTTCACCATTTTAACAACATTTTGAGCTAAAGGCACCTAATTTAATTTGAAAAACAATAGTCGTAATTGTTTTGATATTTTGATCTAGAATGATTAGCAATAGTTTGCCTTGAGGTTATCAGATTTTTATATATATAAATAAAGAAGATGTGGAATGAATGCTTATCATACAACTCTCAATAAGAGACCAAAATGATACAAACACTAACAACTATAGGTCACCGTACGATCATCAACAATAAGCAAAGCCCATACCGCATAGTCAGCTATAAAAGGCCCCGGAAAGACAATGTTAACCAATTCAAACGAGAAAACTAACGGCCTTATTTATGTACACAAAATGAACGAGAAACAAATATGTATCACATAAACAAACGACAACAACTTAATAACAGGCTCCTGACTTGGGAGAGTCACATCCATACATAATGTGACGGAGCTAATCATGCAAGCGGGATTACGAACTTTAAAAATCAGTTGAAAAAGGCTCAACTCATCAGATGAACAAAAATACAAGTGGACGTGGCCTTGCTCTAGGTAGTTTGTGAATACACCATATCTATTAAATTCAAAAATGATCAGATTTCATATCTTTTGAAAAAAAAATGTTCTATATTTCTAGTCAAATTGTAAGCAATATAAACGTATCTGGTATTCTACAAAAAAAAACAATAAAAAAATCTCTGACATTATAATGAAACTAATCATAAGTCTCACACTACATGCACTAATGACGGGCGAAAGGTGGTGTTATCTTGTCGGTAATAGTGCGAGGATTGAACGATACTTTACAAAACATTCATCACTAAATAGAATAGTAAAAATCAATGTATCAGTGTTATTGACACTTCTTTGGTAAATAAAGAGGGGAAAGTAACAAGCAATCTTTGGTTATTGAAAAAATATACAATGGCAAATTATATCTAAATTGTGTATATTAAAAGTGTTCTGGTAGTGAATACAAAAAACAGTGTGTGCAGCGGTAAATCATATATAAATTGTGTATATTAAAAGTGTTCTGGTAGGGTATAAAAGAAATAACTGTGGTCTGAAATAAGATACTTGCACAAAGCAGCCAAATAGTTAAAATAATATGCTTAAATAAGTATGTAGTATTGAAAAAGAACATATGTGCATTTGTATACATGTCATAGCACTGTTAAGGCTTCTATCTAACTTTTGACAAAATTAAATTTAAAGTTAAAATGGTTTATTATCAAACTCAAAAAAATGATATTTGACAGTGTAAACTGCCTTATCCGACATCATGTTTAATCCGCCATTAATTTCCTAATGAATTATATTAAATAATAGATGCATTTTTCTGACGGATGAAATGTCGTTTCTAACAAAATATTGTCAATAGGCTCTTTAATAACATGCACTTTGCCTCAGTGGTTGTATAAAGCGAAATGATTTTTGATAAATTCTATTTCAACATGTTTGAATTAGAAATTATCAGGGGCTGTTTGAAGCGAAATCAGTGTTAATAAGATCTCTCTAAACATTCATAAATTGAAATCATCAGAAGCTTCAGAACGCAAACTTGTTGTTAATAAAACCGTTAAAAACATGTTTAACCCCGCCGCATTTTTGCGCATGTCCCGAGTCAGGCGCCTCTGGCCTTTGTTAGTCTTGTATTATTTTAATTTTAGTTTCTTGTGTACAATTTGGAAATTAGTATGACATTCATTATCACTGAACAAGTATATATATTTATTTAGGGGCCAGCTGAAAGACGCCTCCGGTTGCGAGAATTTCTCGCTACATTTAAGACCTGTTGCTGACCTTCTGCTGTCGTTTTTTTTTTCTATGGTCGGGTTGTTGTCTCTTTGACACATTCCACATTTCCATTTTTACTTTTAACATAGAAATTAATAGTGGATTAACTATATCGTAAAAGAAATGTAATCAAATACTTTAACCAATTGTAAATCAATTATAAATCTTATTCAATCAAAAGTAAGAAAATTAGATGGCAATCATTGAAAATTATATCGTATTTAGATCAAAATAAACAAACACAATTTAAAGGATCAGAGTACCAGCTTAATTTTACATCATCTCTTTACATTTAGGACGGCACCAGGCACCGAATTTAACACTTGGGATAGATAGGTTTCAAGCGAACCAATGTGAGCAACAGTAACCTCCCTTGGATATCTACATTAAGAAATTCCTTTAAAAGTCAGCCAAACTCAACTTCTTATACATATCAATGAGATTTATCAGGTTTTTTAAGGAAGACTTGTCTTAATAATGTGTGTATGAATCTTTTATAAAATTTGCTTGCACAGCATGTTTCAAGCGATTTAGTCAATTCAGAAATCGAATTACCTTTTCAAAATGGCGATCAAGGGAAACAACTCTTACTCAAAATTATATCAACTCGAAACACATCTTTACCTTGGTAGATAATTGTAACACCTCACCTGCGCATTGATGAAAGAGGCTTCGCGATAAATTGAGGGTCTTAATGGGGTTTTGAAAAACCAAATTAATGGGCCCGGCAATACTGGAGTAAAATACACCAGATTTTATTTTAATTGTGGTGGTGGAGGGGGTTAAAGTATGAAAATCAGACAATTAAGCTGCGAGGCTATAGACGGAATAGCAAACCAATTTATGCTTTTTGGTAGACTCTCTGAACTGCCTCGTTCTGAAATCCAACAGAAAAATAGAATACGTACTTCAACACCAGCAAGTAGCAATCGAAAGGAAATATACAGGTGCTAAATTATATCATCGGCAATTTATTGAGTATTGGCAGACCAATATAAAGTGTAAAATCTTATCTTTATAGCTTCCGAACGAATAGTCATAGTTTCAAAACAAATAGGTAATTGGTTTCAAATTATTTTACGACGTCTGAACATATCAATTATGCGATCTATTTCGATTTGCTCAATTCTTTCGTTTTCCGGTTTAACGATTAAATATAGTAATTTCATTTCGATAATAGTCATAGTGTGAATTGATTGTATTCAAGTACAAAATGAGTAAAACAAGTTCAGCAATTTTCATTTCATCTAAATACTTTGACATGAAATTTACATTTTTTTAGTTTTTGAATTTTTAATATTTTTTTGAATTTGTCAATTATAGGAATTATCATAATATGGCTTATTTTCTTTGCTACATTAATTTATTCATTGTAATGTTTAAAAGTACATGATTGTATAATTTTACATAGTATAATAAGGTAACTTCAATAACTTATTGACAAACGATAGCTCCCGCATATAAATCATTTACCTCGCATCGTCGCCTCGCTTCCAAAACCAATCTATAGAAATGCTCGTTTTATGATTGTAAAAAATATTCATATTTTCCCTGTACTTAGATCATTTCAATAAGATTTATTTTGAAATAGACTGTGAATTCAATCAAATTTATTTTAATATCTTCATAATGAAATTAGTAGTATTTTTGCTTCATAGTCAAAATTGATAATACTATATAATAAACGATATTTATATCATTAGTTCATACTATTAATAAATTATAATATTTTGATAAGGGTTCACCTTTGTAACAATTTTGTTTTATAAAATGTGTACTCAAATTGTTGAACGAAAAAATGGACCTTTTACACCTTAAAAAAAGTTACATTTATGGCATGGTTTCATGCAGCTTTTTTTTTTTTTTTTTAAGAATAAATAATCTTGATTGTCACATAAACAAGTTAAGTCATTCCAATTGATATTTTATAGTACGTCTTACTATGTTGTGATGCTATATCACTGTTTCAGAAAAGGGAGTGGGTTTGGTACCATTAAAACGTGTAATCCCGCTGCAATTGTTTGCACCTGTCCGAGGCGAGGAATCTGATGTTCAGTGGTTGTCGTGTGTTTAATATGTTGTTCATAAGTGTTTCTTGTTTCTCATTTGATATATAGATTAGACCGTTGGTCTTCCCGTTTGAATGGGTTTCCACTAGTTATTTTTTGGAGCCCTTTATATCGGTGTGAGCAAAGGCTCCGTGTTGAAGACCGTGCCATAACCTTTAATGGTTTATTTTATAAATTGTGACTTGGATGGGGAGTTGTATAAATGGCACTCATACTACATCTTTCTATAACTAGGTAAATCAAGAGCCACTTGTGCTCAGTTCTATTTTCTGTGTATTTGTCACAACTATTTTGCAATATTGGACTTAATGCTCTTCAACCTTGTACTTTTTTGGCTTTCTACATATTTTAATCATTTTTGCTTTATGAGCGTCACTGATGAGTCGTATGAAGACTAAACGTGCGTCTGGCGTACTCAATTATAGTCCTGGTATCTTGAATACTTATTAAAAAGGAACATACACATTATAAACAGATGTTGTTGTTTTTTAAATTCTGTGAACTTGAAAAAGTAGTAATAACTGCAATTATTTTTATAAAAGTTAAGACTTTTTATCAAACGAAAAAATACTAGTACTGTGATGTATCTAGTAACAAGCATCCAAGTGTATGTAAAAGTCATATACGGTATTTAAAATAATTACTAATACTGTAAACCAATTTATTTTTTAGGATACATTCTTTCGCGTTTAGCACTTGCTATCCTAATTCGCCGTGATTGATTTCGAAATTTTAATATTTAATATTTGCTTTGTGCACTCAAAATACTACTCGAGGATTATAAGCAACTCGCCAGTAAATAAAATGTTATATATTCTTTTGCAAATAAATATTCATTCATTCAAACATCCATAATTATAATTGAAAATGTTCATGCATTGTTGAATGTCACAGTACACGCAGCACAATACTATAGCTAATCAACTAAGTTATCACATAGGAGACTTGGCATGGTAGCCGATGAGGCGGTTCTATTATAAAGAAGATGTAGCTTGAAAACTTATGCAACGATCTTTTGCCGAAGACAAACAAATTTTATATTGTTACTGAGCAAGAGTCATACCGTAGATAGCTAAATTACCAACACCAAATAAGGAAGAGTACGATTGCCAAAGAGGAACTACCCCACAGAATTAAAACAAAAGTTGATTAAAGGACCTCTGATTCCATCATATTCTACGTTTAAAAATTTGTTGTCCATTCGTTGATGTATTTTATCAATTGATTGACAGTTGATTTGGGACTTTCCGTTTTATAGCTCAGTATTTTTGTAAATTTACTATTAACTTACCTGTCTTCAATTAAGTGGTAATTAATGCAAGCTATACCTTATTGAAGTTTTAACATAGGTAGACAATATATTCGTGATTATTTTAGACCTCACTATCACTAAAAGCTTGCATCAATTATATCGATTCTGAATAGGACAATTTATGTAATTTCTATGTCCGATAAGTATAAGTGTTGTTGACTGGTTTTTTAATATTTTTTAACAATCCTTTTACACCCACTTATTTGTATTTCCTTATTTGTTTTAACTATTTTCCTCTATTTTTTAATGTTTACATTTTCTAGTTAACCGCGTCAATCTCTGCCCATATTTTGCATTATCATCATTTGGTATAGATAGAACACAAATTGTGTTGTGATAAACCAGCAACATTCTTTGTGTACCTGTCCAAATGTCAGGAGTTTGTAATTCAGTGGTTGTATATCATTTTTTTTTATTGTTTTATATAAAAAAAAAACAGGCTGTTAGCCGTTACCTCGTTTGATTTATTTCCCATTCATGTTTTGTCATTTTAGGACTTGTATGTCTGATTATGCAGAGTGTGTGTTAAATTCCGTACGGTGATTTCTAGTTTTTAACTTTTATATGATATATTCTTTCAGATATCTGACACACTTAACTTATCAACACATTTGGAAGGGTTCAGTAGAACCACCAACAAATATGTAAGGGTTCCGCAGAACCCAGTGTCTCGCCTACTTTTGCTGTTTGTCGCAGGCCAGACAAATATGAGGAAATCTTTAAAAATGTTCCTCTAGATACTATATTTGTATTGAAAAAAGCGACTGTCCAAGTTTGATAAAAATCAGGATACCTTTTGAATCTTATAAAGGTTTTTAAAAACTTTAACTGAAGACTGTATGTTATGTTAACTGGAAGAAAAACTATGACCATTTATAAGTTTAATATGGAAAAATAGGAACAAATTTTTAACAAAATGTTCTTGTAGGTACTAGCGTTTGATCATAACCAAGCTTGTATCAAAGTTTGGTACAAATCTAGGATAGATTAAGTTTAAGAAAGGTATTTAAATTTTAAAACCTTTTACCACAGTGTTGATGTAATGTTCCTGGCAGAAAAACTAAGTCCATTTATAAATAAAATTCGGAAAAACAGGAGTACTTTTCTTACAAAATTTATTTCGTGATGATATCTTTCAATCATTAAAAAGCGTCAATCCAAGTTTGATAGTAATCCAGGATTCAAAAATTTAACCATAGAATTAATATTTGTAGACGCCACCGACGACGGAATGAAGGATCGCTTTTTTTTCGATTTTTCGACAAAAGTCGAAGGCTCGACAAAGGGCAAACATTAAGTTAGGTCTATGAAAACAATCAACTTAAACAAATACTTTAGATTGCAGAGATAAAACTCTGACTTCCTTGGCCACTATTACTGGCAGATCAGTGAAGTCAGACAATGAGCCAACTTTTCACTTATCTTCACTGCAAACAGAACAGTCTGAATATTTATTAGCTTTTACACCAATAATCTTTATCGCCTTATCCTTCAGGAAAGAACCAACCTTCACATAATACCACTTTGCCAGTGTTACCCAGTGTCTATGGAGGAAATAGAGAACTTAACCAGTATTTCATGACACCTAATATTCTTTGAATGCATGTGTGTATCATACAGATGATGGAGTGGTTTTTGTCTTAAACTGCATGGTAACTTGTAAAAAGCAAGACTTCAAAAGTGTTTTCTGTTCTCAAACCATAATATATTATAATTAAACCTGTCTATTGAACTGAAGACAGGGTACTCTTAAAATATTTACTTTTATTGTGTTCAATAATGATCGTGTTGGGTTTTTTATTTTCTTTTTGTTATGTTGTGTCACATACTATAAATATGTAGCTTTATGTCAATAAAGATTTGAATTGAATTGATATAATTTCCATAATTTATTAGTATGCAATAAAGGACAGATTCACAAAGACAGCATCTTTTCCTGTGAATATTTATATAGACACAATAAGATATGGTATGCTTTTCAAAAAGGCAACAACCCAAAAGAGTTCAAATGATGGGAATATAAGCAAATATAGTCACTGGACGACCTTCAATAATGAGGAAAACATCAATACCATAAAGTCAACTATGAAAGGGCCCGAAATGATTAATGAGATACACTGAAAACTAACTGTTTAATTCTTTATATGATTTTCAGTTTGTAAAAACAGAAATGCCGGTCAACAATGTGTTTCTTGATATTTGTTTTGTTTTATTTACTTAATAAAGTTTTGTATACCCTTTTCGCTGGTTGCTGTCAACTAATGTTTAATATAAAAGTGGGAGGTTTGGCATGCCACAAAACCAGGTACAAACCAGCATATTGTTCTAAACAAAAGTCCGGAAAATGACCATTGATATATTATAGCTCATGTCTGTGTGTGTTACATTTTAATGTTGTGTTTCTGTTGTGTCGTAGTTCTCTTATATTTGATGTGTTTCTCAGTTTTAGCTTTCAACTCCAATTTGTTTTTTACTCAATCAATTTATGAATCGGTATATCACTGTTCCCTTATTTACCCAAAATTTAGGTGTTGTTATTCATTTATACTTATTGATATTTCAATATTGAAAAAAAAATGGAATCTAAGTCTTTTAAAATTTAAGAATTTATGTCTTTGAATGTTTTTTCACATATTTCTTCCTATATTTCTTCACATTCATGTTCCTTCACATGTTCCTTCACCTATTTCTTCTTATAATTCTTCACATGTTTCTTTACATATTTCTACACATGTTTCTTAACATGTTAAACATTAAAACTGTGTCCAGGAATCACCATTGGTTTGTCTACAAAAGAAAGTAAATATCAAAATCATATTAATTTTAAGTCACCAGCATAGCTTGAAAAAAAATCTTTGAAAAAATCCCATCATAGAATTATTTGTATCAATTATTGTCCAGGGGAAAATAACATCACGCCTCTGGGTGCGACATTTGTGTGCTGCGTTGAAGATCAAACGGTGGCATTTGGCTCTTTCCTGCTCTTTGGTCGGGTTGGTGTCTCTTGCCATATTCCGTTTCTATTCTCGATCTTAACCATGCATTGGATTTTCTCATTGTGGAAGGCCATACAGTGGCCTTTAATTGATAACATCCACTTCATTTTAACTAGGGTGGACAGTTGTCTCATTGGAATTCATACGGCATTT
Organism: Mytilus trossulus; assembly: GCF_036588685.1. Lineage (NCBI taxonomy): Eukaryota > Metazoa > Mollusca > Bivalvia > Mytilida > Mytilidae > Mytilus > Mytilus trossulus. Next base: position 60,062,049 of record NC_086377.1, on the reverse strand, counting down.
CCTTACTTGTATCATTTTGAAACTTTGGTAATTTTATCTACCATTTTTGTTCAAGTTAACACGATAACCTCCTACTCATGTTAATGTCCACCTTTGATTATTCATGTAAATGGGTTCACCGGTTGCTGCTTCATTGACACCTCCTTTTATTGATGCTGAATCTATTATTTTACTGTCTTTTGTTTAGCAGAAAATCGAATTCTCATTTTTTCATACACTTTGTCTGCTCTTCTTCTACTTTTGGTTTTGGCTTGCGTGACCTCCTTTGAGCAGTGTGTACATTATTGTGTACCCCCCTTTTGTTTGTTTTGTTTACTATATCAAGAAGCAAAGTCCCTTATACAGATAGATACAATAAATTGGATGAAGGTCGTATTTTCGGCAGAGAAAATGACTGTAGGATTTCTTGCGGAGAGATTTAGTCTTCATGAGTAAAAACTACGTTATATTCCCGCCAATTCCAATAAGAACGATAATTAGTGTCACTATTTGCTATTTTTCTGTTTGGAGACCTTCAAAATTCAAAATTGAAAAATACAAATGTATGATACCTATTCATATAAGGTAAACAAGAGTTTTCAATTGAGTATTTATAATATTTTCAACCAATTTTTCTCAATTTGTTATTAAAAAATATGCCCATTAATCTCTAATCTTTATATGTTTGCCCTTTGTTGTCTATTTAATACGCGTCTGGCGTATAAAATTATAATCCTGGTACTTTTGATAACTATTATATAATTTGAGCCTATTTTATCTATTTCTTTCCACATTTATCTGTACTATTGGTCCTGCATTCACATTTCTCACAACTCGGCCGATTCCGTACCTTCATCTTAGATGATGAATAGCGGATTCTTTCGAGGATTACCAATTGGTAAGTTTCACATTCGTCACAACTCGGTCGATTCCGTATCTTTATCTAAGATGATGAGTAGCGGATTCTTTCGAAGATTACCAATTGGTAAGTTTCACATTCGTCACAGCTCGGCCGATTCCGTACCTTCATCTAAGATGATGAGTAGCGGATTTACCCGAGGATTGCCGATTGATAAGTTTCACTAACCTATGGCATGTAATGTTCCATTTGTGAAGTTTGACTCCATTCTAAAATGAAAAAAAATAACAATTTAATATGCACACAAATATTAAATATACGAGGCTTATCGAGGAAATAAAATGTCTGAACTTGTCATACGTTTTAGCTTGTGAATATTCTTTTACGTACATGTACTGATTGCTCAAAGACGAATGCTTTAATATGTAAAAATGGTGATAAACACCCTAAGAGAACTGGAGAACCCCATCTATACCCTCTTTTATTCATATTACATCTGTTATGACAGTCCCATCCCGACCCTCTTTTACTCAAATTACATCGGTCGTAACAGTATACAAATTAGGCTTGAGACAAAATGAGGCAAAAAGGTTTCTATTGATTTAGATTCCTTTGGTCATTAAGAATCTGGTAAGAAATAATTTAATTCTGTCCTTGCTGAAAAGTAATATTGTCTCTGCTAACTTTAAAAAAATCCCATTATTCTCTATTTTTATTTTTTGGCAGATAAAAAGATTTTTTTTAATTTATATTCTATTTTTCCATTTTTTTTTTGTAGTATTGGTAAATTTTTCTCTACTTTTTAAACCCCATTCAGACCTTCACACATAAACATTTGGTGCTAAGAAATTGTTTATTAAGTGTTTTTTTACGGTAAATATTTTACTTATATTAGAGTTTGGAGTCTGTGGACAAAATGAGGCTAATATTGATTACATTGCCTTTGGTCATTAAGATTCTGGTTAGAAATAGTTGAATGATGTCCTTGCTGAAAGTTCTTTTGTCTCTGCTTACGTGGGTCGATAAAATGAATGCGGATCTAATTACTACCGGAAGAAAAATATGTATTCGGGTTTGCCATGTTGTGTCTTTGTATTTGTTACATTTTTAGCATCATATAAGTGTCCTCAGAACTTGTTCTACTTTGTTTATAAGTATACAATGGAAACGAGAAATAAGTCAAAAAGACAGTTACCCAATCAAAGTGCAGTGTTTACTAAACGTACAACGGCAATTTAAAACATGTTCAGACCAAAAGTCAAGAGATGAGATATTCAAATTATTCAGATTACTAGTAGAATGAATTTTAATGATTTATTAAATCGGTGCTTTCATAACAATATTTTTGTGTAGATTGTTGTCCATGAATTTAGAAATGATAATTTTATTAATTGTCATTAAACATTTACAATGTTTGTGGCAATTCAAGTTTGGATAAACAATAAACAAGAAAAATATTTTTTTTTTATTAAATATACGAAAGTTGATCAAATAGACACAAACACATATGTGATAGATTCCTAATATTACAATATTCAATATCCATGTTACAGTAAGACCTCTGTCCTCAGTTATGATGACCTTATGAGTTTCCTTCAACTTTCTAATAAAACAAAACAACCCAAGGAACAAGATTGGTTGTTGTAAACTGAGGTACCTGGTATCGGATTAGTTTACTTCTTATTCGTTTTGACCTTTTAACATGACTTGTGCTAACAGAAACAAAACAAAATCGCTAATGATAAAAGAGTCTTAGAATATAACTTGCATTATAACATTAATGAAGTATTATTCCTGTTACACTAACGTCTCTATAGAATCAAGGTCTCTTTTATTCAGTGCTTAATAAAAGTTTCCTTTTCAGTACGTTTCGGTATATTGACGGTCATAGGGGTTACCATTAATACTAATATCTAATTACTATGGTAATGATTTCATACATGGTGACAATCCATTTCCTGAAAAGAAAAATATAGTGTCACATAAAAGACACTTTTCATGCCCTTTCTTTTTTCTAATTATTGGTTTGTGAGAAAACAAACGTTTGTTATTGTATATTTTAACAATTGAAAGGGAAGAAATTCTTGGTGGAAAAACTAAAATTACCAAAATAAAATCGAAATGTAAAGAAGACAAAACATTTTTAAACTTCGTTTGTCAACAACAAATCTGGGGAAAATTATAGCAGATGTTCTTGATGTTCCGATTTAAATTTATTTTTTGTCCAAAAAACAAGTGTCATTGGCAATCATACTATACCTTTTTTTGTACTGAAAAGGTGAATAATATAATATGTTTCAAAAAATCTAAATAATAAATTCAATGTAGATAGATACATTCATTGTATACCTTTACGCAATAATGAGATATACTCGCCGTTTTAAACTTTCGACTGTTTCGACTGTTTTACACATTATTGTTTAGATATGAAGTTGAACTGAAGTCATTAAAGACTTTTTAGATAAACTCGCAAACAGAACAAAATATGTCTTATTAATCCTTCGGAGTATTATTTTTGCTAGTCTGTTGTTATCGGTTTCGTGCTAGTCTCGTTTTGGTACTTAGATTGCATATATCGTTATTATCAAAGGTCAAACTAATTCTTGGATTGTAAACTGCAAAAAATATATGAAAATGTTTTAGAAGAAAGAATTCAAATTTCTTAAGCTTCTAAATTTTATAGTACTGTTGCTTCAGAAAATTGAACATTAAAACAATTCGCGAACACCCCCTTTGCCACGTTCAGCGTATAACTATGCAATGGAAGCTATTATAATAAGAAGATGAGGTGTGATTGTCAATGCAACAACGTTGCACAAGAGAAGATATGACACAAATTATAACAATAAAAGGTCACCATACGGCCTTCAACAATAATCAAATACTCAAACACACAGTCAACTATAAAAAAACTTCGAAATAAAAAATGTACAACAATTCAAATAACGAAACTAAGAGCCAAGGTACATGTAGCATATAAATGATAATAATTTTCATTTTTATTAAACAATCAAAATTAATCTCTTTTTGTTTGTTTGCAGGGAGGTGCATGTTTAATTTCAAACTGTATAAATAACAAGGATTTGTAAATCAATAAATAAACGTAGAGTGACTTAAAAGCTACTCCACGATTTATGGAGTTATATAGATGCATATTGCAATCAAAGTTAACACACTTGTGTAAAAATAATATTATTTTCAGGTGTTTTAAATAAAAAATTTAATGTCTCGGGTCAATAAGTTTTAAAAACACATCAACCTTTAATTGGTTAAGATTATTATCAAAAATAGGGCTTACTTTTGAAATTTTACATCATTCAAATGATAAAATCAAGATTAAAATGATAGTATACTTTAAAATAGATATTAAAACCTATCTTTTTCTCATAGTTTGACAGAAAAGAGGATTCGAACAAACATTGACTTTTCAGTTGATTTAAAAAAAGCAATCAATGGAAAATTAGACAGATCAAATGATTGTTTAACCCAACTATAAAGAAGATCGTATGATAAGAGATTGAGTAATTGAAAATAACACTTTAAAATTTAATTTTCGAGAAGGTATGAGAAAGCAAAATAGGCCAATGGAAATAATATTTCAGTGGTAATAATAATCCAGTGGCAAAAATATTCCAGTGGAAAACATATTCCAGTGGAAATAATATTCCAGAATATTTATGATAGGGTAGGTAAAATAAACCATGTCGCATACAGAGTCGGAAAAACAATAAAATGTCAATAAAAGAGGGACTATTTCGGGCTAACAAAGAAGAAGATAATGAACAAAAGAGGAAATAAAAAGCAACAAATAGAAAGAATAGAAAAGCAAAAGCAAAAATATCAGAGAAAAATAGAGTGTTAAAATACAAACAACAGAGAATAACAGTTAAAATTTATAAAAAATAGAGAAAAATAGGTTACATATCAGAAAAAAATTAATTACTAAAATATATCAGGTAAAAGTTTTAAAGAATAGGGAGAGTTAGTAAAAAAACATAAATAATGCATAATTGAAGCACCCCTCTCCTAAATCTCACACCATGAACATAATAAAGTATAAATCTGTCCTCGCAGACACGTTCTAGCGTTTGTTTATACGAAGTCATATCCGAGACATCTTCAAGGCTTCCGAATAGATGGAATAACAGCTTCCGAATTAATGAGAAATCACTACAGGAAAACGTTTTAAAACTAATGTATTTGTCGCAGTTAACCGGTTTCAAGCTATCTTACGCAACATGCTTTGTTGAAATTTGAGATGATAATCCTTAAGCAAATTGTCTGGCGCACGATTCTTTTTAATTGTGACATTATCAAGCGATCTCGGAAATATATCATGGATAATATGTCAGACGGAAGTAAAACATTATCCATTAAAATTCTGATTCCGCGTCACAATAAAGAGCATTCTCGGAAGTATGTCTTCGAGAATACCACATTCTGGGTTTTTTTTCCATTTAAATTCTGATTCCGCGTTACAATATAAAGCGATCTCAGAAATATTTTTGGATAACGCGACAGAAGAGTAAAACATTACTATTTTTATCCATTGAATTACTGCTTCCGCGTCACAATATAGAGTGATATCGGAAATATATATCTTTGATAATGTGTCCACGGATTAAACATGTTAAACTTTCTTGTTTTCGTCCATTTAAGTTCTGGTTCCCGTAAGAATAAAGGGCAATCTCGAAAAACATCTGATGATAAAAACATTCGTCTTTTTACATTTTAACTCCAAGTCATAACAATGATAGATCTTGACAATAGTATGTCTTCGATAACTGTGTCTGAGGATAAAAACATTATTATATTTTTCTTTTACACTGCCCTTCGATCTAGATCAGAAAAACAGTTTGCTATTAATGCATAAGAATGGTGTCAATTTAATGAAATGTATCGGCAATCTGCTTTATTTCATATCAATTATCAAAATCATGGTAATAAATTACTGTTGCTCTTCATCATGTTCATGGGCCCTTTAATTGGAATAAAAATATCTTATCTTATCTGTTTAGTATTGATTAAAACTGACTTGTTTGTATTTATATACACACTATGGTTTCTCATATAAGTAGAAAACCGGGAACAAGTCTAATTCGGTAGGTAACATTCGCCTTAATTTCCTTACACTAGGAAACTTATTCATGATGCATTGTATCATTAAGCCAGACTTTTCTGCTGTCTATTTTTACTATCCTCATTAATGAAACGCATCGGAAATGGTATATTGAATGGCGGTCTGCTTTATTTCATGTTAAGAATTGATTAATCTTGACTTGTTTGTATCTATATACAACCTATGGTTTCTCATGTAAGAAATAATTCGGTAAGTAACATTCATGAAATTTCACCTAACTTAGATCAAGGGTAACGTATTCGTAAATCATGACTGAATGCATTTCACCATTGGGCCAAACTTTACTGGTGTCAATTTTTACTATCCTCATTAATGAAATACAAAGGAAATGATATATAGGATGGCGATGTGCTTTATTTCATGTTAAGAGTTGATTAAACTTGACCTGTTTGGTTAATACTCACCGTATGGGCGATATGTTAGTTATTTTTTAAGTAATTCTAAGCAGGGAAAAAGAGGCAAAATATACTAGAGGGTAATTCAAACTTATAAGTCAAATATAAACTTCTAAAGCCATAGGTGAGGGGGAGGAGCAGGACCTTTTCCGGGACGTCGGGATGGGATGTTTTTAAGCTCGAGATTTCGAGATTGATCCTTTCGGGTTCCGGAAATAACTTTTTCGATTTTCGGGATTTAAATTTCTTTAAAATCGAGACCTCGGGATTTTTTGGTTTTAAGCACAGGATTTCAGGATCAGGACCTCTCCCCACCCCCACCCCATAGTTGAAAAAGAAACAGATAAACAAAAGTATAGTACACAAAACAGAAGTCAGAGACTAAGCAACACGAAAAAGTAGAGTTGGACTTAATCAGATCCTGCCCCTCATGTGGAAGTTGGGTGTCAATTGTTTTAACAATTCACATTTTTCTTAATACTTAACAAATATAATGCATTTAGCATGTTAGGCATGTATTTTTTAATTACAATTATAAGATGGAAAAATATCTACGTCTCGTAATTCATATTAAAAGTTATTTTGTTTAAAACATGTACTTCTTTGAACAGTAATAGTACTTTACATTTAGTGATATATTTTCCAAGTACTATTACTGTTCAAAGAGTTACATGTTTTAAACAAAATAACTTTTAATATGAATTACGAGACGTAGATATTTTTCCATCTTATAATTGTAATTAAAAAATATATGCCTAACATGTAAAAAACAGATAATGTTCTAACAGTTCGCTAAGAATTGAAAATATTTCAATCAAATAAAATTGATAAGTCATTAACACGGAATAAAACCACCTGTACTTTTTTGTACTTTTTATAATAAGTTGAAGAATCACAAATTGATAAACAGGTTCCTTTAACAAGTTTAGTTTCAAAATTTCAATATTTTAATCATAACCTCAAACATGTGCAGGTGTACAAGAGAACAATATATTTATAAACATAGCGAAACCGTATCAAGAATGATGATAGTTATCAAAAAAGGATAATTAGTGAGAACTTTCTATAATAAGAATTACAAATTCAAAATCAGAGAAAATTATTAGATAATATTCTCACAGTTCGCATAAAAATGAAAATAATTTCAATCAATGAAAATTAATAATATAAAAAAGAAGATGTGGTATGATTGCCAATGAGACAACTATCCAAAAAAGATAAAAATGACAAACATTAACAATTATAGGTCACCGTACGGCCTTCAACAATTAGCAAAGCCCATACCGCATAGTCAGCTATAAAAGGCCCCGACAAGACAATATAAAACAATTCAAACGAGAAAACTAACGGCCTTTTTTGTGTAAAAAAATGAACGAAAAACAAATATGTAACACATAAGCAAACGACAACCACTGAATTACAGGCTCCTGACTTGGGACAGGCACATACATAAATAATGTGGCGGGATGAAACATGTTAGTGGGATCCCAACCCTCCTCTAACCTGGGACAGTGGTATAACAGAACAACATAAGAACGAACTATAAAAATCAGTTGAAAAAGGCTTAGCTCATCAGATAGACAAAAAATACAAAGTCAGTATTAAAGACGGAATGTAAATTGATAAACAGCCTCCTCGAGAACCCCTTTTTTTTTAAACTTCACAGTGTTAAAACAGTTCCTAAGTAATTTTCTCTAACAGTTCGTTTAAAATTGAAAATAAGACAGAATGTAAACTGTACTTTTTTGTTCTTTTTATTATAATACTAATAATTACAAATTGATAAACAGGTGCCTTAAGAAACTTTAACAATAAAAATCCCAAATTACAAGTGTTAATAATAATAAAAAGAAGATGTGGTATGATTACCAATGAGACAACTGTCCATAAGAGATTAATATGACACAAACGTTAACAACTTGAGGTCACCGTACGGCCTTCAACAATGAACAAAGCCCATACCGCATAGTCAGCTAAAACAAGGAGCCGATATGACATTGTAAACAGTTTCTAAGGTAATTTAATAACAGATATAGGAAGATGTGGTGTGAGTGCCAATGAGACAACTTTCCATCCAAATAACAATTTAAAAAGTAAACCATTATAGGTTTGTTTAGAATTGAAATAAATTCAATAAGGCGGAATGTATACGGTTCTTTTTATGTACTTTTTCTATAATGGGAAATACACATTGATAAACAGATGTCTTTAGAATCAAGACATCAAACTTCTATTCATAACATCATCCATGCACAGGTGTATAGGAGGACTATTTAATTACAAACATAAGATATTACATATCGAGACAGAATCAAGAATGATGATAGTCATAAAAAACAATTAGTAAGAAATATTAAAATAGTACTTTTTTTAATAAGAAATATTAATTCGCAGACTAGAAACTACTTCTAAGTGTCAGATAATCTTTTCATTTAAAATCAAAGATATTTCTAATGTAATGTTCTAATAGTTCTCTTTGAATTGAAATTAATAACCCTTGAGGGAAATTGAGTCAAGTCAATACGACTCCTTGTAAACAGTACTTTTTATAATAATAATAACAAATTAATAAACTGGAGCCTTTAGTTTCAAGATTGGAAGGATAACAATGGAAAACAATAGACCTTTTCATATTACCGACTATATAGTTTTCCGACAGGTTAATCTATGTTTAGACATCCTGGTGCTTGGTCAAAGACAATGCTCTAACTGTTCGCTTTAATAGCAATACACAAAATAATTTCAATCAAATAAAATAGTTAAGTTAATAGACGAAAACAGTATTTTTATGATAAGAATTATACATTCACAAAGATGATAAAATTGAGAATGGAAATAAGGATTATGTCAAAGATACAACAACCCGACCATAGAAAAAACAACAGCAGAAGGTCACTTACAGGTCTTCAATGTAGCGAGAAACTCCTGCACCCCAAGGCGTCCATCAGCTGGCCACTAAACAAATATATACTAGTTCAATGATACTAGTAATGAACGTCATATTAATTTCCAAATTTTACTCAAGAAACTTAAATTAAAAAAATACAAGTCTCACAAAGGCCAGAGGCTCCTGTCTTAGGACAGGCGCAAACATGCGGCGGGGTTAAACATGTTTATGAGATCTCAACCCCCCCCCCCCCTATACTTCTAGCCAATGTAGAAAAGTAAATGTTTTACTGTTTTAAAGAGATAAAAACTCGAAGAAAATTAAAAAGTCAAGTTTTAGTTATTGAAAGTAATGATTTAAATGTTCTAACAGTTCGCTAAGCATTGAAATTAACATTTTAAGTATAAGAAATTGATGAGTGGGAAAGTGTTTACAGTACCTGTTTATAATAAGAATTTTAAATTCCAAGAGATAAAACTGCATCAAATTGCTAATCTCTTCGTTTGGTCAAAAGCAATGTTCAAAAAGTTCGCTAAGCATTGAAAATACTAAATTTCGTCAAATTGATAATAAGTAAAAACCAGTCAACCAGATCTTTTAAATATAAATTATAAATTCACAGAAACACAACTGCTTCTTAGAGCTAATCTGTTCATTCAAAATTAAGAAATAAAAAGTAATATTCTAACAGTTTGCGTGAATAGTATTGAAAACAATTAGACTAAACATTGTCAATTATCATTTCAAGCAAAGAAAATTAATAAGTAAATCGAAGTAAACAATATTTTTTATAATAAGAATTAAAACTTCACGGAGATAAAACTGCTCCTAAGAGCTAATCTCTCTATTTTAAATATAAGAATGTGTTAAGCATTGAAAACAATAATTTCAATCAAAGAAAATTGAAACGTAAAGCAAGTGAATACAGGTTTACAATACCTTTTGTAATAGACATTTGCGAAATTAGGTCTATACCTAGGATTACACTTTAGACTTACGATTACATGTGACAAAACAAGGGGTCCTCTCAAAATACAAAAACAAACCAACACTACAGATACAAAACAGAAAATGGGGTCTTCTGTTAAAAAAATATAATGAACAGGTTAAAATTTCATGTGTCCGAAGCGGTTTTCTGATGGTAAATCGACAGAAAGCCTAATATTTGAAAACAAGAATTCATAAGGACCGAAGGTGTAGATAGATGCACCTGTATGATATAATTATATATTATCAGCAGGAGCAATCGACTTTCCCGCGAAACAGCGTACTTTTTATATAATGGTTAGTATACGAAAAGCAGCAAATGTCAATTTTTCAGAGGATACTCGACAAACATTTTAATTTGAAAAAGTAATGTTGGTGTCGTTTTTTTATTCATGATTACATCTTTGTATCCGCAACTGTTGCCTTGCCGACTTAAATAGATTGTTTTTGTTTGTTACAATTTCTTCTCGTCTGCTATATTTTTACATTTGTTATCCCTAACAATCAATTGAATAGATTTGCGCATACATTTTGTGTTGAAATGAACAACGTCGCAGTGAGAGATCACGGACTGTAACAGGGGTTGAAACCCTTTTCTTGCCGATCAATGCTTTTGAATAGGGACATACGGTCGGACCCCCTTTATCTTGTGTTGGAATCTCCTTTTAGAAATGGCATGATATACCCCTGCGTCGTCAGAGCACTCTAAATTACATTTCCATGAAAATAATACCAATCTCAGAAGAGGGGTTAAATCTCATGTTTTGAGCAAACCAGTCCCACCTATGTTCATGGGGGATAATAATTAAAACAGCGAAAACATCCGTCAATACTTAATAATTTTCAAGATATCTACTATAATAATTGCATAAAAGAAAAACAACTTGGAATTTAGATAGCAACGTTGTAACTATTTGAGAACACATATTCTTACATTTTAACTGAGTCTTGCCAACAGTATAAAATATATTTTCGACATAGGGAAGTTCGTTGATAACTGGATTTTTTTCTCGAATAGTTTGGATTTTTTATCTAATGAAACAGAAATTATTAGCCGAAAGTGGTTTCCCTAATTTGGGAAAAGATTTCAAAATTATACCAAACGGCAAATGAAATTTCATTCTCTAATCACCAGTCCGCTGTATTTACTCATTCTCTTTAAAACAAAATAAAAGACAAAAAGTATGTCTCAGCATAAAAATGCTAACATGCTCTATGGTTGATTGCACCTTTCCTAACACGACGTATTGCTGACTTTTTTTTTTTACTGCAACGACAATTGCGATATTTTGTGTGTTTCATGTTAATTTTTTTTTAAAATAATGTTAGTTTATTCTATGATACTTCGTACAATCACAGCATTTTCAACCTGAGTAAAATCGTAAACAATAATTAATGTTAACATATTGCTACAAATATATGAGAAAAACGTCGTTGTTTAACCACAGAAAAACATCACTATCGTTACATTGTTTTTGATCGACAGTTCATTTTTACACTTTGAGAAAGACAAAGATGTAAATTCTACCTGTAAGTGTAATTGTTATCCTAATCGTACGTGTATGATAGTTTCTGCAAATGTCTAATAAGAATTATAAAATCCAAGAGATAAAACTGCTCCAAAGTGCTTATCAGTCCATTCCAAACAATCCGAATCGACTTTATAACTAGGGTGTACATATGGCGTTACCATTTACAACATCCACTCAGACATCTGTTTAGTCTGATCAATAACTAACGAACGCATTTTATAGCAGAGACTTGTTTAATATTGCAATTCGTTTGATTATCATATTGTATCTTTGAAAAAATTTAGTTGAGCAGATTATTAGTTAATTACTTAGAAAGAAAAGCGTTCAACAGTTGTGTGACTGTCACAATGTATAGTTCATGTGCGCCAGTAAAGAGAATGGTTCGCAAAGGTTTACCCTTCTGGAGCACCTGAGATCACCCATAGTTTTTGGTGGGTTCGTGTTGTTTATTCTTGAGTTTTCTATGTTGGTGGGGTTCGTGTTGTTTATTCTTTAGTTTTCTATGTTGTGTGATGTGTACTATTGTTCGTCTGTTTGAACCTCGAAATTAGGGTAAACAAATGACAATGGTTATTTAAATCATAAAGAACATATCATAGGCCAAATGTGTACTAAAGTTTAAGTTGACTGATTTTCAACTTCATCAATAACTATATTGACCAACAACTTAAACGTGAAACGGGACAGACGGACGAACAAACAAACGGACGAACAGACCTACAAAAATAATGTCCCTAGGTATTTCTTAAACGGAAAACTAACGGCATGATTTAAACTTACATTATTAATCGAAAAAAAATTATGACTGCCGATAAACAATAATAAATGGTCTTATCGGTAAAAATGGACTAGATTTCAAACTATTTATGATCACAATTTATTAAAATATTGAATTTTATTTCTTTATGAACCTTTGGCATAAACAATCAATCACACTGACTTTCTTTTGAATCTTAAATTGATATTTGTGATTAATTGGTGATTGTAGTAACGGCTTTCCATAGCAAAGTGGTATATCGCGACTGGAGCTAATTATTAAAAATTTTTGAAGGTATCATCTTATTTATTATTGGTATAAGATGAACGATAGCTTTGTATGTAAGTGGAAAGAAATAAAGATAAAGATAAGTATTTTACAATGATACAAAAACAAAAACTCCCTTACACTGAAAAATAAAAGAAATAAAAGAAAACACCCAGATTTCTGAAATATTATTTTGCTTGATATCGTTATTTTTTCATAAAAATAAATGAATAGTGTTATAAAGTTAAACAAGAATATGTTTATTTTACAATTACATTAAATCAAAATTAAAATAAAAAGATAAAACACAATTTTCTGGAACAATAATTAAAATTTTACTGTTCTTTTACGGATACAAAATTATAGGTGGTAACGAGATGAAAATGCGTATTTTCCAATTATACGAAAAAATCGAACTCTTTATTTAAACATTGAAGAGAAAAAAAATTAAATAAGAAAATACAACTCACAATTTCATGGAATGATGTTGTAAAACTAATACCGCTATTTTTTTTCCAGAATGAAGCCGGGTTGTAACATTGCAAACAAAATATACTTTTTTTTATACAAAATGTGTCTTTTAGTACTCTATGTACGAAAATAATTTGTGCAATCTAAATCAACTTGAACAGATACATGATATGGGTAGAAAAACTAGATTTCCTTTACATCATTTTTAAGGGTTAAGCTATGAACATTAAAATAACATAAAACCGAATACCAAATACAAGTTAAGTCGCCTTCTTGCATGTTTCTTTTACCCGTTTACTTTCTAATACTTGTTTTGTTATGAAGACTTATTATAAATGTTTTGGCTAAAGGATTAAAACATTGAAAAGTAATTTGGAAATGTGATTTTGATTATCATTAAATACATCCAGGCTCGCATTTAACGGTTTCATGGTGAAAATTTAATTATCTATAAACACTGCTGCAGCGGAAAGAATGTTATCACGATTTAATTGAGCTTGAAACTACATCATAAATCTGTCATTAGGTCAATCTACAGACTTTTATACTTTAACATGCTACCAACGTCGAAACAACGTAAATAGTGCGAAAGTACAAATATTTAATCAGAAGGAATCATGTTGTTAATGGATGGGACAAATAAACGGAGAACGGTCATTTGTGGAATGGAGATCTATGATAAGTCATTTCACATACTTATAATTTTACGTCCTGAATGTACCAACGTCCATATTAACCGTGTTATTCATGGATGGGAGTTTTGGAACGTAGAACGAATATTTGTGAAATTGTACTTCTAATTATAAAATAATATATAATGAATACATTTTATGTTACTTTGACAGGGGTTACTTCTATATAATACATGTATATTTTAATAATAAGTATGATTTTACAACACTGATATATGTGAATCAATCAAACATGTTCGACTTTGTAATAAATATTGTAGTCCATGCAATATATGGACAATTTATTATTGCGATTGGCTAACAGCGTAAAAAAATGATGAGTCAACCAATCGTGTGACTTGTTTTTATTTTGGGGGTACGCAACAATGAAATAATCAAAAATCCTTCCAATGTTAAAAAAATATTGCCTTGTCCTTTTCTTGGCAATAAAGAACAAGAAATAACAAAAAACATATACTGTCCTTCCTTTTCACAAATTTCTAGAAAATTTGATACCGATTCCATGCCTAGAACTGAAAACAACATTTTACAGTATACCCAATAAGAGATTCCTTTCGATCTTTTGACTACCTCTAAAGCCACAAGAACAGAAGAAGAAAAAGACATTTACTATCCTTCATTTAAACACATTTTTGGGAAACTTGATACCGATGCCAGGCCTAGTTCTCAATACATCATTTTACAGTATTTGGCACAACTTTTTGGAATTTTTGGTCCTCAATGCTCTTCAACTTTGTATATGTTTTGGCTTTTTCACTATTTTGATCTGAGCGTCACTGATGCGTCTTATGTAGACGAAACGCGCGTCTGGCGTATGCAATTATAATCCTGGTACTTTTGATAACTATTTACAGTATATCCAATAAGAGATTCCTAACCATCTTTATGACAACTTTTAAGGCCATAAACAACAGAGGAAACATAGAAACAATCATCTGTGTTTAGACTCGTTTTCTTTGAAAATATAAAGCAGTGGTATATTGTTTAACTAATAATATGATTACAGCTCAAAACAAAGGAAAGATCTTAAAAGATTGTTTACCATGTTTACATCAAGTTCGTACATTTTGATCTCTTAGTACGACATTTGATTGCTGATTAAATACTTGCTGTATACAAAAGTCATTATATCAGTCCATTATAATCAAAACAAAGTTATGATAGAAAATGTGGTATTTACAGGGATGGATATTTTCTCCTTTAAATTCTCCTTAAAAGATACCAGCGGGACAGCCAAACTCATATATTGAAAATAAACTGACAACGACATGGCTAAAAATATAAGACAAATAGACAATAATAGTATAAAGACACATCATAGAAAACTTAAGACTAAGCAACACGAACACCACCACAAAATGGGTGTGATCTTAGACGCTCGGGAAGGGTAAGCAGATCCTGGTCTTCATGTGGCACCCTCCGTTTGGATTATGGTATTACAAATCCGATACAATATACGAGATGTTGTAATTGGAAACTGAAGTGGTTTTTTTATCAATGAGTTTGTATCTACCTGCAACGCACGTAGCAGGTGCAAAAGGTCATACCGCTACCACAGCTAATTAGTATACAATATTTTGAAAGTAATTTATTATTTATTATTGGTATGAGATGAACGATAACCTTTTATGCGAGTGGAAATAAATGATTAAGAAGATAAGTATTTAAAATTAGACAAAAACAAAAACTCCCTAACTCTGAAAAATAAAATAAATCTTTTGGAAAGTTGCATTTTCCTAATACTTAATTTTTCCTATGAAAAAAATATTGTAATGAAGAAAATGTCTTACAATTTTACAATTAAACTAAAACAAGACTCTCTAACTCTGAAAAAAAGAACAAAAAACTAACAAATTTATGGTTTAATGTTCTATCAAATACCGTTCTTTTTATACAATAAAGTTGTGTAGTATTATTGCAAACAAAACATAGCTTTGATAACAAAATGTGTCATTTAGTACTTTTTTTACGGAAGGAAATTGTGTCATTAAAAAGCGCGCACGAATATATGATATGGAGAGAAGGACTAAATTTTATACATTTTTTTAACCAGGGTTAAGCTATTAACATGAAAATAACATAAAACATAATAAAAGTTTAGCCATACTTCTTGTATGATTTTTGTTATCAGTTTACTTTGTGGAGTTTGTTTTTCTATTAATACCAATTATTGATGATTACGCTAATGGATTAAAACTTGTAAAAGTAATTTGGAAATGAGATTTTAATAATCTTTTCATACATCCAGGCTCGAATTTAACGGTTCCACGGTGAGAATTTAATTTTCTTAAAACACTGCTGCAGTGGAGAGAATTTTATGACGATTTGATTGAGCTTAAAACTACATCATAAATCTGTCATTAGGTAAATCAGCAGTCTTTTATACTCCAGCATGATACCTACGTCGAAACAATGTAAACAGCAGGAAAGTACAAATAGTTAATCATAAGGAATCGTGTATTTCATGGATGGGAAATCGGAATGGAGAAAGATTTTTCAGGGAATCGAAATCTGTTATTAGGTATGTAACTCATGGATGGGAATTCCGAAATGGACCTGAGACATATTATTTGTAGACGTGAATCTGTTATTAGGTAAATCCACAGACTTGTATATTGCAACATGCTTCCGACTTCGAAATAATGTCAACAGGAGATAGTAAACACCTTTAATCAGGAGGAGCCATATAATTCATGGATAGATAAAAATGGAACGGAGATCGATTATTTGTGGAAAAGAAAGGTTTATTATTTAATGCGCTTAAACGAAAAGTACTGAAGTTCGAGAAAAATTAAAAAAGGAAAGTCCTTACCTCAAGTACATAAAACGACTGTAAAAACTCATTTCAAACGAACAAGAAGTAACACAGAAACATAGATTGTCCTTACTTAAAACCAATATTTTGGAAACTCAATACCGATACCATGCCTAGTTCTGAAAACAACATTTTACAGTATATCCAATTAGAAATTCCTAACCATTTTTATGACAACTTTTAAGGCCATAAAGAACAGAAGAAACATAGAAACAATCATCTGTGTTTAAACTCGTTTCCTTTGAGAATATTAAGCATTGGTATATTGTTTAATAAATAAAACTATTACAGCTCAAAACAAAGACAAGATCTGAAAAGAAAATGTTTACATCTAGTTCGTACTTGTGGATTTTCTAATGCGACATATGATTGACGTGTAAATACTTGCAATATACAAAAGTCATTCTATCAGTAGAGTATAATCAAAATAAAGACAATGTTTCATTGGCACTAATACCACATCTTCTTATATCTGGAAAAAAAAACATGATAAAAAATGTGGTGTTCGCAGTGTTGGGTATTTGTACTCCTTCAATCTGTCCGATGTTTTATGTGAGTGTATACAAATAGAAAAGATGAAACCTATTTTGCAATTTAATTGGTTAACAAGGAGAAGTGAACCGCGTTAAAAATGTCATCTTAGACTTTTAAAAAAATCTAATACAAAGTACAAACATTTGAACATGAATAAACTTTGTATGCATTTAAATGTTTTAGAATATTGAAGAGCTTCCTTTTTAAGGCTCATTCATCTAAGCAAAAATAAGGAAATCAAAGTCGAGTTATGTGTAATGAAATCTCCAGGCTCGTATTTTTTCACATAAATATTATTTTGAAATGCCATTGCTTTTTAAATAATTGCGATATGTGTATACATACAATAGTAAATTTTCAATTAAACAAAACAGTATTCAAGAAAAAGTGGGCACTGCTTTCAACTGTTCGATTTCCGATATGAGTGTTAGTGAACTGAAAACAGAATACATTTTATATTCAGTAACATTTCATAATTACAGACTGCAATGCTATTAATCAAAAACCCTGCAACGCATACCACCTGAGATAGGGAATTCTATAGTTGTAGGAACTTAAAAGAAAAGCAAAGACTTGTACAAAATTCTAAATACGGTATTGATCAATACTAAAAAATTAATTTGTTTGATATAGAATAATTATAAATTACCGTGAGGGTCAAATTAATCCTATCACACTACCTACCATTTACAAACCAGTTCTTCTCCACTACCACAATAAGACATTTAAAAAAAAACCAACTGAATACTTAAACAATGTATCACAAAGTAATTGGCCAGATAAGTCTATTTCGCATTTATAATGCATTATTCTTCTACAACAAAACCTGATGTAATTAATATCATAAGCACCTTCATCGTTGTTCCATTGGATTGATTTGTGATTTTGTGGGTTAATTTTTTTTTTTCTCAATTGAATTAATTTCCGCGATAAAAGAAATGTAATCCTAGGATAAGATTCTTTGACAATTTACACATGTTTTGATAGCAAAACGATATCAGAATGTTAAAAGTATGGAGTTTAGATAACAAATCTTTCTGCTCATTGTTTTGAAATAAAACATTATTTGATAAAATAGACAGAATTATATGTGTTTACTACTTTTGATTATGATAAATCATATAACAAGAGCTATAAATGTATTGATATTTGAAGAAAGAAAATATGCAGTTTGCACATTTTGTTGAAAGCGTACAACACGCATGAATAACTATTAATTAAAGTGATCATCTATCGAATCAATTTTTCCGACTCAAATTAAACATTATCTATGTATTTTTACAATTATTATAGCATAAACAAACACTTTTTGTTTTTATTTAATTCTAAATGAAAACAAAACCAACCAGAAAGACACTTCTTAGCCCATGAACCCAAAAAGACCACCCATGTGGTTTATGCATTTAAACAACACACAGTACAAGATTTTGTAATTTGAGGGTGAAGTTAAATAATGCATCACTGCATCAGCACCTTTTTTTAAATGGCTTTCAAAAGCAGAAAAAACAAAAATCGGTTTTCAAATATCACTCCTATGATCGAAAAAGCGGGTCCATTATAATATATTGAGTGAAAACAAAAATGTTAGAAGACGGCTTAAAATAAGTTTTAGTTTAAAATAACGCCCGATTTTTGTAAGCCTGGCAAACTTGGATACGAAGGGACTACGCCAGCTAAATGGAAGTAAGCAAGAATGGTAGCAAACAGATTAAAAATAAGGTTAAAGTGAGTATTACGTAATTTGTGTAAAATGCGATAAAATTGGATACGATCGGGCGACGACAGCTAAATGGAAGTAAAGACAAGAATGTTGGCAAACAGTTTATAAATGAAGTTTAGTTGAGAATTACGTAAGTTGTTTAAAATTTATTCAGATCGGATGCAGAGGGCAACGACACACTAATGGACCTTGTGAATGGTCGGCAAAATATAACACTCCCCAGCAGTTCCAGCATCGATCTAACAGTGATAGATGGAGTAAAGAAAAATAATTTCAGAATGGTAACGATCACTGTAAGATGCTGGCAACAATAATAGAATATATTTATGTAATGCCATAAACGAAAGACCATGCTTATCAATGAGGTAATCTATGTATTTAAATTTTTAAGGAGTTTTAACGAAATGATGACTTTTTATTTTGATAATTTTTTTCTAACATATACATAATCACTGAGACTAATCTTTCTGACAAAACCTTTATAATTTTTTCATTGTTTCAAACTTTATTTTAGTAAAAAAAGAATATCAATATACAACAATTTGATGTGATGAGTCTAGATAACAAAGTAACAATTACGTCCACTTGTATTTTTGTCCAATGTCTGATGAGTTCAGCCTTTTTCAACTGATTTTTATAGTTCGTTCTTATGTTGTACTGTTATACCACTGTCCAAGGTTAGGGGAGGGTTTGGATCCCGCTAACATGTTTAACCCCGCCACATTATTTATGTATGTGCCTTTCCCAAGTAAAGAGCCTGTAGATTCAGTGGCTGTCGTTTGTTTATGTGTTATTTGTTTTTCGTTCATTCTTTTTTACATAAATAAGGCCGTTAGTTTTCTCGTTTGAATTTTTTTACATTGTCTTATCGGGACCTTTAATAGCTGACTATGCGGTATGTGCTTTGCGGTATGTGCTTTGTTGAAGGCCGTACGGTGACCTATAATTGTTAATGTCTGTGTCATTTTGGTCTTTTGTAGATATCTGCGAGGTAAACTTAGTATATTATCGATAGTGATCACAAACATGTCATGACTGAGGTTTTGAGTTTTAATCCCGCATGTTATCAAATAAGGCAACAATAGTTTACCGCTTTTGTGTCATTTTGGTCTTTTGTGGATAGTTGTTTCATTGGCAATCATACCACATCTTCTTTTTTCTATAAAATAGTTGTCTATGACACAAAGATGTATAGAGCTATTCTATTTTGTATTATTGTTTTTAAGCTTCCTCATTGTAACTGGGAATATTTAACTGACACCTTTAAGTACTTATGTACTTCTAAATGGACTATTATAATTTAAGTTTATGTGTTTTATTATCAAAGCACGATGCTTCTACATTTATTTTATCATGCATCGATGTCTTTACTATATTTATTTTCTTTAATGTGTTAATCTGTTTCAAATTCATTCTTTCTTATGTTCAATTTCTTTCCTTTGATACAGAACGTAATATAAATTCCTTTGCTTTTAGTTTTGACTCTTCGTGTTTTGTTCAATTAGTGATTCTACTAAATTGACGTTCACGTACCTGTTTAAAATCTTTATGACACATACTTTCGTATGATCTGCTTTTTTAGGTTTTTTATTCTCGATCAATATTAATTTTAATTGAATATTTTGAAGTTTTTTCTGAATTTTTATTTTTTTCCTTTTTCCTTTTTTTAGATATACGTTTTTGTTTTACTATTTTCCTTCTATATTAGTTTTAGTTGATGTATTTTGATACATGCAGACAGCAATAAGATTTTCTTATTTTTAATTCCTATCTTTGATTTTTCTTACATCAGTATTTTTTTCTGTATATTCTTAAGCGTAACTGTTTAAAATCTTAATTGCACACTCACATATAATCTACTTTTTCAGTTTATTAGTTGCTTTTTTTATCAATTGGTAAGTCTTTTAAAACATGCAGACTGTAATAAGATTTTCTTTACTTTTTCGAGTAGTGATTTTTCTATATTTTTTTAAGCGTAATTATAAAAATGAAAACAACACAATATTTAAAATATTTTTGCTAATTAATTACGATCAAGTATTTATTTATTCATTACTTTTATCTATATTTGATTGATTTCATTTGAAGCAGAACGTCAACAGGTCAAATAACTTATTTTTCTTTTTATTCTGTACCTTCGTTTTTGTAAAAATTAGTGACTTTACTATATTTACTTTTATGTAACTATAGATCTATATTGCACATACTGATAGGTTTAACTAGGTATGCCGTACTTTAACCTATAATGGTTTACTTTTTTAATAGTTATTTTGATGAAGAGTTGTCTCATTGGCACTCACACCACATCTTCCTATATCTATGTATAGCACCATGCCTGAATTTTCAAAAAAGCTTGGTATTTTTGTTATTTTACTTTCTTCTTACTTATGCTTTGAATTTCCCTTTTTTAAATTATTTTCCTCCGTTATCATGGTTATTAATAATTGGTTTTATAGCATTTTTTTTAATCAATATCACACATAACTATTTATGATACCCTTTTTCTGTTCGAATAATTTCTTTCAGTATTCAGTTGAATTCTTTTGATACAGAAAGTAAAGTATAGCTCATTTACTTTTTATTCTGTTTCTTCGTTTTTGTCAATATGTGATTTTACTTATTTCATTTTACACCTGTATCACACACACATAACTACTTTTCTCTACGTTTATTTGCTTTTCTTTGAGGCTATATGGGATATGGTTTCCTTCCCTTTAAGGAAGCAGGCTTGTCATGTTTTAAATTGACTGATTTTCGGAATCCTCTGGTTTTATTCATTAGAATGCCTGAAAAAGATTTGCTTGGTAACCCCATTTTTGTTTTTATAAATTTACATAATGAATAATGATAAGCAATCTGTAAAAGTCTTATAAAATCTAAAAATACTTTTTAACAGTTTTTGAGAACTTCAACTTGTCAATGATAAAGCTATGAAAAGCCAAGAGAGAATATGTTCCCGCCAAAATTTCAATGGCATATATCTCGATAACAAGCATGGCGACCTATATATATTTTTTGCTCTTTGGATTCCTTTATTAACCCCATATCTATATAAACTAGTGTTTTGAAAAGTTAGTTACTTCGAAACTGAGAAGAGAACTCCCTTAAATTCAGTTCCTTGATATGTATCATGTAAGTAAAATTGCTGTATTTTCTTACATGATTCTATAAAATCTTTATCGAACAATTGATGATTCCCTCTCAGCTCAATCAGACGATATCTCTAAAGTACTTCAGTTAAGACAATTATTTCTTTATAACTGCATTTCAGTTGAAATTATCTTCATGTGAATGAAAATAACACTCATCTTGTTATCATGTTAAGTTGAACAGTAAGTTGGTATGTGAGTATAAATTGAAAATGATATAATTTTGTCTTACTTTACCATAACGATATGCTTATAAAAAATAATTAAAATGATAAGTCACTGAGCTTTGTTTCAAGCTACAGGCTTTGAAAAAAGTACACATTGTGTATGAGTTATACAGGACAAAACTACACTTTTTGAATAATTGTTAAATTTATTAATGAAATGGTAAACTAAAATACAATAAAAAGGCTTTTAAAAAACGCTTTTAGAATGTCATTAGAAATAAAGATAATTTCCTTAGCTTAAACATTATATATCAAAAGCGTTAACTTCCATTAATATGCCATTTTAAAAGCTTTAAAAACGTTGCAAAAATAATCTACCTTTGGAAACAAAATAGTAATCTTATAAATGCATCTATCTAAATGAAAATTCACATTAATTTATTTCATTCCTGCATCAAATTTCGCTGACTTGATAAGAAAAAATGGACCTATTAGACCTTGTAATGTTACAATCAAAGATAGCAGAAGGCACCTATACTTTTTTTATGTTCTTATTCATTGACCGCATAAAATGAACCGTTTTGGGATTGTTTTTTTTTTTTGATGCAGGTATTTTTTTGCTTTTCTCGGAAAATGCTGCAGCTGAGAGTTGTATACTTTCTTTTACTTTTACAATGTTTTAATTAAATTCCTTCGTTTTGTCACGTCAGTAATTTTTTTATATTTTCTTACACGCTTCTGTATAACAATTATAATTATTGAAATAACAATTAATATTTTTGTCATGTTTAGTTTAGAACAAATCCATAATGTACATCTTCGTGCATACTGGCAAACTATATAGTGTTATTAACTGGCTGTTTCTGTATTGGCACTGGTATAGATTCAAGGTTTGCTGTATTGGCCTCGAGACCCGTAGGGTCGAGGGCCAATACACCTGACCGAGAATCTATACCAGTGCCAATACAGAAACAGCCAGTTCATAACACTTTTATTAAATGATTATAAGAGAATTGAAAAGCGGAAGTGAACGACCCGTATTAGCCCATGGGCCAATACAGCTTTTTTCCCGCTTTTTTCTGTATTGATCCTGTTTTTTCCGTTTCAAAACTTTAAGACGTTACAAAACATTGCACATCATTTAACATGTTGTTTATGACTTTAGTCTAAAAAATATTATACAAATGTTTTTATGCATAACGATACTTCCAATGTTAAGTAATGGCGTAAGAAAATTGAAAACCGGAAGTGAACGTCCTGTATGAGCCCTAGGGCTAATACGGCTTTTTTCCCGCTTTTTTCTGTATTGGCCCTGTTTTTTCCGTATTGGCCCTGTTCGAAGAGCAATATTAAATTTTGATTTATGTCGACAGTGGAACGTTTTTAATATTGCACATGCTGATTTATCCGTATTAGGGATTATTTGCTCGTATCATTTAATAATTAAATATATTTAATATAGCATTGGAGTATATATTTGAAATTATTGAGTAAGTTCATGCTTTACCAAAAACGTAGTATATATTCTGATAAAAAAAAAATGAAGTTTCTGTTTGTGACAAAATGACAAGTTTAGTATGCATTAAACAGGACAATATATTATTATGTTAACAGAAGTTTAACTTTACGAAAGAGTAATGAACATAAAAACTAAAAGACAGCTTTTACAAAATGCTTTAAAAATATCAAAAGGATCGATAGATGTGGGTTTTTTTCCTGCTACAACATGAAATCTAGCAAAAGATTACGTAAATTCTGTTAGAAAGTGTATTATTTCGGAGTTCCCCTTTTATAAAAATATTGAAAGTTAAGGAACACTATTCTACCTTTGTAAGAAAGTAGTAATTTTTAGTTAAGATCTTATAAACGCATTTATCTGAATGAAATTTCACATTAATCAATTCATTCCTGCATCAAATTTTGATAAAAACTTAATACAACAGAAAGTTTTTTGATGTTCTTTACCTTTAGTCTGTTTCTTCATCTTTGTATTATCATGGTTAAATTATTATCTCACTTATCGTTAACAACTGATGACAAACGCAAATCTTTATCGAATAAATACTTAGTTTTTTTCTCTTCGCTCTATATTCATGATCTACAATACCCTTTAAACCACTATAAAACGGTTATACGAGTAAGAGGTCTAGCGCTATAAATCAAGGTTCAATCAACCATTTTCTAAATTTGAAAATGCCTGTACCAAGTCATGAATATGACAGTTGTTGTCCATTCATTTGGTGTGTTTTATCGTTTGATTTTGCCTTTTAATTAGGATTATTCCGTTTTGAATTTTCCTCGGAGTACAGCATTTTTGTGATTGACCTTTTCCTTTGAAACTGAAAAATCTTATTATATCCTTTACTTTTGATTTTAAGCTTCTTTTCTTTTGTAAATCCTTGCTTTAACTATATTTCTAAAAGTACATTGCAAATGTTTAAATCTTTTCAACCGTAATAACTAATTGCCTTTGTTTATGATTTTACTTCTCTTTAAAAAAAAATTCTGCGTTTCTTTGTCGTAGAAAGTATAGATAATGATTTCCTATGCCTTTTATTACCTTTCTTCTTTTTTTGTTTTGCTATTACACTTATATTGCACATAATTACTAATTATATACCACATTTCTCGGTCGGAAGCTTTTACTTTTTTTATTTCTAAACATCTTACCTGTTTTATATATATAATTTCCCTGCTTTTTGTTTCATTTCTTCATTAATTCTTTATGTTAATTAGTAATATTACTTTATTTTGTTTCACCTTTATCGTTCATAATTACTTATGCACTTTATTGTTATTCATCTTTCTATTTTATTTTATTTTTGCTTTTACTTTTTTCTAAAAATGATATGATTTACTTTGCATTTCCTTTTGTTCAATACGAGCTTTGTTTTGGTTTATTGTTTATTAAAAAGTAAAATCACAAAAATTAAATTATTAAATGTATACCTCTTCACAACACATAATTACTGATGTTTTACTTAAACATATACTGTGTTTCTTCTTTTTTTTTTCCTTCTATTATAATTGCTTTTCTATTAAATGAAATTATCACCTTTGAATTTATTCTGTTTCTTCGTTTTTTTTTTATATAGTTACCAGGCTTATAACTTAATATACCAGATTAGCATTTCGTCTACATAAGACTCATCAATGAAGCTTAGTTATAAATAGTTATAAAGCCAAACAGGTTAAAATTGAAGAGCATTGAGGACCCAAATTCCCAAATGTACTGCCCAAACCGGCTTAGGTAATCTATGTATGGGATTAGAAAATCCTTATAATTTACCATAAAATTCATACTTTTGTAAACAGGGAATTTATCAGATTTTACTTGGTTTTCTTATACTTTATTGTTTAAATCTTTATCACACATAAGTTCTTATGGTAAACTAGTGTTTAGTGTGTTCGTTTTAATCTGTATTGCTGTTTTTCTTTGAACCTGAAAGTATTATTCGTTCTTTTTTCACTGTTCCTTCATTTTTGTTAGCATCGTGATTTTGCTTTGTTTTTTTATATATAATGTTTTCAATATAATGGAATTTGATGCGAGTTTCATACAAGTGAGAGGTTAAGATACCTATAAAACCAGGTTTGTCCACCAAGAAAATGTCAATACCCAGTCAGATATTTGTCTGTTGTTATCCACTCGTTTGATGTGTTTGAGCTTTTGATTTTGCTATTTGATAAGGGTCTTTCTTTTTTATTTTTCTTCGGAGTGTAGTATTTTTGTGATTTTACTTTTCTCTTTTTATCAAACATAAAACAGATGTACTTTAGGTTGAAACTGACTGGACGCAAGATCTGAAATATTTCTTAGTATTAATTCTATTTTGACCTTAAGGTTTAATTGGCTTTCCTTTGATGCATACTGTAATATGATTTTCTTCTTATTATCTTGCTTCTTGTTTGTTAAATCAGTAATGTTTATATCATTGCTTAACAGTAAATGTATAAATCTTTATCACAAATAAACACAAGAAAATGCATAAATCTTTATCGCAAATAAATATTGGACTATTTTTGGTTTATTATTATCTCCTTCAATCTTTGAAGCTGAAAGTTAAATGATTTCCTTTACTTTTTAATATGTGCATTAACTTTTGTTACTTTGTAAACTTAGTAATATATTTTCTTTCACGCTGATTTATAAATCTTTATCGCACCTAATAGTTGATGATTTTTCTCGATTCAATCGGACGCAATATATGAAAAATTACCGTTTAGGTAATTATTTCTATATAACTGCATTTCGATTTAAATTATCTTAATGTTTATGAAAATATAGTGATCATTTAGTGCTGAAAAGAAAAGGTTTATCAATACTGTAAATATTATTTTTCAAACTGCCTAACTATACATGAGGGGAAATATTTAATAAAATCAACGGTACCAATCCTGTTGCACCAGTAGGGAGAAGCCAACACTTTGACTTAAATACATTTGTATCGTTTAATCTTTATTATATTTTGAAAAAAAATATTTTCTCTGATTTGTTAACAAAAACATAACCATTTCAAAAAATGTGAACCAACCAATTTACAGGAATGATTTTATTTGATAGTTAGTTGTGTGACATCACTTATTTTGATCTTTAAGTAGTTATTATTTTTTTTATTTATTAGTTAACTCATTTAGGTGTTTTTACCTCCTTAATACTGTGGCAAGACGCGTACCTTTTACTGCGCAATGAATGCAGACAACATATAAATCAAAATAGCAGTTTATATTAACATGTATTAAATTGCGTCCACGTGCTAATTGAAATTAACTTCTATCAGGAACTATCAAACTCGTGAGTCAAAACCAAGGAAGTCAGAAAAGAAGGACGAAAGATACCGGAGAGACAGTTAAAGTCATATATTGAAAATAAACTGAAAACGCCATGGCTAGAAAAAAATAAAAATAGAAACAGACAAATAAAAGTACAAAAGACACAGCATAGAAAACTAAAGACTAAGCACTAAAGACAAACCCTAGTGAACACTGGGGTGATCCCAGGTGCTCCGGAAGAGTAGGTAATAATTTAGTAAGTACAAAAATGTAGTGTTTAAAAAAGCGAAGGAACGGTTCAAAAACAGAAGCTGTGTATTGAAATGAAATATCATTGACAAGGTCATATAAAGGTATAAAATGTTTACAAAACTTTTTTGAGGTTCTAGATACTACGGATTGTCTAGCCCAGGAATAGATAACTTTAGCTGTATTGACAAAATATTCTTAACTTCGGGTTCTGAGTGATATTGACCTTTATTTGTATTATCGGTTTCCAGCATAGTTACACTGTTAAACAACTTTGTTTTCCTGTGGTTTAACATACAGCAAAATGGACCAAATAATTATCAGAGCTTTAAATAAGGGATGTAATTATATGTTCCTTTATTACAAAGATTTCCAGCATTGCATCTTGTGTGCTTGTATTTAGATGGAGAGTTGTCTAATTGGCACTCACACCACATCTTCCTATATCTCCTTTTACTATTTATCATCGTTTAATAGGAGTATTAAAACCAGTGTAAAAGGGAAACAGGGTCTGCATACAATTTCAGAACAACTTCCGGTTAATAGGTTAGTTTATTTTGTTCAGTATATAGTTGTTTATAATGTGTGTGGTTTTCGTGTGTCTTTCTTTGCCATGATATTGTCAGTTTGTCTTTGATTTGTGAATTTGAATGTCCCTCCGGTATATATAGACTTTCTTTTCCATTATCACTACATTTTTGTTGAATCTTTTGCACTAGTGTAAAAAGTCACATATACCATCATACACTATAAATTTCTTTAAAGGTAAACAGGAAGTTAACCGTATTGTCCGATTATTGACAATATATGTTTACGAAATATATATCGGAAAAACACTACTATAAATTATCACTGACGTCATTTGCGTAATAAATTCCGGTTGATAAATGTCCATTGATGAATTTATGATGACCTTATTTGTTCAAAATGACTGTTATTTTCAATTAATAAGCTAGATTTCTTAGAATGTTCATATAATGTTACAAAAACAATTATATTTCCTGACGCAACACAGCTAAACAACAGTTCATACTAGACTGTATATATCCATAGGAATGCAGTGTACTTTAATGAAATCGTTGCACATAAGTATACGTGTTGAACAGCTCTTGTATGTAAGAAATTCTACATCATCTCAGTCAATGTCCATAATAAGCCTCAAATTGATAAATGCAAAAGGGATGCATTACAAAACAAATCTCTGGAAATGATCAATTTCAAGCAAGTGAATTAGCTTACCAAATTTTGCAGGTGTAGAGAGCAGAAGACCAAAAAAAGAGTTATAAAAACTACGAAGTAATTAAATGTATGAAAATAAAGGCAGCAGTAGTATACCACTGTTCAGTATTCATAAATCGATTTCGCGAATAAAAACAATAGGATGACAAAATAAAACACAAACATACATAGAAACGGGCAGTGTGATAAAAAAAACTGCCATATTTGAGACTTGGTGAAAGACAATTTCAGAAAAAAAAGGTTGATTTAACCTCGCTTAATGGCTAGCCAAACCTTCCAATATTATGTAAGAAATACCCCTAAAATGACAAATTACTTGACAGAAACACAAAAAAACACACGAACACATAAAAAATAACATACATTATTAATAACAGTACACTTCATTTTGTAAACCATATAACAATGTATACATGTACCTTCCATGCATATACGACTGTTCACCAGGATACCACAAATGAAGTATCAACTGAAAATAAAACTACATTTTCAAAGAACCTATTGTGTGACTTAGTCATCATACATATCCAAGTTTATGATGTGGGCAAAGGAATGGTAGAAAAAGGCTAAAAATACCGCCTATCAGAATTAAATGCGCTTCTTGGCCCATCTGACTGAGACCCACATGTAAAACCTGAGTACATGGTAACCAAATCACTTGCATTTTTTTTTGTATTCGTCTGAAAACAATATTTTTCAATTTAAAATAAAAAATTTGTTTCATATAAAAAGAGATGGAAGTGTTATGTTGTGTGATGGCATGCATCCTGGTTTTAAAAGGGATTGTATGCAATCCCTCACTTATTATTCATGTTGCTTGAAATGTTTTTTTCTCACAATTTGTAGTGAACTGTATTTTTCTTTACCCTTCTGAAATAATATTGTAATGTAATTAATATTCAAACAAATAAATTTTAAAAAGCTTCCATCTGCTATATATACGAAGGTTCGGTGTATAATAAGAAATATGAATACTATCATACAGCAATACAGCAATACAAAATCTGCAATTGTGTTTCCACTAAAATTGTTTACAAGCAAGAATATATTATGTCGAAAAAGCATTACTTACACAATAAAGAATTAAGATTCAAATCAGAGAATTTTGTTTAATAAAGGAAAATATACAGATACCTCATGTATGGTACCATTGAAGAAACATACAATGTATTGTTTGCAAATCATGCTTTCGGTATCATTTCATAACGAAAATATTTGTTTGATCAAATGGCTATCAAAGTTACCAGGCTTATAATTTGATACACCCGACGCGCGTTTTGTCTACACTGGACTATTCAGTGACTTTCAGATCAAACAAGTTAGAAAACGAAACAAGCACATGTTACAGAGCATAGAGGACCCAAAATTCCAGAGCGTTGTGCCAAAATACGGTTCAGGTAATAATGCGACAAGGAAATCCTTAGTTTTTCAAATTATTCAGTATTGTAGCATAAACTATGTAATACAATACTTAGCGCCTTCAGTAAGATATAAACCATTAATGTTCTAATTGCCTCTTGAAAGGAATTGATACACACGGAATAGGTTTATAGTCTGTCAATGTTTGTTCTGTCAATATTCTTCTCTCTGGTAAGGTGCAAAATTGTTATGTTTTATTGGCATACCATCTGCTCTTTATCTAGGTTATGTTCATGTCACAAACGAGGTTCAAGATGGGTTTTACAGAATATATAATAACAGACAAAAGTGCAGAATTTATATCTTTAAAAAAATCAGATAGAGATAAGTAGGGAAAACAATAAAGAATAGATAATAAAAGGATGTCAGATATCAAGGTCACTTAGGATTTGAAACACTATCAACAAATTATACTGTATGATGACAAAACGCTTGCATAGTTCCAAGAATACAAATAAAATATTACAAAAACTCCGAGGAAAATTCAAACGGAAAGTCCCTAATTACATAAAACAATCAAAAGCTCACAGCAAACGAATGGATAACAACTGTCATATTCCTCAGTTCGAACAGGCATTTTTTATGTGAAAAATGATGGATTGAACCTGGTTTTATAGCTTACTAAACCTCCCACTTGTATTAAATTGAAGAACCCCCACCATGACCATTATCATTCAAAAAGTGTCAAACACAGCATCACTATTTAGACACATGTTGATTATATTGTGCTAACCGATAAGTTATCAGAACTAAACTGTACTCATACATATATAAGAAAACATAATCTATATTAATGGGGATGTAAATTGGGTTATCATAATTGATTAGAAAATAGTTATCAAAGGTACCTGGATTATAATTTAATACGCCAGACGCGCGTTTTGTCTACATATGACTCACCAGTCATGCTTGTGACGCTAAAATAAATCACTTATAAAAATAATAAGGTGGTAAAATATGAAGAAGACATTCACACAAAAACTAAGACAATTCGCCTAAAAAAAAAGAAGTACCAGAAGATGATTACCATTCTTCCAGACCCTCTTCAACAACCGACGAAATGTATGTGTATTTCGTGTCATACTGAAATATTTATATAATTAGTAATATTCCTGATGCCAAAAAAGGAATAAGAATGCAATGTGTGATCTTTCTTGTTATATTTTAAATTAACTTGGGTTGTATATAGTAATGGTCGAAACTAAGTTAAGTTGTATATGAGCCGTTCTAATCAGAATACTATTATTGATTCAAATTTATAGAGTTTTCATGAAAGAAATAGGCTTATAATGTCATACACCAGATGCGCGTTTCGTTTACCAAGCATATTAAGAAGTACGAATAAAAAACTAAAAAAAACAAACTCAAAAAGTCACAAAAAATAAGATTTAAACAAAATTGACTGACAACTAAATCTGAAAGGTTTGGTATAGTTAAAGAGTTATATTTCTGTGTTAAAAAAATCTTTAAATTTTAGATCAATTCAAAGTTTTGTAAACAGTTAATTTATAAATATGACAAAATAATGACCATCATCAACTCAGCATAGTCATGTGCATTTCGTCTAAATGTTGCACATTGCAAAAAAGGCCAAACAAACAAATTCCGAAAAAAAAATGTGCAAGACCGCCAATTGAAATGAAATTAAAATAGAGAACGCCAAACAAAGAAACAAGTTATACACACTAAGTAAATAGAATACTAAAAAAAAACCAGAAAAATGAAATCCCAAAAGATTGTCACCACATACTTTCATACATTGAATGACTTAAAAACAGTTGAAAGGTTTGTAATAACGAATAACACTATAAGCTTCCCTTACAACTCCCCCTTTAAAAAAGATAAAATAAAATCTTCTTTTATTTTTTAAACCCGCCACAATCCCGGTAAGATCAAGCAATATGATCTAAAAAGATTGTTGCATATTAATTGTTATTAGAAAAATGATTTTGTAATTCAAGCATGATACATATTTCAGTCATTATATTTCAAAAACAGAGGAAATGTATCTTGACGGAATTCCGATAGTAGGATGTAAGTTTCTGATTGTTAAAGTCGTTTTACGTGAAGATATGCAATTATTTGTACGTCTAAGAAAAATGTTTTGACGTCAACAAATAAATTTACAGGAAATGATTCGAATTTGTTTTCATGCGCATGTGACTGTGAACAATTTTATGTCTTATTGGTATTAAAATTAGTGAATCATCGATATATTTGTATTTTTTTCTGGACATATGTCGTAATGTCGTGTCGTGACTGTTTTTATCTCTATGGAAATCTTCCACATATTGTCTTGAATATCTTTTTTTCTGGTTGATCATTTATTCTATGTCGAAATTAACACTTTTTGATAATATGATTGTGTGTGCTCGAAACGTTATTTAATTCATTTATCAGATTTGTAAAAAAATACAAAAGACAAAACGTTTCTAAATCAGTGATGTTTGAGTTTTTGAATGTGTAAAGAGCTATATCACAAAAAAATACTATCAAGCCGAAGAGCTTTTAGGACCAAAAATGCGTAAAGGTTAAGTCAAAACAGCAAGCAGCAACAAATTGGTATCTTAAATCATGGGGTTTTCCTTATGCGAAAATCAATAATCTAATTCAGACCTTGCTCTAGCGAAGGTGATTTTGACTACGATCTGAATTTACTTGGATTACCGGCTTTGTTGCCAAATATCGGTGTTTATCTTGAACCAAATTAAACCGCTATCAATTAATTTAGCGTGCTGAACACAGGTGTTAATCATCCTTACGTCAATTGTCTTATAGTTCATTTTCTTATATATTTTTTCTGTTTGTATCTTTATTCATGTTAATTTTTCTACCCTAGTTGTACTTTCTGTCCATATCTGACTGGCATCGTATCGCCTTACACGCAGATCTTTATTATGTTTTAACGCATTTAGTAATTTTAAAGCAGTCCATGTACCTATTTAAAAAACTGACTGATAAAAAACGGCTTTCATATTTTTGCTTCTTCAATAATATCTGTCACCTAAGTTTTACTTCCATAAAAATTGTTAGTCATGTTTTCCAATGGGAATCATTATCAAGTTTACTATGTTTAACATGCAGAATATTACCTTTAATATCGTTTTTTTTCTTTTGAACTTTGAATATTCCATGTTTTCATAACATTGATTGGCAAACTGAACCGACAATCGAGGAAAAATAATTGTTTTATGTAATACTAGTAAGAAAATTGCGTCTTTATGAATAAATGAAAGATATGGAGATTTGACTTCTCTTCTATCAGAATGATGTAATGCTGAAAAAGAGAAAAAAATGCATACAAATAATCCGCTGAAGACACTTTGATATTTTCAACATGTCGCCAAAGTTATGAATGTTTTGTGTCGTAATTGACAAATGATTTACGTTATGGTTACAGGGAAGTTGCTATTTAGAATTTCCATGTTTCCCTCATTTAACGTTCCCCGTTGACAGATCATTCTCATTAGAAAAACTCGGATAAAACAGTTAAGTGTAGATTTGAACAAAAAGAGCACTATATCATTTGTATAATAATACTTAATATTTAAATAGTTGATGGTAAGATAATGTTAAACGCTTGCGTACATAGTTTGATGTAGATATATACCTAATACAAAATAGTCGAATACTTGGTGACAAGGAATCTTATACAATTGCATATATCAAAGGAGTTACCTGTACAAAGTCATGAATATGGTATATTTTAATTCGTTTGTAGTGTTTGGCCATTTGATTTTTCCATTTGAAAAGGGACTTTCACATTTAAATTTCCTTTGCCTTTCGTTATTTTTGTTATTTTACCTTTCAATATTATATTGGGTATTTTGAAGACCTTCTGAAGCTACTTAAAGAATTGTAACACATAACGCTATATATCTTCTGGAAAGTACAGATTTAAATGCAATTCTTCGCAGTTATTATCTTAAAAAATGTCGATGATGACATTAACAAGCTGTATAACAAATTACTAGATTAAGCTAAAATGATAGGTGGCCTCTTACAGCTAAAATATTAGATTCATTAAGCGTCGTAACGTTATAGAAAAAGTACATCATCTGTCAATTAGCAGCTTAACTGTGTCAGTTAACAATGATTGATAGTGGTATGACTTAATACCGTTAAATTACGTGACATGGTGTAACACCATGAAATTGTAGAATCTTTTTGTTTGTTTGTTAAATATTTGATATTTTATGAATAATAACTGTTTTTTTATCATTATTTCCGATTTATATACTAGGTCGTTGATTTTAAGAGTGCAATTGTGTTTATTTTTTTGGGTAAATATTTTCGATATCTTATGAATAATAAGTAATCATTGATAAATGTTCTCGATTAATATACACTGATTATAGACCTTTATACCACCATAAAATGTTACAATGTACGGAAATTCTCGGAGTGCAATCGTGGTTTTTTTGTCAACATATTTGCTATTTTATGAATGTTAATCGATTATTGATCATTGTAAAGAAAATAATTCCGATTAATATATACGTGGATTATAGAGATTAATACCATCGTAAGATTTACATTTAACGGAATTCTAAGAGTGCAATCGGGTTTTTTTCTTGTTTGTCAAAATATTCGATGTTTTATGAATAAAACCTGATTTTTGATAATTGTTATTAATAAATATACGTTGATGATAGAGATATATAGCATCATAAAATCTAAAAATGTACGGAAATTCTAAGAGTGCAATCGGGTTTTTTTTTTTGGTCAAAATATTCGATATTTTCTAAACAATAAGTGAATATTGATGATTGTAAAATTGTAATTCATTCCGATTTGTATAATTCATTGCTGATATACTATGGCATCGACAGATATACGGTATATCAAGGGACGGAAATTCTGAAACTACAATCGTGATTTCAGATTTATTAGTTGTAGTAGTAATTAAACTGATATAAGCACATCGATTTGTCGAGAGATTAAAAGTTAACCAAATAAGAATTTGACAAAACACATATTAATTTGACATAGGTCAGCAAGATTTGTTTGTCACTGTTCGTCCAGCATTTTACGGGATAAAAATAAAAAGGCTATAAGCTGTTTCATGTTTTACTTTGCAACTGTTGTTAAAAGCCTGTAGCAAGTCTGGATTATGATAGTTGTAACCCGTTTGTTTAATGTGTTTGAGCTTTTGAATTTGCCATTTGATTAGGGACTTTCTTTTTTTAATTCTCCTGGGAGTTCGGTACTGATGTGATTTAATTTCCAGCATTATAATGAATTTGAATAAAACGTTTCGCATTAAATTTTGTAACATCATAAAGTGTGAATCATGATGATTTAAATAGATTATAAAAAAAGGTTTGAAGAAATACTCTTTTATGTTTGACATACATTGTATTTTCAAAATACCAGATCTTTTTTGCAGCAACAGCCAGTTTATGAGGAGTCAATCAGATAACATTGACTTTTCTGTTACTTCGCATCAAGGCTTTATTAATAAGCACAGCTTTAACGTTTACACGTAGGCATTTTAAACACATATAAAAACATGAGTAGGCATCCACAAACATGCAAATATAAGAAACAAAATTACTATTCTAGTACAAGAGAGGAGTGAGTTACGAAAGAAACATTCAAACTCATAGGTCGAAACTAAAAGAACATTCACCAGTTAGCCTCAAAAGCGTACATGCTACAAAAATAAATACAAACATAGAAATAAAAAAAAGGTTTGTATTCAAATCACGTAGACCGTGGGTCGTTATTTGAAATAAATAACACTTTTTTCAAGATAGATACATTCAAATTTGTATTTAAATTTCTTGCTGATATCACATAATTTCACACATTTCATAGGTTTGGAAAATCGACATGGATTTATCTTAAGGTGGTACCTAACACTACAGGGAGATAACTCTGTAAAATCAGCTTAACGTTTTAATTACGTTGTGTGGTAAAGGGAATATTTAGCTTCTCAATGATCAAAATTGGTGTTTGTCAAATTGCTATATAACCAGTGTAATTTTTCTGATAAAATGGTTGGTTCAAAATTTTTGAAATTTATATATTTTTGTCAAAGGGTCAAAGTAAATACTTTGTCAAAAATTTTAAGAAAATTAAACGAGCCAAATTAATTTTAGTAAAAGTGTTTGTTACCACCTTAAGCCAACAGCCATAGACATAACTTACATCATTTGAATTGGTCAAGATTAAAGATGGTCTCGTGATGACAAGAATTGTTGCAACAATTAGATCAATCACCAAAAACTAATTTAATCGTATGCGATCCCGGATAGGTCAACAGATTCAATAGATTTATGTTATCGATTTATGACTCAGGGTTTTACAATTTTTTTACTGGTAACTTCTCAGAACGTATTTAACATTTAACATGTTTACCTTTCCTGAAAAATCGAATTCATTAATACATAAATTTACTTATGTTCCGTACGTTGCTCACGGTTCACCAAGTAGCAGGATTTCCTGAGACAGAGAACGTAACCTGTCGAAAGAATATCAATTACGGAGTCAAAAGTCGGGAAGGGACAATAAAGTAAAGATCTACTGTTATGCATGCACCACCAGCCAATCAAATGCAAGAAAACTCTAACATATGCCCTAACAGATACTAAGCAATATCGTATTTTGTTTTTATGTTTAATTTTCTATCCCAATTATCGAATGAAACATTGATAACGTCTAATATTGATAGCTGCATGATCCCAATTTAGTTTATAGTGAGCACTGACTCCAATCATCAATCACAGCCATATCCTAAAAGATGTAAAAATAAGCATGTCACCGTATAAATACAACCTTTACCATACACCAAGCTATAAAAGAACCCGACTAGACAAATGAAAAGCAATGACAAAACAAAAACCAGGTATGATATATAAAAAAAGAGCTACAAACGATCGTCAACCGCTAAATTACAGGCTCCGAACTTTGGACAGGAACATACATAATGTATCTATGAATTATTCATTAGTAACATATTATAGAAGTTGGGTGTTCCGATCTTATAAAAACCAGCAACACAACGTCTTAACAAACGCGAGAAAATCTGAACTCGTATTTGTACATCCAAATAACGAAGGCAAACAGAAATAAAAAAAATGTATTCTTATTCGCTTGGTTCACCAAAAAGCAATAAAATACGTGTCATTTTCGTTATGTGTGCTCTTTAGAGGTATATCACCTATACATTAATATTAACGGTTTATATGACAGTTCTTGTCCATTCGTTTTTGATGCGTTTTGTTTTTTGATTTTGCCATGTTATTATGGACTTTCCAAATTGATTTTCCTTTGAGTTCAGTATTTTTGTGATTTTACTTTTTTAACATTAACGGTTAATAACGTTAGGCGACGACTTCAGTTTGTGCATCGATTTTTTACTGTACGTGTAATATAGGTGCCAGTCTGCCTACGAATCAGGCAGTTGTGAAAATATGACAAACAGAAAACTACTCAAGTTGACATAACTTTATGTTCAAAACGTAGTATGATGCAAAAATACAACATTCGTTTCTTTGTCCTGTTCTGGTAATTCGAGATATAATTGTGTTTTTATGCACTAGAAATTTCCAATTCAAGGTAGATAATTCCGCAATTTGCTATCATTCTAACTGACATTAATCATGAGATTTTTAGAGTTATTAGACATGCAGAAACGAAAGAATTGCCATTTTTATCTCAGGGTGAATGTTGTTTCAAAATAGGATGGTTAAGTCGGTTGCTTTAATTTCGGCCATGTTTTCTTTTCGAAATTGCCTGATTCTTACAAAGACTGTCACTCAACAATCTTTTTTAATAATGTCTGACTTTAGTTTCGATGTGTCACATTGTCAACACTTTATTTCCTAATATCTATTTCAACGTTTTTCAAATCGTGGTGTAATATTCTCTCAACTTCGTTTTTGATTCAGCTTGTCAATTATTTTGTTACGAGTGCCAATAATTAAGAAGGAATAGGGCGCATGGCAACCTCTATTGCATGAATTGTACCTACGTTAAATTTTAGAATGGATATAAAAAGATGTGGTATGGATGTCAATGAGACAAAAAGAGTTTTTTTCGATCTGGCTGTTAATTAGAATCGAAGCAGGAGTTAAGATAAATATTCGT
Organism: Mytilus trossulus; assembly: GCF_036588685.1. Taxonomy (NCBI): domain Eukaryota; kingdom Metazoa; phylum Mollusca; class Bivalvia; order Mytilida; family Mytilidae; genus Mytilus; species Mytilus trossulus. Next base: position 60,023,924 of record NC_086377.1, on the reverse strand, counting down.
TTTTCGTTTTTTTATCTATAGAATAAACCATTGGATTTACCTTTTGATTGTTTTACACTAGTAACTGTGGGGCTCTTTATATCTTGTTGTTCGGTGTGAGCCAAGGCTCCGTGTTGAAGGCCGTACATTGAATTATAACGGTTTTTTTTTGTTTTGTTTTTTTGTTGGTGCTTTAAAACTGTTATTTAAATAAAGAGTTGTCTCATTGGCACTTCTTGTATCTATACAAAGAAATAGACACAGATTTATAAACGTTAACATTAGACTATAAAACAGATACAGCACAGTTCAACAAAAAAATTACTACCGGCATTTATCATATGAAGTCCTAAGGAGTTGAGTTACAAACCAAACTCACCATAAATTCCGGAAAAATTGCATATTTGTGTATTTATTGTTTGTTTAGGTTTTTTTATTTCTTGTTTATAGGCATCGTGAACAAATACTTTATTTATTATGACAGCTTATTGATTCATTCACACACGCACAAAACAAATTGCTTAAAAGCACGGAAATGCAAATAGTTTAACGAGGTATTGATGCTCTGACAGTTTGTCGAAAACAAACAGGTTTTTTTTTAACTTCTTTGTAGTTCATTATCACAAACTATAGATATAGGAAGATGTGGTGTGAGTGCCAATGAGACAACTCTCCATCCAAATAACAATTTAAAAATTAAACCATTATAGGTTAAAGTACGGCCTTCAACACGGAGCCTTGGCTCACACCGAACAACAAGCTATAAAGGGCCCCAAAATTACTAGTGTAAAACCATTCAAACGGGATATCCATTTTTGCCGATTTCCGGATTAAAACCTTGGTAAAGAAGTCAAAATTTGTAATGACGATATCTTCAAATCACGAAAACGAATTGAATAGATAATTCTGAAGAAAAAAAAACTGTTTAAATTCCTGATTTTGAAATGCAAACATTATTATTATCCAATTCCCCAGAATCGTTATCAAGAATTTAATTCGTATTTACAAGTATGTTATTCTAGATAACAATTTTACTCCATGATAACATTTTTTTAATCTGTGATTACGAATTCAAAAATGTATCTCTATAATAGTATTTGAAATAGGCTCACATGGATAGAAAATTCGAAAACTTGATTGCAATTGTCTATATCGGAAGTTAAGTTTTACACTCCAAAGGGAGGATATCGATTTTTGCTGCATATGTAACACAGTGGCATGATATTGATCTTTGATAAAGTCATCATATGTACCATAATTTACGTTTTGACGCCAGATGCGCGTTTGTCAATATTATAAATCATCCGTGACTCTCGAATCACAAAAGAAAACAAGGCAAATAAAGCGGAAGAGCATTGAGGATCCAAATTTCCAAAAGGTTTGTCAAAAATTACTACTAGTAATTAAGTTAATATATTCCTGTAGTAGAAAAAACTTAGTATTTCGAAGAATTCAAAGTCATGTAAACAGTCAATTTATAATTATGACTAATTCAAAAGATAACACAAGACATTTCAGATGACTACTGAGTTGATTGTGACGATAAAAGCGGGCCGAAAGATAACGGAGGGACATTCAAACTCATCTTTAATAAAAAAAAAAAAAAACTTACAACGCGTGGCTTAGAAAGAAAAAGACAAACAAACATAAAATAGTACACACGACACACCATAGAAAGCTAAGACTAAGAATCATGAGACCCACCCAAAACTAGCGGCGATTTCAAGTGCTATGATAGTTGACTGTTTATTAATTCTTCTATTTCAGTTTTACAGATTGATACACATTCCCGTCACTTGGTAGATTCTCTTTGACCTTAATGGTTTTTACAATACTTGACAGTTTACTTTTTATATTTTGAAAATGTGACACGGTTTGTCAATTGAACACTTTAAAGTAGTGTTGTCAAATCGTACATTTTTGCCTAACCGGTTACTCAGATAATAATTCGACCGATTAACCGATTAACCGCTAGTTTTACTTTGATGTTTGAAAGCATATCCTACACATAGATATAAGATATGGTATGAGTGTTAATTTGACAACCTTCCATCCAAGTCATAACTACGCTTCTAGATTTGAAGTTTGTTCTTTGGCATTATAAGGCTTTTCTGTGAGGATTCCTGGCGAAGTTTGACTTTTTAAAATCAAATACACCGTATCAACTATAGCGTTTGTACCACTTTTAGATTGAAAAATAAAAAAAAAGTCCTGATCTGATAGAATTGAATATGTCTGAAACCGATTATTCTTTCCTTTTTTCTTGTTACCGGTCAATAATGTTGAGTGAATCAATTTGAAATGATTAAGAATGTTACTCGTACTATCACGTATACATTGAGTATATTCACATTGGTTTGCATTTCACAATTTTTAAGTTAGTATTTCGTTTAAAGTAAAACCGTCTAAGCCTTGCCCTACGGAGGTTGTACATTAAGATGTAGGTCTACATGATATTGGATCAAACATGAAATAATGAAGTAAATCGTAAAATTTAATCGTATTACTAATTTAAAATTACTGTTGAAAAACATATGTACTATTTATGTTTCTTCAAGATATTGTCCCGAGCTGAGAGACAAGCTCTAATTATTTTTTTGTTTTTATGATTAACAATAGCAAGCAATATACTAGACAATTGATCTGTCAAATTGATTACGACGACAACATTTTTAAAATAAAACATAACGTTTTTAGTGATTTCTTACAAATTTATATCAAATCAATCAACATTGAAAAAAGTCCGGTTAACCGGCTACCGGTTTTTGGTATTCGGTAGTTCGACCGATTAACCTGTTAACCGTTGACAACACTACTGTAAAGACTTAGCCAATGTTTTCCAGTGAGAATATTACATGAATATCTTTTAAAACTGTAATGACTTTTATGCAACTTTGGTCCCATAAGTGACACAATACATAAATAGATGGTAATGAAACCAGACTGGTCGCGTAATCAAATTACCTCAATTTGACATTTGTATAATCAAAATTATTACTAGAAGCTGTAATATTATATGAAGATAATCTGCATTCCATTTAAAAATTAAAATCACAAAAATACTGAACTCCGAGAAAATTTCAAAACTGAAAGTCACACAGACAATAGAAAAATCAAAAGCTCAAGCGCATTAAACGAATGTTCAACTGTCATATTCCTGACTTGGTTCAGATATTTTCTTATGTAGAACATGAGGTAGCGTTCAATGTCGTAGCAGCTATATAGTGCTACGTAGTGCTGTGTAGATTTGTATCTTCTGAACAAGAAGCTAGTCTAGTTGCTATCAATATATATGTAGCAGCTAGACTAGCTTAACTTTCAATAGTCATCAAATAACATATTTCTATGAAGCCGCTACGACATTGAACGCAACCCTAGTGTAATTGTTAGGTAAACCGCTAATTTGTATAACAGTTGTATAGAATTCCATTATATTGACAACGATGAGTGAACAAGGCAAACAGATATATTAGGTAAAATATTAGGTCAAAATATCAAACGTTGTGTTATTGTCTTATTAAATTTATGCATACATCATTGCAGAATTTGTAATTGATGGAAATTGATATTGTGATACAGTATACCTTCAATTCTAAACTTACAGAAGTTGATGTTAGTATTACTACTGGGTCGATACCACTGCTAGTATGTTAATCTCCTGTTTATCGACAACCGAGTACCCAGTATCTCGGAACTGTCGTGATAAGGCGAGTTTTCGTGTAGATATTATTTCAAATAAAGGACCGAATGCATCATCAAAGCTGTCGTCTTTTTTAACAGATTTGGCCCTTCTTTGTGTCCGTTTTTTTTAAACAGCTCTCTATCGTTTGTATGATATTTTAAATGTCAAACAACATGACCTCGCGAATCACTTATGTGACGTTGGTTGTCCAAACTTGCATCTTGTTCTGTAGATTTCGTATCGTTTATAACGTGAGAATTACATTAAACAGAAATCCTATGTCTATGATGTAAAAATTTTGTAAATCTTCCATTTTGAACCAATTTATCAGGACCGATTTAAAACTAAATTAATGAAGGAAACCTTAGTATTTTGATTGGCTGATTTCTCAGTTAGAATATAAAATTCGTGCTCAAAATGTGTATTACCACAAGGCCAGGGATTATAGTGATCCAACTTTGCTCAGTGTTTGGAGCTTAAAAGCATGTACGAAACATGAACAACATTTTGATTTGTGATTTTCGACTGCGAGTACAAAAAAACTTACTCGATCTGATAAGCTTCTTTGAATTTAATATTATGAATGATCGTATAATGGGGGTAGATCTGTTACGTCAACAGCTATCTGCACTATTTGATCTACGTAGGGGGACATGTTTTCATTAAATAGGACTGCACATATAATAGATAAACATATATGGACATAATCTCTCATTGGTATATACGTAATTCAAACACCATGCGCGTTTTGTAAAAAAAACAGACAATTAAAAACAAAATACTTCGTTACTGCAATTTAAACAATTGAACATCACAAACCAAACCCCGATAATTGTATACGTTGGTGAGGCCCCTCATGGGGGGGGGGGGGTCCTAGTAATCACATAATCACCATTTTTTTGCCAATATTATCACATAATCATTAATCTTTAGTAATCAAATAATCATAAACTAAAAATACAGTCCTAGGTAATCACATAATCAGGAAATATTTGGCTTAATAATCAAATAATCATTAAAAAAACGGCCAAGTAATCACATAATCAAAAACCCCATAAGGGCCCTCGTTGGTCACTCCAAAATTGAAGTACAGGTTCAGTCGTTATTGAGTTCGAAGTACTTTTGATTCCACTTTTCCGGACTATTAAGTCCCTAGAATATGAAATCAGCCCTCTAAGGGAGATAAAATTCCAATCTTCACAAACTAAATAAATAATTTTGTAAAGCGATATTTTTTAAGTTTCCTGTTATAAATTATGATACTCGGAAAATATTTTTAAACTTTCCTTGTAGAAAATCACAATAAATTATGTTTAGATTATGGTATATGGTATATATGCATTTTGTTCATTGTTGAAGGACATACGGTAGCCAGTTGGTATTTTTATCATCGGGATCTAGTTCCTGATGTTTAATCATTTCATTTGCAATTATATTACATAATCTTCTACATAGATATAGGAAAATGTCGTATAAGTGCCAATGAGACAACTCTCCATCCAAGTAACAATTTATAAAAGTGAACCTTTATAGGTCAAGGCACAGCCTTCAACACAGAGCCTTGACTCAGACAGCAAGCTAAAACATGTATAACGGGCCTCAAAAACCACTAGTGTAAAACCATACAAACGGGAAAACCAACGGTCTAATCTATATAAAAAAGAAAAACGAGAAACACATATGAACTACGAAACAGACGACAATCCCTGTAATCAGATTCCTGACTGAGGACAGGTTCACTCATTTAACACTGCAAAAACGTATTACGTAATAATGGCACTTAAATGTCATTCTCCTTACAAAACGCAGATGGTTTTAGTGTGTTAATGACAGACTATGTCCTAAACGTTGAATATATTCTATTTGATGTTTTATTTACTCTCAACATATGTCCCCTTGGTAGATCGATTAGTGCAGACAGCTATCAAAGTTAGCAGACACGCCCACTTACACGATCATTCATTATAAGAAAGCAACGAAATTGTTTTCTAAATCTGATGATTTCTATCGAAGTATTCTCAAATGCTCAAATTTCCACTGATTAGTTTTTAAAAAGGCTTGTTTGAATTAATTTTCTTTATAGGATTTTCGTTTTAAAAAAATCACAAACATGAGTGATTAGAGTAAACTGGGATAGTCGGGAAAAAAAATTGTATTAATTATTATTTTTACATTTGAAAATTTGAAAATGAATGCTTTGGTGCACCAAAGTTAACGACATTTTAATGAGTGTTATTTTCATCAGCACTTCCATATGGGATATATATCTAGATGATACTGAGATTGTGACTTATGATTATTTCAAGATGTTCTCGAAAATAGTTATTATATTCGCCTTTCAGAGTTAATAGGACTATGGGTAGCCTCATTGTTCGTATACAAAAATAAAATTACCCTTCATCATTGTTTGAATTTCCATTGTTAAGTAAGTTTCAAATCAATCACAAAGGTTTTGTGGTCGCGTTTGAACATTTGAAAAACGAATGTCTATCTGATCAGAAATCAGATCTGTTCTGTATTGTTATCTTGGTTTTTGAAGCAACTTTAAGCTCTTATACATAAAAAAACACATTCCATATGCAAATGCTAGATCACATTTTGTTAATTTCTGTGAATAGCACCTACACAAACTCATGAAGTAAAAATACCATTGAATGAAACATGTAATTTGGAACCCAAATAAGTCGATGAAAACTGACAATGTCATAGCAAAACCAAAAAAAAGGGAGATAAATTTAGATGAGTTCTTCTTGTTTCCAAATACCTTTTTTTTCCTTTGTATAATTGTATTTTGTACACATTTGTGTTAAAACTAAAACCAAAAACGACAACACTTAAAGACAAAGTCCTAAAATAAAAACGGAAGACTGAGCAACATGATTCAAATCATAATTTGTCTATAATGTCTATCTCTAGTATACTTTATATAAATTGACATCAGACGTCAGCTCTACCTTATGTTTCTTATTAGTGACCAATCGAAGTTAAATGTGATCTATGTAAGCTTGTAATGTCTATATGTATTTCTAATTCCCATTGGTATGTAGATTATTTACAAATAATTGTGTTCCAATCATATTTGTCTGGTACTCTGTAACCATTTCTCCTGATGAGACATCACGTGACTCTCTTGATAAAACATCACGTGACTCTCTTGATAAAACATCACGTGAAAGATGTTTCAAGAATGTCACTTCGTATGAGGTGATATTAATTTTTTTTGTCACAAGAGAGAGACAAGCCAGTAGTTTAAATATAAAAAAGAAGATGTTGTATAATTGCCAATGAGACAAATCTCCACAAGAGCCCGAATAACACAGAAATTAAGTCGATTCTGATTCCAACGTCTATGGATATCAATCAGAATTACCATTAACAGACTCAATATATACATTTTGGGACCGATTGTCGCGTACAGATTAGACATGATTAAAAGTCACGTGACATACGTTTTCAGAATGTCATATTATATGAGGTAAAAGTCATTACATTTCTGTCACAAACGAGAGGCAAGCCAAAAGCTCAAGTCGATTCTGATTTCCAACATCTATCTTGAATATAAGTCAAGATTTATCATCAACAGACTCAATATATAATATACCTTTTGGGACCGATTCTCGCTAGCGTACCAATTATACATAAAACATCACGTGACAGACGTTTCTAGAATGTCACTACGTATGTGGTGGTATTAATAAGGTTTTGTCATTAGAGAGGCAAGCCAATAGCTTAGGGCGATTCTAATTTCCAACAAAAGACATCATCTTTAGATATTAATCAGATATACCATTAACAGACTCTATAAGAATATTTCAATTCACTTGCCATTTAACATAAGAGGTTTTTTCTATGTATAACTATTATCGTTATGCATATAGATATATTAACATTAACATTTATTCATACTAACTGCATGTTTTTTACACATTCAATATGTTTTGTTTTCTAAATAGCTATGTCCACGAGTGATAATTCCATAGTTAAAGAAAATGGATTTTACCTGGTGTTTGATAACTTCGTTGAAATTTCTATATGGATCAGTCATTTCACAGACCAACATGGATGTTCAAAATTTATATACACTTTTGTTAAGTACTTTAATGATAACAAGCTTATCAGATCGAGTAAGTTTTTTTGTACTCGCAGTCGAAAATCACAAATCAAAATGTTGTTCATGTTTCGTACATGCTTTTAAGCTCCAAACACTGAGCAAAGTTGGATCACTATAATCCCTGGCCTTGTGGTAATACACATTTTGAGCACGAATTTTATATTCTAACTGAGAAATCAGCCAATCAAAATACTAAGGTTTCCTTCATTAATTTAGTTTTAAATCGGTCCTGATAAATTGGTTCAAAATGGAAGATTTACAAAATTTTTACATCATAGACATAGGATTTCTGTTTAATGTAATTCTCACGTTATAAACGATACGAAATCTACAGAACAAGATGCAAGTTTGGACAACCAACGTCACATAAGTGATTCGCGAGGTCATGTTGTTTGACATTTAAAATATCATACAAACGATAGAGAGCTGTTTAAAAAAAACGGACACAAAGAAGGGCCAAATCTGTTAAAAAAGACGACAGCTTTGATGATGCATTCGGTCCTTTATTTGAAATAATATCTACACGAAAACTCGCCTTATCACGACAGTTCCGAGATACTGGGTACTCGGTTGTCGATAAACAGGAGATTAACATACTAGCAGTGGTATCGACCCAGTAGTAATACTAACATCAACTTCTGTAAGTTTAGAATTGAAGGTATACTGTATCACAATATCAATTTCCATCAATTACAAATTCTGCAATGATGTATGCATAAATTTAATAAGACAATAACACAACGTTTGATATTTTGACCTAATATTTTACCTAATATATCTGTTTGCCTTGTTCACTCATCGTTGTCAATATAATGGAATTCTATACAACTGTTATACAAATTAGCGGTTTACCTAACAATTACACTAGGGTTGCGTTCAATGTCGTAGCGGCTTCATAGAAATATGTTATTTGATGACTATTGAAAGTTAAGCTAGTCTAGCTGCTACATATATATTGATAGCAACTAGACTAGCTTCTTGTTCAGAAGATACAAATCTACACAGCACTACGTAGCACTATATAGCTGCTACGACATTGAACGCTACCTCATGTTCTACATAAGAAAATATCTGAACCAAGTCAGGAATATGACAGTTGAACATTCGTTTAATGCGCTTGAGCTTTTGATTTTTCTATTGTCTGTGTGACTTTCAGTTTTGAAATTTTCTCGGAGTTCAGTATTTTTGTGATTTTAATTTTTAAATGGAATGCAGATTATCTTCATATAATATTACAGCTTCTAGTAATAATTTTGATTATACAAATGTCAAATTGAGGTAATTTGATTACGCGACCAGTCTGGTTTCATTACCATCTATTTATGTATTGTGTCACTTATGGGACCAAAGTTGCATAAAAGTCATTACAGTTTTAAAAGATATTCATGTAATATTCTCACTGGAAAACATTGGCTAAGTCTTTACAGTAGTGTTGTCAACGGTTAACAGGTTAATCGGTCGAACTACCGAATACCAAAAACCGGTAGCCGGTTAACCGGACTTTTTTCAATGTTGATTGATTTGATATAAATTTGTAAGAAATCACTAAAAACGTTATGTTTTATTTTAAAAATGTTGTCGTCGTAATCAATTTGACAGATCAATTGTCTAGTATATTGCTTGCTATTGTTAATCATAAAAACAAAAAAATAATTAGAGCTTGTCTCTCAGCTCGGGACAATATCTTGAAGAAACATAAATAGTACATATGTTTTTCAACAGTAATTTTAAATTAGTAATACGATTAAATTTTACGATTTACTTCATTATTTCATGTTTGATCCAATATCATGTAGACCTACATCTTAATGTACAACCTCCGTAGGGCAAGGCTTAGACGGTTTTACTTTAAACGAAATACTAACTTAAAAATTGTGAAATGCAAACCAATGTGAATATACTCAATGTATACGTGATAGTACGAGTAACATTCTTAATCATTTCAAATTGATTCACTCAACATTATTGACCGGTAACAAGAAAAAAGGAAAGAATAATCGGTTTCAGACATATTCAATTCTATCAGATCAGGACTTTTTTTTTATTTTTCAATCTAAAAGTGGTACAAACGCTATAGTTGATACGGTGTATTTGATTTTAAAAAGTCAAACTTCGCCAGGAATCCTCACAGAAAAGCCTTATAATGCCAAAGAACAAACTTCAAATCTAGAAGCGTAGTTATGACTTGGATGGAAGGTTGTCAAATTAACACTCATACCACATCTTATATCTATGTGTAGGATATGCTTTCAAACATCAAAGTAAAACTAGCGGTTAATCGGTTAATCGGTCGAATTATTATCTGAGTAACCGGTTAGGCAAAAATGTACGATTTGACAACACTACTTTAAAGTGTTCAATTGACAAACCGTGTCACATTTTCAAAATATAAAAAGTAAACTGTCAAGTATTGTAAAAACCATTAAGGTCAAAGAGAATCTACCAAGTGACGGGAATGTGTATCAATCTGTAAAACTGAAATAGAAGAATTAATAAACAGTCAACTATCATAGCACTTGAAATCGCCGCTAGTTTTGGGTGGGTCTCATGATTCTTAGTCTTAGCTTTCTATGGTGTGTCGTGTGTACTATTTTATGTTTGTTTGTCTTTTTCTTTCTAAGCCACGCGTTGTAAGTTTTTTTTTTTTTTTATTAAAGATGAGTTTGAATGTCCCTCCGTTATCTTTCGGCCCGCTTTTATCGTCACAATCAACTCAGTAGTCATCTGAAATGTCTTGTGTTATCTTTTGAATTAGTCATAATTATAAATTGACTGTTTACATGACTTTGAATTCTTCGAAATACTAAGTTTTTTCTACTACAGGAATATATTAACTTAATTACTAGTAGTAATTTTTGACAAACCTTTTGGAAATTTGGATCCTCAATGCTCTTCCGCTTTATTTGCCTTGTTTTCTTTTGTGATTCGAGAGTCACGGATGATTTATAATATTGACAAACGCGCATCTGGCGTCAAAACGTAAATTATGGTACATATGATGACTTTATCAAAGATCAATATCATGCCACTGTGTTACATATGCAGCAAAAATCGATATCCTCCCTTTGGAGTGTAAAACTTAACTTCCGATATAGACAATTGCAATCAAGTTTTCGAATTTTCTATCCATGTGAGCCTATTTCAAATACTATTATAGAGATACATTTTTGAATTCGTAATCACAGATTAAAAAAATGTTATCATGGAGTAAAATTGTTATCTAGAATAACATACTTGTAAATACGAATTAAATTCTTGATAACGATTCTGGGGAATTGGATAATAATAATGTTTGCATTTCAAAATCAGGAATTTAAACAGTTTTTTTTTCTTCAGAATTATCTATTCAATTCGTTTTCGTGATTTGAAGATATCGTCATTACAAATTTTGACTTCTTTACCAAGGTTTTAATCCGGAAATCGGCAAAAATGGATATCCCGTTTGAATGGTTTTACACTAGTAATTTTGGGGCCCTTTATAGCTTGTTGTTCGGTGTGAGCCAAGGCTCCGTGTTGAAGGCCGTACTTTAACCTATAATGGTTTAATTTTTAAATTGTTATTTGGATGGAGAGTTGTCTCATTGGCACTCACACCACATCTTCCTATATCTATAGTTTGTGATAATGAACTACAAAGAAGTTAAAAAAAAACCTGTTTGTTTTCGACAAACTGTCAGAGCATCAATACCTCGTTAAACTATTTGCATTTCCGTGCTTTTAAGCAATTTGTTTTGTGCGTGTGTGAATGAATCAATAAGCTGTCATAATAAATAAAGTATTTGTTCACGATGCCTATAAACAAGAAATAAAAAAACCTAAACAAACAATAAATACACAAATATGCAATTTTTCCGGAATTTATGGTGAGTTTGGTTTGTAACTCAACTCCTTAGGACTTCATATGATAAATGCCGGTAGTAATTTTTTTGTTGAACTGTGCTGTATCTGTTTTATAGTCTAATGTTAACGTTTATAAATCTGTGTCTATTTCTTTGTATAGATACAAGAAGTGCCAATGAGACAACTCTTTATTTAAATAACAGTTTTAAAGCACCAACAAAAAAACAAAACAAAAAAAAACCGTTATAATTCAATGTACGGCCTTCAACACGGAGCCTTGGCTCACACCGAACAACAAGATATAAAGAGCCCCACAGTTACTAGTGTAAAACAATCAAAAGGTAAATCCAATGGTTTATTCTATATATAAAAAAACGAAAAACGAATATTTATCTTAACTCCTGCTTCGATTCTAATTAACAGCCAGATCGAAAAAAACTCTTTTTGTCTCATTGACATCCATACCACATCTTTTTATATCCATTCTAAAATTTAACGTAGGTACAATTCATGCAATAGAGGTTGCCATGCGCCCTATTCCTTCTTAATTATTGGCACTCGTAACAAAATAATTGACAAGCTGAATCAAAAACGAAGTTGAGAGAATATTACACCACGATTTGAAAAACGTTGAAATAGATATTAGGAAATAAAGTGTTGACAATGTGACACATCGAAACTAAAGTCAGACATTATTAAAAAAGATTGTTGAGTGACAGTCTTTGTAAGAATCAGGCAATTTCGAAAAGAAAACATGGCCGAAATTAAAGCAACCGACTTAACCATCCTATTTTGAAACAACATTCACCCTGAGATAAAAATGGCAATTCTTTCGTTTCTGCATGTCTAATAACTCTAAAAATCTCATAATTAATGTCAGTTAGAATGATAGCAAATTGCGGAATTATCTACCTTGAATTGGAAATTTCTAGTGCATAAAAACACAATTATATCTCGAATTACCAGAACAGGACAAAGAAACGAATGTTGTATTTTTGCATCATACTACGTTTTGAACATAAAGTTATGTCAACTTGAGTAGTTTTCTGTTTGTCATATTTTCACAACTGCCTGATTCGTAGGCAGACTGGCACCTATATTACACGTACAGTAAAAAATCGATGCACAAACTGAAGTCGTCGCCTAACGTTATTAACCGTTAATGTTAAAAAAGTAAAATCACAAAAATACTGAACTCAAAGGAAAATCAATTTGGAAAGTCCATAATAACATGGCAAAATCAAAAAACAAAACGCATCAAAAACGAATGGACAAGAACTGTCATATAAACCGTTATTCTTAAAATCCGCCTTTACACAATTCAGAGAACTATGGGTAGTCTTATTTTTGAACACCAAAATGAAAATGTCGTTACGTCATTGGTTGAATTGTTAAGTATATTTCAAACCAACAAAACGCTTTGGAGTCACATCAGATCTTTATCGTCTTTTCATCTCAAAGTATTGGTCGTTGAAACTAAACGTCAGCTCTTATATATCGACAAATGCACACCGTTATGAGATGTGAACTATTATATATGGGGCTTGTACTAACATGAGCAACACGATAGGTGCAACATATGCAAGCAGGATCTGCGTAATAATCTAAACAGTGTGTCATCACTCGAGGCTTTTGACAGGGTTCGTGTTACTCAGTCTGCTTTTCAGTGTTGTATTTTATACTTCGGGGTTTTTGTCAATACATTGTCAGTTTGTTTTCGTCTTATGAGTTTCAAAGTCAAATGAGATCTATGTCAACTTGTCATGTTGATATTTAATTTCTCATTCCCATTTGTATGTAGATTATTAACAATAATAAAATTTCAATGATATTTTCTGGTACGTAGTATACTCTGTAACCATTTATTTTGATGAGACATCACGTGACACTCTTGCTAATACATCACGTGACTCTCATGATAAAACATTACGTGACAGACGTTATCAGAATGTCACTTCGTATGAGTTGATAGTAATCATTTTTTTTTTGTCACAAGAGAGAGGCCAGCCAATAGCTGAAGTCGATCCTGATTTCCAACATCTATGGATATCAATAAGTATTACCATTAACCGACTCAATATATACACTTTGGGAACGATTGTCGCTAGCGTACCGATTATACATGATAAAAAAGCACTTGACAGACGTTATCAGAATGACGCCCCCTGGGTGTGAAAAAAGTAACGGATTGCGATGTCCTCATATTGTTCACAATGCTAAAAGTTATATGTGGACAACTACAGTCCTCTGCAGCTATATATAGGAAGGAACTAAACGAAATAAAATGAATTAAAACTTAAGATAAACAAATATGCTGTCAATCAAGACATCAAGCATCTCGATAATGTCAGTTTCTGATAATGTTTGGTTTGAATCACAGTGATCTTTTACAAAGAAGGATTTATCCCTTCCTAAGACATGACGCACCCTTCAATAAAATGCAAAGAGAGTCAAAATAAAAATGCTCTTACTAGAAGGATACTGTTGCACCGTATTGTCATATTTGTTTTACTCAAGAACATCTCAAATGACATTCTTACCTTTTTCAATGTGAAAATATAAAGGTAGCAAAACTATTGTCGTGGCTAAATAACTCTTAACTGACACAATTTCAATTGTCCAACGCATTAACAGACTTTATTACCATAAAATTCACTAAATCGTGATATTATACACGTTATATATCAATTATGAAAAATTTACTAATGTCATTTTATTTTTTAGAACCAAAGTACTATTTTGTTGCCTTTCAATGATATCTAAAATTGTTTGTTTCGCCCTTTATTAAAACAATTGGTATGCGTATAAGCATAAATACTACATACTTGCGCGACGCCTTTTAGTTTTACCAAAAACTGCGCAGACTATGAAATGTTTTTACAGGTGGAAAATCTTCTATGATAGATATCATTTTGTCAGACACTTTTCTTTTTTTTTTTTTTTTGGTTCTTATAATATACCAACAAATCTGTATATTTAATAGAGTTTAACAAAAAATTGTACGTTTTACTCTTAACAGACGTATAACCAACCCGATTAACAGACCACTCGCCCATATAGCCGCATACTCAATATAGATTAACAGACCAATCTCTCTGTTAGCCGAGTGTCGGCCGTGACCTTTGTACTATATTATTTATATATAAAGTTGAATTCTTTGATTCGTCGTTTTTACATGAGGACGGCTGAAAAATTGGACCTCGTCATTTTAGTATTATAGATTGGATAACAGACTATTTCGTCATGTTTTGTAATCTTCTTTTTGATAGTACTGTATCTTGTTTTAGAATAATCAATTAAGAAACAAAAGTACATTGTTATATATAGTACTCACTTTTGTTATTGTTTGTGTTAAACAAGTATTTTTATGATCACAATTTTCTTGTCAAACAATTTAAAATAAAGTGGTTTATGATATTTCAAGTGCTATCCCACAAACATCAAATATAAAACAAAATGTCAATTATTCGCCCAACAATGTGAAGTAACACCGCGTTTGTTTGGCCGGCTACACAAGTCAATTCTTCGCCGCACAGTGTGACGTAATTAAACACCATGTCTTAGTGACTGGATTTTAATGAAGTTGTCAGCATCTAGAAGCGTTACAAAATGTTATCTCTTATTCTGACAGCGTGTGGTACAACCCGAATAATGTCAGTCGTTATATTCCGCCAATCTCCGTCGTTATATTCCGCCAATCTCCGTCTAATCTCCGATTGATACATTAAAGATGGCTATAGGTCGCTAGACAAAAATATTTTCATTTCTTTAAAACTTTATATTCTAACTATTTACAATATCAGAAGTGTTATTCATTATTCTATGTTTGTCCCTAATTATAATAATAGGCGAATGAAGCACCATAATGGGTGAAACTGTTTTTAAATTATTCCTTGTATTCAACTATTCACACTGTCCGGACTGTTATTCATCATTCCATGTTTGTCTATTCTAATATAAGAAAAAAAAAGCAAGTAATTACCTTTTATTTGCTCCTTTAGTCTAATTATTCTATATTCTGTTAATCCAAATGAATATAGACCCTCATTATAGCAGGTTTGGATGTAATTAATCATGTAAATGTCATCATATTATCATCACTCATAACGATATGCATAGTTTGATTTAAGAGAAATTGAAACTGATTTTTACATTCGATTTCTTTTAATTGTTAAGAAAATCTATATTTAGAATGTAGAAATTAGAATACTGTTAGTGTGCTTTCTTTCGCTCCATGAACAACCAATCCGATTTGTGTTAATGGGTTACTCTATTTAGAATTTAGAAATTGAAATACTGTTTGTGTGCTTTTTTCGTTTCATAAACAGCCAATCCCATATGCTTTAATTAATTACTATTAAGTATTATTTATATACGAATCAGAAAAGTCGTATTTTATAGGAGTAACATGACGGGTTTAATGCATGTGTAGCAAGTCTTGGTTTGCTTACCCTTCCGGAGGGATTGTTGTTGTTTTCTTAGTTCTATAAGTTGTGTTTTTAAACTGTTGGGTTTGTTGTATTGTTTGTTTCTTCTATTGTTCGTTTTCGTTTGCTATGTCCTTGTCAGTTTATCAAAGTCACTTTGATTAACTTAGCCGTATTTGGCACAACTTTTTGGAATTTTAGATCCTTAATGTTCTTCAACTTTTTACTTGTTTGGCTTAATAAATATTTTAATATGAGCGTCACTGATAAGTCTTATGTAGACGAAACGCGCGTCTGGCGTAATAATTTATAATCCTGGTACCATTGATAACTATTTATACTACTGGGTCGATGCCACTGCTGATGGACGTTTCGTCCCTGAGGGTATCACCAGCCCAGTAGTCATCACTTCGGTGTTGACAGAAATATCAATAATGTGGTCATTTTTACAAATTAACTGTTAACAAAACTTTGAATTTTTCAAGACTAGTGATATTCTTTAATATCCCAGGCACAGATTACCTGAGCCGTAATTGGCACAACTTTTTGGAATTTTGGATCCTTAATGCTCTTCAACTTTTTACTTGTTTTGGCTTAATAAATATTTTGATATGAGCGTCACTGATGAGTCTAATTTAGAAGAAACGCGCGTCTGGCGTACTAATTTATAATCCTGGTACCTTTGAAAAATTTGGTGTCTTCCGCCTCACTTTAATTAATTAAATCAACTAATTCGGGCCCAGCAAGAAAGCACATTTCAGATAGTAGTACATATTTAACACAAAATAGTTCCTACGCATGAGTGTATTCAGGTATTTTTGGTATCAAATAAAATATAAAGGACTTGTGATCATTGTAGAATACTTTTGGACTTTTAATTTTGAATATTTATAAAAAAAAAAAGCACCAAATTTTTAAAAGAGGGTACATTTTGTCTGTTTGTCAGATCTGATGTACCTGTTTTGTTCTTCCGAAGTTCCGGGAACCAGTTCTTTCTTATATGCCATTAAAGGTATGTTGATGTTTTCAGTATAAGAAAAAATAAAGTGTTGCTTTGAAATGCAATGATTGCTACTTTATTTGAACTTAAAACAAAAGAGGTGTGCCTGCATGAAACGGAGGAATTTAACATAGAAAGCAATGTGACCATGAATTAGTGGTGTACTTCCATAAGGTTTTGTAACTCGTTGTTTCTTTATACAAAAAAGAGTTATACATTTTTACTACTTTAGTATGTCGTCTCTTCAGGACCATAAGGGCTATATGTTATATAATTGTTCGTACATCAAAAATGAAAATAACGTCACATTTCAACTTGTAAGTCATTGGTTGAATTTCCATTGTTTAGAACTTGGTTAACCAATCACAACGCTTTGGTGTATGCTCTTGAAAATATTACCCAGAATGCATGATATTCTGAACCGGTGAATTGTAGTTAGTAAAATAATGGTTCGACACAGTTTTTTTTTTTAATCTAACAGAACAATTTCAAAAACCATACTTGAATTAGACTTTGATTGACAAACTTGTATCAGTTTTGTGTTTTAATAATGTACATATTGGAAAGGATAAAAAATAAAATATTTTTTTTTCAATGAACAATTGTAGCTTATCATTCATTCGCTAATCTTAGTCGCTTTATTGATTAACTTACCACTGCATTGTAATTACAATGACTGTCATTACACTGAAACACATAATAATATACATTGAGTGCAGTACTGCTTGTCATAGTTTGATATCTATACACCACTATGACATTGCGCATGCCCTAAAATCTTATCATGATTTCTCACGAAATTTTGTTATTTTGGGGGTTATTGGATTTAAATTAAGCAACTATCATCCTACTTGATCACCCATCAATACATCTTTTATAAACTTTGTCATAAATTGATGTACTTAAAATATCAATTACGCAACTTTTATCCCACTTGATCACCCATCAATACATCTTTTATAAACTGTGTACTTAAAATATCGTAAGAGTGAGCGACTGACCGCTTGACCACTGGACATGCATTGGACCGGACATAAAATTAACAATTTCTACCCTAAAATGTTTATTATTTTTGTCACGAATTTTTGTTATCTTTAAGATTGTAATATTTTGATTAGGGTGTGAACCTTGTAAATAAATATTTTATAACATTTTATTCAAATTGGCGTACGGAAAAGTGAACCTGAACTTTGGCAAAAGTAACAATATCAATTTAATTCAAATATGCATTGCCATATAAAATTTATCAATATAACATGTAAGTTTGTGACAAAAACGAAATAAGTGCTACATTTTGTAAAACAGTATCTATAATACTAAAATTACGAGGTCCAATTTGTCAGCCGTCATCACGTAAAAACGACGAATCATAGAATTCAACTTTACATATAACTAATACATGTATAGTACAAAGGTGTAGATTAAAAATTACACCACTCCAGGCCCTTTTGTTCTCCACGTAATTAATATTGCCAATAATTAAGAAGTTCCGGGTCGAGTCCGATACCGATACCAATAGTATATTCACCTGTTACCTATTACCTTATCTGTACGTTCCGCATCTGCCAGGCGCACCACCAAACTGTGTATTCAGGATTGATATGCCATATACACTTCAATTTGTTAGAGGGCATGTCGTAAAACAAGGAATTAAAGAATTCAACTTTTTTTATATCTAATATATAAGGACAATGCTGTTGATTAAAACATACTCCATTCCAGGACCTTTTGTTTTCAAAATAATTAATATTACCAATAATTGATAAGTTCCAGTTCGACGGGTTCAAACAGAAATATTTGAAAGCAGAGAAAAAAACTGTGTATCTTATAATCGGGTGTATTTTATTGTGTATGTAATATAGTTGTACTTTATTGAAATGTGATTACACATGTCACTATGATAAACATTTACTTACTTACTTACTATAATCAGCATAACTTTATCAGATGACAATACTAATACTAAAATAAGGGTTGTGCATAGTTATATACTGTAATTCAGTCACGGACCCGTAATATCACGGGTGTGTTCTAGTATTAACTAAAATTCAAATAATAGAATATATATTATTAAAAAAAAAATTGAGAGAAAGCAACAATCGACAACCACTGTATTACAGGCTCCTGGCTTGGGTCAGGCACATACAGAACGTATTGGGGATAAAACATTTTTTTAACGTTTTCAATCTCCTCCTTAAAATTGGACATAAAGAAACACTAATGTCGCAGCACTGATGTTAGAAGGGGTCATCTCCCTGTTTATTCAGGTTTATGACGATCGGCAATGCTCGGGTGACTCCGCCTCTCTTCTTCTTATGAAGCTACGGACTATGTCGAGTTGTGACGAATGGATCGGAAGAAGTGCATGATTCTTGATTTTTTTTCTTTCATCTTTAAGAGAATTTTTCACTATTTTTGTTTTTTTATCAATTCTTTTCTATTCTTTATTTTTAAACACCTAACAATTATCTATTCTTTATTTTTGAACACCTAACAATTCTCTATTCTTTATTTTTGAACACCTAACAATTCTCTTTTCTTTATTTTTGAACACCTAACAATTCTCTTTTCTTTATTTTTAAACACCTAACAATTATCTATTCTTTATTTTTGAACACCTAACAATTCTCTATTCTTTATTTTTGAACACCTAACAATTCTCTTTTCTTTATTTTTGAACACCTAACAATTCTCTATTCTTTATTTTTTTTAGCCTATTTCCTCTATTCTTTATTTTTTTAGCATTATTTTCACTTTATGCTTTATTTTTTGCTTTATACTGCACTTACATGTGTCCAGTATTCTCGCTTCTGTTAACATGTTCATTTCTTCACGTATGTTGAATTATCCTTATATAAAAGTGGGACGAAAAATACCAAAGGGACAGTCAAACTCATAAATATAAAACAAACTGATATCAACAACGCCATGGCTAAAAATGAAAAAGACAAACAGACAAACAATATAATAGTACACATGACACAACATAGAAAACCAAAGAATAAACAACACGAACCCCACCAAAAACTAGAGGTGATATCAGGTGCTCCGGAAGGGTAAGCAGATCCTGCTCCACATGTGGCAGCCGTCGTGTTGCTTATGTGATATCAAATCTGGTAAATAGTGTAATTTGGTAGGTCACATTCATGAAAGGGAAGGGGATTGTAGTTACGACGTAAGGAACATATATTCGATATATAACTTGGATCACCAATAAAACTAGAGGCTCTATAGAGCCTATGTCGCTCACCTTGGTCTATGTGCCTGACAAAATTGTGTTTCGGTGATGGTGATGTATTTGTAGATCTTTCTTTTCTGGACATTTCTGCTGCTTATAATTATCTCTATCTATAATGAACTTGGTCTAGTAGTTACTGTGGAAAATATTTTGTCAAAATTTACAAAATTTTGAAAATTGTTAAAAATTGACTAGAAAGGGCCATTACTCCTTAAGGGGTCAATTGACCTTTTTGGTCATATTGACTTATTTGTAGATCTTACTTTGCTGTACATTATTGTTTTTTACAGTTTATCTCTATCTGTTCAAGATAATAAACAAAACCTGCAAAATTTTCTTAAGAATACTAATTCAGGGGAACCCAACAACATATTGTCCGATTCGCCTGATAAACAAATTTACCAAATATCAGATTTGCTCTAAACGCTGTGGTTTCAGAGATTTTAGCCAACAATCTACATTTTCCCCCTTTGTTCTTTTTTTTTGTCATGGCGGCTATCTTGGGTCACCGGACACATTTTTTAAAACTATATACCCTAAAAACGATTTTGGCCAAGTTTGTTAAATTTGGCCCAGTAGTATCAGAGGAGAGATTTTGTAAAAGTTAACAGACGACGACGGACGACGGACACCAAGTAATAAGAAAAGCTCACTTGGCCCTCAGTGCCAGTTGAACTAAAAATGAAATACAGTAACCATGCACTGTCATCTTAATTCTAGTCTATTTTCATAATAGGTGCCAGACCACCAATTCAAAATCCCTATCTGTTTAACCAAATTTTGCAGTTTTTACAGCTTTTTAAATATTTTACCTTGAGTTTAACTTCATAGAAACCATGTATATCCTGAATCATACATGTATCAGCTTTCTACATGCCAATTTTCAACCTAACTTTTAAGCCTTCTAATAAAAAACTTGCCTTCGAACAGAGGTACTCCAAAAATAACTCCTGTTTTTTTTCTGGAAATCTTAAATTAGTTTACTATGGAGCACATAAATCCTCAATTTTAAATGTTAACTCGGGTAAATTTTGGCTAAAAATTATCTCAACATATTTCTCTATGACCAAAAATTGCATTTCTTTAAATTTGCTGGTTAGTTTAAGTAAACGAGGACATCAAAAGCACTATTTTGAGTCAGAGGAGGCCTTTTTTAATATACGTTCGAAATTAGAGGGAGTAAAATGGTGGTGTGACACCCAATACAAACTTTTGACCCCTGAATTATTATTTTTCGACAGGCTACCGTCTCTGTGGTAGGACATCCTGATACTCGGTCAAGCAAGAGCAACAAAAATAAGTAAACTCATGATTTTAATCTGTACAATTTTGAGGTAAAATAATCTGTTTAAATGCTTTCTGCAAATGACTAAATCATCGAAAAATATGAAATTTCTCCCCAAATTGCACCGATCGTAATTTTTTGATTTTATGTTTTTGTCTGCTCCACATGTTTACATATAATTCGGAAAGCAGGATACAAATGGGCTCACTGCTAAATGTAAGATGGAAACTTGCCTTGCCTTAAACTGCTGTAGTAATGAAGCTGCAAACATAACATTATTAGCGCGAGGTTTGGCTAACCACAAAACCGGTTCAACCCACTATTTTTTTAAATACCCTGTGCCAAGAAAAATTGCAGTTTTTATCTTGTAGTTCGTTTCTGTTTGTGTTGCATTTTCGTTTGTTTTTTGTTGAACTTCAGTGTTTGTGTTGTTTCGCTGTTTTCCTCTTATAGTTGATAAGTTTCCCACTGTTTTAGTTTGTAATCCGGGTGTGTTTGCTCTTAAACAATTTATTACATTTGAACAGCGGTATACTGCTGTTGCCTTTATGTATACCTAATAAACTCTTTGAACATGAAATTGATGCATTCTACCCGGTCACAAACGGCCAAGAAAAAACGACATTGTATTGTATTAACGGTCGATTTTAATTAGATTACTCTCCATCCAAGTCACAATTTGTAAAAGTAAACCCTTATAAAGAACGGTCTTCTATACGGAGCAGGGTCTCACACAGAACAGCAAAGTATAAAAGGATCAAAAATGTAATAGACTAAGTGTAAAATCTTTCAAACGGGTAAAGCAAACGAGAAACCAGAAACACTTTTTTGGCAAACTGGAACTCTCTCTTATTAGTAAATACATGTACCTGAAAATAAATAGATCAAAAGAGCAGTACCAAAAACCTAATACTGTACATGGATTATTAAACTATCATACATAGTGGGGAGAGGTTGGTTATTTTTTAAATACTTCTCTCTCTAATTATTTTAAGTCTGCTCTCTTGCTGCTCAAAGTTAAACAGAACGCTAACGTAACGTAGCTCACGAAGAGACCAAATGACACAGAATTTAACAATTATATGTCACCGTACGGCCTACATTTTTTTAAGGCATTGTCGAAATTATCGAAAGATTATCGAAATAGTCTTTATTAAGCTGAGGGCAATCCATGCTTTTCAAATTTGAGGGGGGCTCACGCCCGCCACGCCCTCGTCTAGTGCCGCACCTGCTTGTTGCATAGGGAAGCTGTAAATAAAAATTATTTGACTGATACTGAATTGCATGTCGATAACCTACAATCATCTACGTCATTTTCATAATAAATGACCTTATGTGTCACATGTTTCCCGGTCAAATACGGCCAGGGAAAAAAACGACAATACATGTATATTTGTATAAACGGTCAAAGCATGATAATATATACATGTATCATATTATACTATCTCTCCACGTAATGAATTATAATAATCGAACGTTTAAACATATTTAAAGGACATTCACCTTGCATCATGTATACTTAAACAAACAATTTATATGTATAAACATATCGGACATGTTAAGGTCACCCAGTATTCAAATTATGCGTACAGAAGATATCTTTTTAAAACGTATATAAGACATCAAGCAGTTTTTAATCAATGTTTATCTTTCGTATGAAAAGATAGTCCTGTTGTGTCATATAAGAAAGAGTAGCCGTGTTGTGTAATATAAGAAAAAGGTATCCTGGTTGTGCGTTTCATGAAAAAGTACCTTGCTGTATCTGACAAACGCCAAAATGACTAAGATCACGACAGAAATGAAGAGATTTGACGTTGCGAACGTCAGCGTGACATCAAGTATGTACTAATAAGTATTCTTTTTAAAGTTAAATATATTTTTTACATTAAAAAAAATATTAAAAACAATTGTTTTAAGCTTTTAACGAGAGTGGCTCTATATCTGTAGCATAGCTTGTACTAAAACTGCGATCATGGTTTCATACATCACAACTCAAGCGCAAGGCGCGCGCTTGGGTTATCTAGATAAATGCTAGTACTTGTACAGAAATTGCATTGCTTGTCAAATAATTTCCTTCAAATGGATATTATTCATTTCTAATGTTACTATAATACAATACTTTTGCAGTTTCTTTTCAAAATATGCGTTCAACAATTAAAAAATAAGAGTTCTTATTTTTCACAAAGTCTAAATCCAACTTTTCCCACTTCATGTATCACGTGTAAGATATTTCAGATTTAAATTTGTTTCCGTAAAGTTTGTTTTAATTTCGGATCCATTCCGAAATAAAAGATGTTACTAGTAGTTGACATTTTTCACGAATAACCCCGGCGAATAGCTTATAATTTTACCAATGGTTTATTAAGCATAAAACATTCAAGGAAATAGATATCCGTGTACAGCCTTCAATATGGAGCAAACCCAATATCGAATAACAATCTCTCATACAAGCAAAACACAGGTAAAATATAAGAGGAATAAACCTCCAGCATGGAGGATATAGATTCTGCTGTATTTTTATAAAGGTCTAGATTAGGGTCCTTCATTGCTGCATTTTTTATTTGTTGTTGTTGTCATTTTTCGCTATTCTTAATATTTTTGTCCATTTTTCTATGTTCTTTACATTTTAGTAGCTCATTATTCTATATTCCTTTTTATGTCCATATTTCTCTATGCTTTATTTTTTTACACATTTTTCTTTATTACATGTATGTACCCATCCACACAATTCTTTGTGTTTACATTACATTTTGTATTCTGCGAGCGTTTTAATATTATTATAAAAGAGGAAAATGTGATAATTATCAGCAAAAGAATGAAGGATTAGATAAAGAAAAAGAAGATTCGAAGTAATATATGATTCTGGGTATATTGGTACCAGACCACCAACTAAAAATCCCTATATATAATATGTTCAACCAAATTTTGCAATTTTCACAGCTTTCAAAATATTTTTCCTTAAGTTTAACTTCATAGAAATTCTTAAGGTATATAAGGAATTGTACATGTGTCAGCTTTGTGCATGCCAATTGTCAACATACCTGCAAACCCTTCTAAGCCAAAAACTGACCTTCGAACAGAGGTTCTCTAAAAATAACCCGTGGTTTTCTGGAAATCTTAAATTGCCATAAATCCTCAATTTTTAATGCAATCTCATAGACAAGTAAACTTTGACTCAAAATGGTATAAATATACTTCTCTTTCACCAAAATTTCCATTTCGGCAAATTTGTCGGTTAGTTTAAGTATACAAGGACATCAAAAGCAGTATTTTCTGTTAGAGAAAGGCTTCTTTTGGAGGGAGTAATTGGTGGTCTGACACCTATATAATAGAGAATAAAGCGGAAACCGTACAAAAGATTAGAGAATGGCAAAGAAAAAAGAAAAGAGAATTGAATAAGTGGGTGCTTGAATTGAATAAAAAAGAAATAGGATAATGGGCAACAAATTTTAAAAAAAGAGAAAAGTGACCTTAAAAATATTAGGAATACAGAAATAAAGAACCCTCGGACTCCTCAAGACCCTCATATATGTACATATATGTTAAAGGACTCTGTTTCTGCAGTAGGTAGCAATGTTGTCACACGTTGAATGAGGCGAGAAATAATTATTTTTTAAGCTTCTGTTGTTACCTTCAAGTATTCTAACTTCGGACTCAGAATTTTTAAAATTGAGTTTGATTGTGCGTATTGCTCTGTATTTCTTTATTCTCATTTGCTAGAGGTATAGGGGAGGGTTGAGATCTCACAAAACATGTTTAACCTTGCCTCATTTTTTTTGCACCTACCCTTTGTTGGGCTTAATTTAATTTAAGTTCATTTATATGTTTTGGATTTTAGTGTGACGTTCAATTTTATTGAACTACATGAACTACGCGGCGCCGAATGGGACTTTTTGTAATCAAAATTCAATTCTGTCATAACAAATTCATGTTTGTTTCACAAAACTATGTGATACAGACTTGTTTTATGAGAACTTCAATTTTATAATGACAAATTTTTGTTTTGTCAAATAGGTGTACACACATAAACTTATTTGCATACAACATTGACTTTTGTTACATGTACCTGATATGGAAATTAAAACAGAAAAGTAAATTGTGTGAGACAAAATTGAATTTGTACGCAATTAACATGTTGATAAAATTAGCATCCTGTGATTTTGTAATTTTTTTTTTCGTGTAGACAAGATTGAGATGTGTTAGACAGAAGTGAAAATTAACACAAAATTGACTTTTGTGACAGAAGTCAATTTTGTGTCACAAAAGTTAATTTTGTCTTCACAAAAATAAACACAAAATTGAATTTTGTCTCTAGTTTTATGTTTATTTTTGTGTAGAAAAAATTGACTTTTGTGTTAAATTTTCACTTCTTTTTAACAAAACTCAATTTTGTCTTCACAACAAATAAACACAAAATTAAATTTTGTGACAAAATCTTAGTTGTGTATGCAAATTAGTTCACAGAATCCAAACTAAACTAATTTGCATACAGAATTGACTTTTGTCGTCCAATTTTCAAATTAGGTAACTAAAGTAAAGTCTGTGTTACAAAAATGAATTTTGTCATGACAAAAGTAACTTTTGTCCACTGAAAGATAATTTTGTATGACAAAATTTGAATTTGTAGTATGCTACCCAATTGGTTACACTGAACTCATTTTTGTTTATCAAAACTCACTTTTGTCCGTACAAAATTGAATTACAAAATCGAGTACAAAACCACAAGAGTCTCATTCGGCGCCCCGTAACTAGTACACAATTTTATTTAGGGGCCAACTGAGGATCACCTCCGGGCAAGGGAATGTCTCGCTGTGTTGATGTCTCATCGTTGGCGTTTACCTGGTTGGGGACAACCCGTCAAATGGGGAACTATTCCACAAATGATAACAATCCCTCATTTGAGTAATCATTTCATAATTCTAAATACTTAATTTTCTAAAAATGGGTCTTTTACGGTAAAATGGCACAAATTTATAGAAAATGGAACAACTTCTCCCAAAGAACTATATTTTTATTATGGGTTTTAAAAATGTTAGGAGCCTAGAAAATAGTCAAATTTTCTGATTTTTCATAGGCTTGTATCTTCTCAGTAAATCAAGATAAGGATAATCATCTTTTGGAAAAGTTGCTGCATTTTTTATGAATATGTGCCATTTAAAAAAAAACTCAATTACAAAAGTTTTGTTTCTTAGCACTACAAACTGATAACTCAAATGAGGGATTGTTACTCATTTGGGGAACAGTTCACCATTTTGTGGGTTGTCCCCAACCTGTTTAGCTGTTATCTGCTCTCTGGTCGGGTTTTTGTCTCTTTCATTCTCAATATTATTGTTTGTTATTATCTAAAATAATATTTTCGTTTCTTATTCTCACCGATATTTTGTTTACGGAAAGGTTAGAATAAGTAATCTTGTTTTAACAGTCTAAACTATCTTTGTGACAATAACAATAATCTTTTCGGAACAATGATAAATAGTTAAAGCCCGAGAGCCCCGAGCATTGCACACCTGAATAAGTAACATAGACACGTTATTTTCGAATTCAATTACATCTCGAATTATCTCGTCATAAGAAAGAAACGTTGTTTTGTCAGATGCATCTTAATTCACGTTAAGTTTATCAAGTTTAATCCGTTTAGGTTTAAGTTTTCTTTCAAATTTCATAATCAATTAGGGGGACTATTTTATCAAGTGTATTCACATAGCCTGCGGGAGCAGTCAATTGTGTTTGGCTGTTACATCTTTCAAATAATCCATATTAAATTCTCATAAAAAAGAATTAATGTCTTTGAACGGGTTCGACAAATTATAATATACTGGTATAACGTCGGCGCTTTCAAGTTGTAGGTAAATCAAGATATTGCTATGCTTTTCAAGGGCGGATCCAGTCATTTCAAAAAGGAGGGTTCCCAACCCGGAGTAAAAGGAGGGGGGTTCCAACTATATGCTCCCATTCAAATGCATTGATCGTACACAAATGTCATGTTAGTTTATTTATCAAAATATACATTTATGATGTTCATAAAAACCATAAGAGAAGCAGATATTTAAAAATAATCCCTCTTGCACGGTTTTTAATACTTCCGAGCGAGTTTAGTGTCAATAAAAATAAGTTCCGGGGGGGGGGAGAAGGGGAGCGAATATACTAAAATTAAAAAGACTATCTTCTAAATCATAATGCTGTCATTCTAAAACGCAAATTTTATGGACTGAGTTTTTGGCCTATTCGCAAATTTGAATATTTTTCTGTTTCTGTCCAATAAAGTAGACTAAATACTTGAAACAAAACATAATACACCGAAGGTAACGGAGTAAAGGGGTATGTTTTTATTCTTAATCAGAATTGTTTTTTTGCACAAAGCGCGAAAAACAGATTTTTTTTCTCAATCAAATTTAACATTATAAAGGTATGGTGGGAATATGCATTCAGTATAGATTTTTTTGTACTCTGCTTAAAACAAAATGGTGATCAGAATATATTTTTCATGAAAAACCATACCCCCTCCCCTGAAAGTTGAAAGGTCGTTCCCGTAAGGACAAAGCAAAGGGTAAAAATTCGGAAGACAAATAACAATCTTCAAAAATTTCACATCAGTATGACATGTACCCAACAAAACCTAGGATGATTACATTATCATTATCACAATCACTTTGATTCTCTTTGCAAGCATTATTCCGGTTAAGGCCGATTCATTCTACGTTTTGAATCCGTCAAATATACTTGATTGTCGCTGAATCCCTCATCCCTCGTGTCGTATAATTCAAAGAAACTAACAGCAGCGATGACATTTTCTGATAACATTTATGTTCTTCGGGGTTGACACCATCTTTACACATTATGGTTTAAAAAACTAAGCATGGAAATAGAGAATACGTCAAAGAGACAACAACCCGATTAAAGAGCAGATACAATGTAGCAGCTCAAGGCCATCAAATACACATGTAGGTCTTCAACGCAGCGAGGAAATCCCCCACTTTGAGGTAGTCCTCAGCTGGCCCTTTAATAAAATTGTGTACTAGCTCGGTGAAAATGGACGTCGACATAATCAACTTCAAAACATATAAATGAAATAAAATTTGAAAGGACATACAAGACTTACAAAGGCCAGAGGCTTTTGAGACAGGCGCAAATATGATGCGGGGTTAAGAGATCTCACCCCATCCCGTATACCTCTAAACAATATAGAATGAAGAAACATATAGCAATATGCACAGTAAAACTCAGATTGAAAGAAGTCTGAGTCCAATATCAGAATAGGTAGCAAAAGAAACTACGTAAAATGATACTACAGTAAAACCTGACTAAACCGAACCCTTTCGGGACATGAGATGTTGTTCAGTTTTGGCAGGTATTCGGTTTCATCAGGTTTACAATGCATAAAATATGATATGATTGGTCTTCAGAACAAGTTTGGATTAGACAGGTTTCCGGTTTATTCAGGGTTCGGTTTAATCAGGTTTCGCTGTAGTACCTAAATTATCTAAGGACTATTAGCAGTTACTGACAGTTACACTAGATAATACTTCCGAGTGTTTGTTGTAGGGCGCGTATATCTTGCCAGTCGGATTTGACGTTTACAAATCGATCTTACATTAGCTTTGGGAGGGTGGTGTCGTACGTGGTCTTCTACCGGGTAAAATTTCTTTCCTCTATCCAACACAATCATCCTAACTTTAAAATTACTATAATAAATTTATGTCTATCTAAATGTCCTGCCCTTCTTTATACAGTAAAACCTGACTAAACCGAACCCTATGTTGTTCGGTTTTGGCAGGTATTCGGTTTCATTAGGTTTACAATGCATAAAATATGATATGATTGGTCTTCAGAACAAGTTTGGATTAGACAGGTTTCCGGTTTATTCAGGGTTCGGTTTAATCAGGTTTCGCTGTAACACATGTACACCAACGTTAAATGCAGAATCTATCTATTTTATTCATTGTTAATTTGTTATCGTCCTGAATAAGCAATTTTACATTTTCAAATATTTGCTACTGGACATTATGCAATTGACAGAAACTTTTAAAAAATATATGCCAAAATTACAACAACAATAAAACTAAGAATGATCACAAACCGACCAAAGAGCAGACAACAGCCGAAGGTCACCAATGGGTTTCCACGTATCGAGAAACTCCCGCGTCCGGAGGCGTCCTTCAGCTGGCCCCTTAACAAATATGTACACTAGCTCAGTGAAATATGCTTTGCTCAAAAATTAAAAAGATTAAAAAAAGATTAGTCATTTTAATTAATTAAAATGCATCAGATGCATGCACATTTCGTTGTTAACATAACAAAGTTCATTGCACTAGATGCACATTTCGCCATTCAACTCTATTCATTAAAACTCGATCGAAATTGTTCGAATATTCCAAAACTGATTGAAGGAACACTTTGGAACTAAAAGAACAAAAAGTAAAGGAAAACCCAAACACGGAATCATTCGTAAATAGTTTCTGGGCCTATCTTTATAAGAAACACATTCATTTTATAAATTTGTAAACCCGAACATTTTAATATTACGAAATTCAATGTAGAACTACGCACAAACGCTTGGAGCTACAAAACAAAATATGGCCATAAAAGATTACGCAAAATCGCAAAAGGTCAACTTTAACAAAGAGTGTTGCGAACTTAGTTTCATTGTAATTTCTTAATCTATCAACGGGGTATTATATATTTTATATACTGGTATGCGGTTAAATCGTGTCAGTGTGGTCAAGGTCAGGATGTGATGTATTGACATCATATTCATTGGTATGATGTAAAGTGAAACCTATCTAAACCGAATCCTGCATAAACCGAAAACCTGTATAAACCAAACGTGGTCTTAAGCGCCACCGTCATATCAAATTGTATGCGTTGTGAACCTGATAAAATTGAACATCGTCTAAAACCGAAAAAAAGTCCCGAAGAGGTTTGGTTTAAACAGGTTTCACTGTATAACAATGTATGTAACGTGCAGGTACCCAAATGCACCTATTTTGACATTTTTTAACCTATGTGTTTATTTTGAAGATAAATTATCATTTACTAGATGGTTTCACCAATTCAATTTTGAATCCATATGGAATCATAGAAAAATTGCTATGAACTGACCTCCAAACAATGAACGATTGGATATTAGTCCTTGCTCTGTCTTCATATTTTAGAAATGGATACTTCAACCGTGTAACAGTTTGTTAATTTTAAAAACATGACGTCGCATGGCGACATTTCCGTACATTTTTCTTTTTCAGTAAACACTTCATCTGTTTATTAATACTGTGAAGGTTTTGTGTATATCTAAACATTTTTACCTTTGTTGAAGGATGTAAGTAAAAATTGTTCAGTCTCTAGGAAATCTTCAGATTTCCGCTGCTATTTTTGCTAAATAGGCGAAATGTGGGTTCTCGGTGCAGTTTGTGCAGCGTGACGTTAGTAGTCTATTAACAGTACTTTCCGGGAGATAGTTTTTTTTAGATATGCGTTCAAGGATGTTCGCTTCAATAAAAAGCTTTTTAAATGAATGTTATATATTAAGTAAAAGAACTAAAAGAGCAGAAAAGCAATATACATTCATTGATCTACAATCTGTCGATACCTGTATCTTGGCATTGCACAAAGTCATGTGTTTTCTCTGACTGTTTATGACGTCTTTACACTCAAACCATTGGGTAAGCACCAATTTTATGAAAAAAATACAAGGATTATATAAATTTTTCAATTATATTATATGTAGTAGTTTGATGAATAATTTTACTTTTAATTTAAAAAAAACCATCAGGGCTGATCAAGGATTTTTAAAAGAAGGATGTTATACTACAAAATTGTATATAAACCGCCAAGCAGAGCGAGACGAACATATTTTTTTTAACGATTTCAAGCTAAAAATTTATATATGTTTTCCAATCAAGTTGGGGCGGGGCTTACGCCCCCGATGAATCCGCATCTGGGGTTAACAGCGATTAACATACATGTGCTTCAGGGTTTAATGCGTTCATGATGTATTACGCAATAAAATTGTAAACAAATATATGTATTGAAATGTACGGATTATCCGGAGTTACAATGGACCATTTAAATAACCCCTGTGTCATCCTCTTAATGTTATTGTTCAACGGACGAATGATTCTTAGCATACATTTTTGGGTACAAATACATGTAAATACATATATATCAAAGCATTGTTGAAATTCGGACCGAGGTTTATGTGGACATTTTCAGACTATCGTGATTTAAGATTAAAAATTCTGTTTTTGTGGACATTCTGGAAATTCTTTTAAATAACATACTAGACAAGTAATGTTCAGAGAAAGCGGTAAGCAGAATAATAGTAAGAATAAGAATATGTATTATTCCAATCAAGGTTCATTGAGGAGGAGGGATGGAAGACGTCGGGATCGGGTCTTTTTCAGCTCGGGATATCATGATTGACCCTTTCGGGATCCGCGATTTCTTTTTTCGAATTTCGGGATGTCGAGATTTTTTTTTAAAATTCGGGACCTCGGGATTTCATGTTTTTAAGCCCGGGATTTCTAATTAGGTCCCTTCCGATCCCCCTCCATCTTTTTGAAGGCAGCATGACATGTATGTATACACACAAAATACTACATTGTGATTTGTAACAGAAAACGCAATGAAATATTTAAAGTTCAGATATTTGTTATCATGATAGAGCTACATATAGTTCTTCATTTAATATAAGTCATGTACATTTAATTCCAGGCAGGACCAAAACAATCAAATCATTACCCCCAACAATGATTGGCGAATAGAAATATGTTCACTTGTTAGTCTTGTAATATTTTAATTTTAGTTTCTTGTGTACAATTTGGAAATTAGTATGGCGTTCATTATCACTAAACTAGTATATATTTGTTATGGGGCTAGCTGAAGGACGCCTCTGGGTGTGGGAATTTCTTGTTATATAGAAGACCTGTTGGTGACCTTCTGTTGTTGTTTTTTTCTATGGTGGGGTTGTTGTCTCTTTGACACATTCTCCATTTCCATTCTCAATTTTACTTGGTCTTCTCCCGACAGGCAGTAAAACACTTGATAAAGTGGGGCGTCCTTTGGTTGTGCGGGAGGTACAAGTTAACAGCCACGTCCGGTCAGAATGGGGTCGTTAAATCTAATGAATCGTGTTATGAGAGTGTCACGCTCTTTCCATGTTAAGAACCCTTACAACGACTCTTTGAGGGGGCCTGTTGCAAGGCAAAATTTCTGTCCCTTTCCAATAAATTCTCATTTTTCAGTGGCAGTCCAAATTTCCCCGACCATCATCCTGGATGGCCTCTTTTACAAGACCTATTGTATTTATTGTTAACTTGTATTCGTCCTGAACATGATGAAATATTTGCCACTGGACATTATGCAACCAGCAATCAATCAATCAATCAATAAAAAAAAACAATTTACATTTCGTCTAACATCTAGACATTAATTAAAGAAATATTTGAAGACAGACAAATTTTCATTTAGTAATTAACCAAACAAATTTTGCCTCAGGTTGCAAGTCTACATAAATGACAATGAAATATCTAGTTTTGTTGAAAGTAAAATTTTGATAACGAAAGATCATGTTTTAAGATGCTGAATAAATGTATCTTTAAAGTTTAAAACTTCTGTTTTAGCAATATTCAAATTGTAAGTTCTCAAAACATTTTTGCGCCATGCGCAACATAATAACAACATTCAGAATGAAATTTTTTTTTTACTTCACCCCACTTTTCAAACTTACGATCTAAGTTTGAAAAGTGGGGTGAATTATATGTCAGATATAAATGTTTTGTGATAAACTATATACAGTTTACAGTATGAAAATCCAATGCTATAAATAAACTCATCATACAGACCAGGATTGAAATTGTATCAAGACATCCTTATTTTTTTCTTAAACCCTTATATATAGCTACATGTTAATCCTGTAAGACCTGACATAAGACTATTAATTATATCATTTGTTATTTAATAGGATTTATCACTTTTTAGTGCAGTTTGATGCAAACATACATTTTTTTTAATGATTTAGGAGTTGTATGGTGTATTTATAATAAAAAAAAATTCAACAAAAGGAAAAGTCTCATTTTTCAAGTCAATGGTGTAACCAAAAGACAAATTGGTACGGTAAGAGTTATCTTTTCTTGTTTCAAAAAAAAAAAGAGTTATCTTTCTCAAGATTACAACATTTACAGAAGTTTCTGCTTTAGCAATGTTAACTGTTATCATGTTATGCAGAAGAAAACAAACATCTATGTTGAAAGTGTCGCGCAATTAGTTTCTTTTTGTACCATTACAGCTAATTTCCTAATGCTTGTAAAGTAAAACTTTGGTAGGCTTGCTCGGTCTGTTTGTATAAACGTTAATTCAACGTTTCTAATTATCATTGACATCTTTAAACAATATATAGGCATATTTTAACCTATATGCATATATGTTTATGTAAGTTTGATTGGATGTTATACCAGTTACAATTGTACAACCGTTGATTCAAGTTGATTAATTTATAAGACTAGTCAATATGTATGTAGGCTCTCCTGGGTAGCTCATGTACTTGATATAATTAAGTTTAATATGTATACTGTAATTAATGATATTTGACTCTCTCTTGCTTTCGTATAACTTTTGCATGTATGTATATATACATTATGTAATATTTATTGTGTGAATCTCTATACCAATGTAATTTGGTTTGTTGAGAAATAAAGATATATAGCAAAGCAAGCAAGCTAACCAAAGTCTTGCTTTACATGCATTAGGAAATTAGCTGTTATATTCACTGGCGGTTCCTCTAGATAAAAACAGAATATTGAAGTTTTGTATATAAAACTATAACATTACTATTTCATATATATATATTGCTGTACACATGTTAACATGGGAAGTTAATTTTAAATAAAATTCGACAAGCATGTTAATTACGTGCAGTTTATTTTCAAATTAAGAAGACTCAATGTTGATTATATGATATTTCAAGTAAAAAGATGTGATATGCAGGGGAAAAAATACGATTTATGTTGTTTATAAAATGGGAGTTTTCAGTAAAAAAAATTAATAAGCAGGATGAGCAACTTGGCATGTAAAACCTCATCTGAATCTATTAAACGAGGTCCGGAGATTCAAGACTGTATTATGATCTATTATGTATTTTTTGATAGAAGAAAGACAACTGTATTATGTTCTTATTCGTAACCTCAACCGAACATATTAAAACATTTATCAATGTAATACAAAACTCTCACATGGGAGTAGTCACTCGCAAAAGTCAAGTGTATTTTCATTTAGGTAATAATATAGTGTTATTAACTGGCTGTTTCTGTATTGGCACTGGTATAGATTCAAGGTTTGCTGTATTGGCCTCGAGACCCGTAGGGCTAATACGGCTTTTATCCCGCTTTTTTCAGTATTGGCCCTGTTTTTTTCCGTATTGGCCCTGTTCGAAGAGCAATATTAAATCTTGATTTATATCGACAGTGGAACGTTTTTAGTATTGCACATGCTGATTTATCCGTATTAGGGCTTATTTGCTCAAATCATTTAATAAGTACACGTAATTCATTTTATATCAATGAGAATTATGAAAATTGTCTTGTCTCTAACTAGTACTGCAATTCAATATTTGCGGCTCTTCTTGGACTATCAACCTGTAAATAAATAATTTTCATAATTATTTATTTGGAAAAAAGCATCTAGATGGGAGTTCATTATGCATTATATTAGTACTACTGATCCTAAGGATTAATTTTATGTACTAACAACTTTTCTATTTATATATTGGTTATCCTTAAATTAGTTTATTTAAAGAATGACTTTAATATTTTTCTGTCTATGAAGAAATTACATACAAAATGTGGTGCACACTTAATAAAGCGTGTAGTGGGTTATTTAACAGTGTAAACAACGGGGTTTGTTTCGTGTTATTTCGAATAGAATGACACAATATTAATGTTATTTCTTATAATTTAATTCTAAATTCCATTTTTAACCGGAGTAAACCGTGAAAAAATGTTGATGACTTCAGGGTCAGATGACAAAATTATGTCTGTGAGCTGATAAACGTGAAGAACAACGTCAGCCAAGTAGAAGGAGCGTTACATCAAAAATTAACTTATTGATTATTTTTTAACAATTGTGTTTGCGAATTCACTTTATTAGCATAACAAATGGTTTTTTTTTATCATTTCATGTTTTTGAAAGTAATTATAAATACGCCAAAAGTAGTCAAAACATGTTGTTAAATGTTTTATCTTTTTATCCTTTGTTTTAGACGGAGAGGATAGTATGGTAGACATCAAGGCAGCAAACATGAGCAAAGAAGAACACAAAGCGCGACGAAACAAGAAAAGACAACTATTGTTCAATTTCTCGGCCCTTTGTTTGATATGGCTGTTTAGTTTTACAGCGTACAGCGGATTGATAAATTTAGAAGCTTCACTCCATGCCGACACGGGACTTTACTCTCTATTTGCTATAACATTTGGCGGAGTGATTGCGTGCACATTCGCACCATCAGTAATTGCACGATTAGGACCGAAGGGCAGTCTTATACTTGCCTGTTTGTTCCAAACTGTCTATGTTATCGCTAACTATTACCCGAAGGCCTACATACTGATATCCGGTGGAGCCATTTCCGGCCTCGCTTCTGGACTAATGTGGACAGTGCAGGGGTGTTACATTACTTCAATAGCTGTGGACTATCTGCGTTTTGATCTCAGCCATACATCTTTGGGTTCCGTTTTGAGTAAATTAAGTGGACTTTTTTACATGGCATTTCAAAGTACACAAATATTTGGAAATTTGATATCCTCGGTCGTATTTCAGTTTGGTGAAACAACACTTAAATTCTCAAACAACAGTTTTTGTGGTGCTAACTTCTGCCCATCTGACATGAATATTCATGTACCAATGAACCACAGTCAAAATACAACCATAGAAACAACGCACATGGATGCATCGAACCATGACAGTGTTAATGTTTTGATTAGTATATATCTGGCATGTACAGTCGTTGCACTTTTGATTTGTATTTTTGGATTACGTCCCATTGAATCGAGTATGTCGGAGAAGTACGAAACCTTCAAAGAGAGATTTGCCTCTAGTTGGGGATTATTATTCAAAGATCTGAAAGTCTTGTTAGTAGTGCCGCTGTATTTTTATATAGGAATGCAACTGATAGTCATGTTTGTACAGTTTACAAGAGTAGGTAACTCGTTATGATAAGGGGTTTAATATTCTGTACGCAATATACGCGTTTCGTCAACAAAAGACGTATCACATTGGCGGATTAAAAGGGGGTGGATGGGTTTGGGACACCCCTTTTTTGGGTCGATCAATGCACTTGAATAGGGAAATATAGTTTAAATACCCCTCCCTAGTTTATCTTGGGTTGGGAACACCCCATTTGAAATGGCTCATTCCTCCCCTGTTTCAGTGACGATCGAAATAAAAATAAAAAGGTCATGTTCATGTAAATTTTCAAAAGATTAGGCCAAATTTTTCTAGTGTAAAACAAAAAATCATCAGTATTTGATGATGAAAAATGCATTTATTATTATGACCATTTGAATGATACATGTACAACAAAATGTTACTCATACTGGCTATATGGCTATCATATTTTGAACTAATATAGTAGCTAACTTTGCCTGGTCTTAATCGAAACATGAGAACTGGTTTTACCATAGAACAGACCTAAGATTTATTCACTGTATAATTACTCCCCATCTATTCTAAATCATTCTAAATTCTGGCAAAACTGCAATTGGTTTCATTAACTATATCTGTTCACTTGGTCAGACAACTCATATTATACAGTGAAACCTCATTAAACCGAACCCTGAATAAACCGGAAACCTGTCTAATCCAAACTTGTTCTAAAGACCAATCATATCACATTTTATGCATTGTGAACCTGATGAAACCGAATACCTGCCAAAACCGAACAACATCTCATCACGGTCCAGAAAAGGTTCGGTTTAGTCAGGTTTTACTGTTACAGTAGTACAAAACCACAGTCAAGTCATCAAAATGCAAAGTGATACAGTAAAGCATACTTATAATTCAATAAGACTGTAGTTCCCCTTTATTGCTTCAATGAAAGTGATGAAACATATTTAATGGCTATAATTACTGTAATAGGTCAATTGAATGTTTAGGAAGACATTTTTTAACTGCTACAAAATTGTCCAATTTAAGTTTTTAACAATGTTTAAAGGAGTAGGTCCGGTAAGGGCCGGTTTTTACCTCAAATTTCAAGTTTATCTGACGAATGATTTTCTACACTTTTTAAACACTTAAATGTCTATTTTAATTGATTCAATTATTTTGTGTGAAAGATTTTAACTGATTCACTCATTAAAAACGCTCCGATTCTAGATTATATATGAGAAATCTGTCAAATATGCCAAAAACAGTCACTTTCAGATGGTTTTTGTCAAAAATGAAAGTGGCCGCATCCGTGTTCATCCTCGACCTTCAATCATACCGTATAGCGGGTTATTTTCGCGGGGTGTACATTTTCGCTTATTTTCGCGGATAGAACAAAATCGCCAAAATAAATTCCGCCAATTTAAAAGTATACAAGCAAAGGTAATGTTAAAAATGTTGAAACCGCCAAAATAATAACCGCCAAAATTTTTCGTATACCTTATTCATTGAAAATCGCGAAATTTTACACCCGCGAAAATAACCCGCTATACGGTATATGTTATGTTTTATCATTAAATACAACTTACATTTCAACATCAAGAATGAACACGAATGCGGCCACTTCCGTTTAAGACGGAAACTGTGTAAAATTTAACTAAAATGCTGAAATTGTGAAGATTTCAGTAATTTTGCAAGTACCCGATATATGTGCATTGTATTGCCCAAACAGCCCATATTTATGTAGCAGAGGCATTGTACTTTTAACAAATAACTTAAAAGTTTACATTTAAACAATTTTGTAAAACTGCTATATTTTGGGGCCAAAAAGGAATCTTACTGAACCTACTCCTTTTCTTTTTAAAATCTTTTTTTTTAATTTACACACTTTGAGGACTTGACTGTGGTATTTCAGCAGTAATTGACTAAAAAAATGAATTTATTCGTTATACTATCATTCGTCCGAAGAGCTTTTCTAGATTAACCGTCATCAAGAACGTTAAAAGCTGAATATTTGAAAGCCAATGATGTATAAGGACCGTAAACGTTAAACATGTTGAAGCGCTAAAACCAAATATTACCTAATCATAATACAGTAAAACCTGACTAAACCGAACTCTTTCGGGACATGAGATGTTTTTCGGTTTTGGCAGGTATTCGGTTTCATCAGGTTCACAATGCATAAAATGTGACATGAT
Source organism: Mytilus trossulus (assembly GCF_036588685.1). NCBI lineage: Eukaryota > Metazoa > Mollusca > Bivalvia > Mytilida > Mytilidae > Mytilus > Mytilus trossulus. The sequence continues at coordinate 59,985,038 of NC_086377.1, read as the reverse complement.
TGGTCTTCAGAACAAGTTTGGATTATACAGGGTTCCGGTTTATTCAGGGTTCGGTTTAATCAGGTTTCGCTGTAGCTATATCATTCCAAGACCCATTTTGTCTAAGGGAGCTTCTGTATAATGTCGGGCAATTTTAGATGGTTGTTATATAACTCATGATTAAAGATTCTGAACAATCAGTTGGTTGATGGAACACTTTGAAAATTGGTCAGAGTTCTTAATAAAATTCAATAGTTTGAGAGGGTCATTTTATTATAATCTAGTGGCGCTAATACTAAATAAATCAAAACAATTTTTTTCCCCTCAGTTTTAGTTTGTAACCCAGATTTAGTTTTTTCCCCAATAGATTTATGAATTTCGAACAGCAGTATACTTCTGTTGCCGTTATGTAAGTATAGAAACATGATAGTTCGCTTTGGGTGATACTTTGAAACTACATTGTACCAAAATAATACTATGAATGGATATACAGTGAAACCTGATTAAACCGAACCCTGAATAAACCGGAAACCTGTATAATCCAAACTTGTTCCGAAGACCAATCATGTCACATTTTATGCATTGTGAACCTGATGAAACCGAATACCTGCCAAAACCGAAAAACATCTCATGTCCCGAAAGGGTTCGGTTTAGTCAGGTTTTACTATATTTATTTTCCGACTGTGATAACAACTGTTTTCTTTCTTTTTCTATATTTAGTCGTTCACAGCTTGCAGACTCGGCGTTGGTTGGATTGGTTATACAATGCTCTGTTTTGGCGCCGCTGATACGGTGGGGTCTTTGGTATTTGGATATATTGGCAAATACACTGGACGAATTCCTCTATTCTTGCTTGCTACAGTGTTAGAATTGGGCCTACTGGCGTTTATGATGTTATGGGACATAACAAACGATACATCAGCCATATTCTTCTTTCTTATACCTCTCGCATGGGGTTTGTGTGACTCAATATGGATGACTCAAAGCATGGGTAAGTCGTTTATCATAGAGACCAGGGTTAAAACATATATATTTTGCTACGCATGCGCAGATGCGCGTGTCTGCTAAAAAAGACTAGCCAGTGACGCTCGAATCAGGACAGTTTAATAGGCCAAAAAAGAATGAAGTTCAAGAGCATTTAGGACTAAAAGTCTTAAAGGTTTTATGTACTTCAGTCGACACTAACAAATTCATACCAAAAAAAGACAAAATACTAGTAACACTAGCCGCTGCACATACCTTATGAATTATTGACAACACTAGAAAAGCAATTTAGAATTTACGTTTTAAACATGTAAAAATACAAAAACATTTACTGAATACTAGTATATCTTTTTTTAATTTTATGACATAAAAAGTCACGTGTAAAACCAAGTCTCTGACGTGAACCTTCATATATACTTTTTATTTTATTTACAGCATTGGTCGGATCTGCTTTCCATAAGAACCCAGAAACAACGTTTGCATTGTGTATATTGTTCCAGGCTCTAGGGTCGGCCGTGGCTTACATATACAATATCTATATTTGTGAATATCTGAAGATATATATCGTGTCTATAACATTAGTGATATCGGTATTTCTTGTTCTTATTTTAGAAATACGGATCAGACGTGCAGATAAAATACGAAAAAATCAAGTCAAAACGGAAAATGTAAATTCCGTAAAAGAATCTTTGCTAGAGCAGGAAATTCCACATATATATCCGGTAGATAAGGCATGATGGGTATTAAACAATTCGCGTTTTAGAATCTGAAACTTTTATTGATAATATTTCCATTTGAAGAACGCTGTCAGACACGTCAGCGAATAACGTCCTTAAAGACTAATATGGTTAACGCGCTGTCAACATTCGTTTTGTCAAGAAAACTGTGATTGAATGCCCTGAATATAACTAGTGAAAAAAAGGCAAAATATTCTTCTTTATCTACAACATTGAAACTAAATATTCAACAACAAATATTGTTTTTTGAACATCTGTACGTGGCTATGTTTAGATTGACCAAAACTTACATTTGGAATTTTTTCAAACTCTAGGGCCTAACTTTTTGGTAGTGTTTTAGCTCCAAGAGACTCGATGAGTTTATTCGTTCACAATGAGGCAAAAGCAATGCTGTTTTTTAAAGTGGAAAAATGATTCCTATTGCCTGGTGACGGTAACCTCACTTGGCAGCAAGAGATAGAAAAGTGAGGCCTATTATAGGGGTATCCAAGTTATCACATAATCATCCATTTCATACCAATATAATCATTAATTTGGATTTTTTAAACAAGATAAAAAAATTGTCCTCGATTCTAGATTATCAAATAATCAAAAAGTCATGAATAGTTGGTCGGGTAATAAAATAATCACCAGAAATTGGTCTGAGACCACAATTATTTCGTAGTGCTTTGCTTTTAGAACATAAATGAAAATATAAAAAAATACCACCTACGCTTTCTCAAAGAAACTTTTACAGTGTGTTGTACATGTACTACATTTGGGACAAATTATATCAAAATTATAGAATCTTATATAACTTGTATGCCCCACCTAGAGGCACTATGTTTTTTGTTCTGTGCGTCCGTTCGTCTGACTTTTTATTGCCTATCTGTACATGTCTTGTATCAGGTTAAAGTAGTTTTTGATGAAGTTGAAGTCTAATCAACTTGAAAGTTAGTACACATGTTCCCTGTGATTTTTTATATTAGTTTTTACCCCTATTGTGCGGTCCAATGAACATAGAAATGGATAATGCGAGTTAACTATAATCCGTTAACTATGAACAAATTCTTGTTTTTGATATGATTATATTGTATTCTTGTTTTTGTTGTTTTGTATAGTTTAATATTCTATGCATTCCTATTATGTTTTCGTCATCATCAAATATATTTTGTGTTCATATTTGTTTAGGAAGAAGACGTTAGTATTGTATTTTATAACTTGTGTTCAATATATTTTGCTACTTTTGCAAATAAAATATGTTAAGAATAAGACGAGTTTTTTTTTAAACTAATTTTTTTTTTGAATCCGAGCCCACAATAAAAAAAATCATCAGTCAAGCAAAGGAAGACAACTCCATGACGAAAAACACTAAAACAACAACAACTCCATGATAAAGAAATATAAAAAGACAATTTAATGTATTCGTTTAGTGTATACATGTATTTACTTGTTTGTTTTCATATGTCTTGCTTGGGTTTCAGCCAGTCTTTCTGTGTTGTGATGTTACACTACATTTCTAGGTGAGGGTGAAGATTGGTACACATTATAACGTTTAAACCCACTGCATTTGTTTTGCACCTGTCCTTCGTCTTAAACTGATGTTCAGTTGTTGTCATATGTTGATGTGGTTCATAAATGTTTCTCGTTTCTCGTTTTTTTAAAAGGGATTTTACCATCGGTTTTCCTGTTTATAGAAAAGAAGATGTGGTACGATTGCCAATGAGACAACTATCCACAAAAGACCAAAATGACACAAACATTAACAACTATAGGTCACCGTACGGCCTTCAACAATGAGCAAAGCCCATACCGCATAGTCAGCTATAAAAGGCTCCGATAAGACAATGTAAAACAATTCAAACGAGAAAACTAACGGCCTTATTTATGTAAAAAAAAAATGAACGAAAAACAAATATGTAACACATAAACAAAGACAGCCACTGGTTTTGAATGGTTTTGCACTAGTCATTTTTGTATGGGGTCATTCATAGAGCTTGCTGTTCGCTGTGAGTCAAGTCTTCGTGTTGAAAACCGTATTTTGACTTAAAAAGGTGTGGGTTTTTTTTTACAAATCATGACTTGGATGGAGAGTTATCGCATTGGCACTCATACCACATCTCCTGCAGAACGAAACAAATAAAAAGACAAAAACAAGAATATATAATCTTGACTTATTTCTGTTTGCGGTTAAGATTTTATAATTCATCACTATAACTACTTTTCACAAATTGTTCATGTAGTTTGACTATTAGCAGTTTACTGTAAATTGATATAAATAAACATTTTATTTTATTTTTTTGTATATAACGAATGAAACTAAATAAATTTAATAATAACATGTCTATCGTTCCTGAGGCCTTTAACATATGTATATACCCCAACATACATGTAACAGTTAAAAGCATTCGTGTACAAAACAGGGTTCATATGAGGTTAAATATTATGTTTAAGCATGTATTCAAAACATAATAACAGCATTTAAAATACTTGTAAAATTTTATTAAAAGTCTAGAATGTCCATGAATTTCTATCCAATTGCAATGGGTGTTTAACAATCCTACGTCGCGAAAAAAGAACAGCATAAGATGAAAATTGGTATGCAATCCGAATCACTACCCCCCCCCCCCTCCTTTCCGCATCAAATGGCCGTCCCTTTATCAATAATAATGATATTAATGAAATTTTTTAGAGCGCCCTATATACATGTAAAAAATAAAAATCAACTGACAACACAATGCTATCTTCTTTCAGGATAGACTAAACATAACCCTATGAATTTGATATGGAAAGGGGGACTACTTGGATGCTAGTAATGTATTGGTAACAATTCGATAAAAAGTAAGGCCTTTTTACCGAACTAAATCAATCTGTGTTGCTTAAAAGCTCTTGATATCAAAGTCAAAGTTATTGGTTGACAAAAACGTACCAGAGACTTCCAAGTGTTTTATTCATTGAATTTGGTCAAGCTCTCAAATTGTCTGTTAGTATAAAGAAATTATTAAGAATCTTAGATTCCAACCCCCTCCCCCCCCCAGGCAAAGTTCACCTCCAGATAAATAGATTTTGCTAGTAATTTGGGTTCTTCTTGGGTATATAGCTCAACCATATTTCGGTTCTTATACATAATGTAGTAATCAGCTTTCAAAATATCCGGCTTTGGTCGTTTTAGTTGAAGGTAAATCCAGAAAAGCGCTTTAGACGCGCGATGTTTCCATTTCAGAGTTATATCAAACACATGCACATGGTTTAATATTTTAAAAAAATAACACAATCTCACTATACACGCATGATTTCCTCTCGTTTACAATCTCACTGAAGACGCACAATTTTCTCATTTATTTACAATCTCACTGTAAACGCATAATTTCGGCCTCGTTCTTAATCTCAATGTAGACGCATAATTTACCCCTTTGTTTACAATCTCACTGTAGACGCACAATTTCCACCCTTTTTGTAATCTCACTGTACACGCATAGTTACCTCTCTCGTTTACAATCTCACTGAAGACGCATAATTTCCTCCCTTGTTTTTGTGGTTGATATGGTTGAACGTCTTTCTATCCAAAATACACGTCTTAGTTCAAACCGGAAAGACCGACCTGATAAAATATAAATAAAAAAGTTAACACCATAGTTACAATGGGATATGACCGAGACAAACTGTTGAATAGGATAGAGAAAGAAAAACATCCGAACATTCGATTTTTCCATGGCAACCATCCAAATAAATGATATTATCACCAATGGCAACATTGTGATAAGATATGTGAAGGCAATGGCTAATAACATTACTGTTGTCCTGTGAGATCTCGCTACCACACGTGACCTCAGAGTTAAACTAACAGCAGCTTTTCGCACGCAATATATCTGATAAATAACTAGAGTGTTACATACCAAAACCAGTAAAAACGGAAGGGTGAGTACCAGTGTCAGTTGATAAAAATAGATATGGAGTTCGATATACTCCGGATGCGTATACGTATCACCTTGACAAAGTCCACCGATATTTTTCATCATAATAAAACGGAATATTTGGGTGAAACTCATAACCACCAATATTGAAAAAATTGTCACACATGCCCCTGTTTGGGTTCTGATTAAGGGTTTCTTGAATGGCAAGCACATGGCTATAACCCGCTCAGCCGCCATTCCAACAATTAGCCAAGATGACATTAGGTAACACACGTGTTCATAAAAGCTGAACATTTGACACGAGAGGTCGCTGTAATACGTAAAGACGCCATCTTTTCCATTGTCAACCATCATTTCGTGAATCAATGTTATTTGCCGATTTATCAAACAGAGGCTGTCGAATACTGCCAGCGCACACAGGAAGTGACTGTAAGATTTCCTTCGGAGAGACTTGGTTTTCATCAATAAAAACGACATAACATTTCCACAGATTCCAACAACTACGATGATTGGGGTTATTATCTGTTGTATCCAAAATCCCCATCTCGCTGGTTCTTGCCCTGTGAGAAACATCAAGTATTGTGTTTAAAGCATACATACTATATAATATTTATCATATTCGTATTTCCTGTATTGTTTTGTATATGATATATGATATACAAAAAGATTAAGTATGATTGCCAATGAGACAGCTCTCCACAAGACAACAAAAAATGACACAGAAATTAACTCATGATATGTCAATTTAAGGCCTTCAACAATGAACAAAGCCAATACCACACATTTTGCTATAAATCCTGTTGCTTTCCAATTAATTGTTTTACTTATAGCTAGCTATGCGTATGGATTTTTCTCATTGTTGAAGGCCGTACAAGTAACATCTTTGTTATTTGGTCCCTGGTGGATAGTTGGCTTATTGGCAAACATACCATATCTCCTTTAGCTTAATATGGTTACCATTATGACAGTCATTTTATTGGTGCTCTTTTTCCACTTCATTTAAGGTGGTAGACCTAGGTTAAGGGAAATAACTCTTAAAATCATCAGTACGTTTGTGTCAGCTTTTTTCATAAATACGTTCTAAGCTTCTAGGATACATAGATTATTTTCAATCTGATTCAGGTAAATGCTTGAAATACATAAATAAAACTTGACTATTACAAACGCATCACTGAATTAAAGAGTTATCTCCCTGGACATAGGTCTACCCCCTTAAAACGCTTTATATAATTTTATATTTTAGATTAGTAAAAAAGGTATCAAACTTCGAGACATTAGTAACGACCTCTATGCTTCGCTACTTCATTATTCCCATTTTTTTTTTTTTGCCTTTTTTCTCCATTTATCTTTTCATTGATCTCAATTCTGTAGAAATGGCCTGTTATTCACAGTCTATTATGTTTACCAAATTCAGACCCGATTATTTGTATTGACTTACCTATAGCTAATAATGTTTCGTTTGTACCATTCAAATCCATATAGATGTATGCTGAAAATATGTAGAAAAGGATCAACAATATATTTATTTCTTTTTATAATAGTAGACGGTTTAACTATTTTTAAGATTTCATAATATAATAGTAAGGATATGTGGTATGAATGCCAAGGAGCTTCACAACTACCCGTCCAATTTCAAATGAAGCGGATGTAAGCAATCATAGGCAAACGCACAGCCTTCAACAATGAGAAAAATCCATGCCATATGAAACATGAAAGATAGGGACCAATTCAATTTGAGAAAACTAATAACGGCCAAATTTATACAAACATTGTTCATGCTGTACAATCATCTGATGGATACAAATAGAAATACATCTAAACGAAACAAAAAGAAGACGTAATTCAATTTAGAAGAAAATGTTCAAGGCAACACACAAATTTGAGGCCAATCCGCGTCAGAGCTCGCCACAACACCGTGACCTTTAATATAAAATGGGTGCGTATATTAACGTGGCACATTTTCCCTCTGTCTTTATAAACTTTCGTTATTGGACACCACGATATATGTTTCAATAAAGTTAATGACAGAAACAAAGACAAATGCAAGCTGATGCAAGCTGCTGGATCTTGATGAATTAACTATACTAAGTCTATTGTTTTTGATTTATTTATTACAGAAAAGTGATCAAGTTTCAATCATTCGTCGGTTATTGAACTGTTATGTGTCTATGTTTGACTCTGATAAACAGTACAGGAATGATTATACTTATAAATCCAACAGAGAATAAAATAAAAAGAAACAATGCAAGTTAGATCGTTTTAATACTACATCTTATAGAGCAAAAATTTCTTTATTTGAAACAATAATGTTTTATTCAAGACATTTCAAAGGTGATACTTTTTCTCGGATATCTGATACATTTTATATCGATTAAGGTAGAAATGTAATAAAATATAAGTTTTCTTTTAATAAGAATCTATACTGCTTTAAATTAATAGTAACCCAAATAATTCACTTCGCCAATTATATTACTCCGCTCTACGCTCATGGTTTCAGTAATACGAGTAGGAGAGTCAAAAGCGGAGAGGCACTGAATTATTCGGATTACAAGAATTATTGATACATTTTGAAATTTAATTTCTATAGCTTTCAATGCAATATCGAGGGGACTCGATGGCCAAGTCCATGCTTTAAGTAGTCGAACTTTTCTATCACCTGCCTGTCAACACTGATGATGCAAGTTCGAATACGAACGTGACAGGTGAGTTACTTTGACATTCGTCACACCTCGGCAAATTCCGTACCTCATTCAGAAGGAGATCTCTAGAGCAGCGGAGTCATCCGAGTATTGCCGATTGTGACTATGATTGTCAGTTTTCCTTCCGAAGGTAGATATTCTCTCCGCGAAGTCCGACTATACCTCAACAAAAACTTATCGGAAAGAAACATCGCAACGGTGCTGGAAGTGGCATTAAACACTTAAAAATCAATCATTAAATTTCATGAAACCTGTCAAGAGAGGCGAAATATATCATAGGGACATTCAAATCATCAGTAGAAATTTAAACTGAAAAATGATAGCGTCACTTTTAAAACATAAAAAGACCAACAAACAATCATGAATGACACAAAATACAAAATAGAAAACCAAAGACTAAGCAACGCGAATTGCTGAAATACGTAATACGTGAAGTACGACTTGTAAGTGCATAATAACGCTATTTGCATTTACAATTTTGTGAATAAATAATGGTTAAATAATCGTTTTACTAGCAAAACAGATTGTTCTGTTATAAATCACGTAAAATCCAATAATCTTATACAAAATCAAGGCAGCATAAAATTATGATTTGTTAGTGGTCGCATACCTATTCAGGTTATCATATTGTAATTTCAAACAAATTCACACAATTACGCAGTTCATTTATATTTTACAATATAAACTGGTTGTTAGTTTTGAGGGTCTGTATGGAGGGTTCTTCATTGCTGTATTCTTTAATTTTAATCGCCATTTTGACAAAACTATCGTACAAGTTAGAGGTTTAGCACTATCAAACCAGGTTCAATCCATCATTTTCTACATTTGAAAATGCCAGTACCAAGTCAGGGATATGACAGTTGTTGCCCATTCGTTTGATGTGTTTTGTAATTTCATTTTGCCATGTGATTAGGGACTTTCCGATAGAATTTACCTCGGAGTTCAGTCTTTTTGTGATTTTACTTTTCCCTTTTTCTTTAAATTTTTAGACTGTTTTTCATTAAGCCTTATATTTCAGCTCCACCTTATTCTCTATAAAAAAAAAATTTTGGCCTCCTTTTCTCTTTTTCTTTAGCATTTTATTGTGCATATTTTGTCCATTTTTCTCCTTTCTGGACAACCCGTCTACACCCTCAGTTATTGAAATATTTGACCAATAAATACAATGGCTACCGTTTTAGAATTGTAATGAAAAAAAAAATGCAATTTAACAAATTCAAATTTATAATGAACATATTATATGTTTCTAAGTAAATCTATAACATGGCATCCGATTAAAAGTCCGAATCAGTATGAGGAACCGGTCGTGACAGGACCGGAATTGTATTTTCGGTCGTAAGGTGCTATGGGTAATTCATGTATCCGTCATGTATCCGTCATTGAGTACGATGTATTATACATAGCATAAAACACAACCCACTTAAAAACAGGGGCAATACAATGACTTATCTGCCGACACACCTCTATCTAGAATAAATACCCTTATACGAATCTATAAATAGCAGCAACTTTATTAAAATAAATGATAAACTTCGCAACATCTGTGAAAACATTCGATTCTGATCAAAACATTAAACTCCTGAACTTTATCTATTTTGAAATTTAAATCCTGAAATTAATAGTTATTTATATCATCATAAAACCAAACACATACAAACCAAACCCTATCACCGACTTCATGTTCTGCAGATGCAAGAAGCGATAAAAATAAAAATTGTCGTTTGTGAAAGCTCGTAGAGCTTAAATTATATTTTTTTGTTATGTAACATGCCAACAATAAATAAAGCTTTGAATTGAAAACACTAACTATACTCCAGCTAGCGACAAATACGTCCAGCTACCAACCAAGCTAGCAGCAAATTCTAGTAACGACAAAGTGATATTCTAAAAACCCACAAATAAACAATGGGTAACAACTTTTTAATATAAAATTAAATTTTAGCAGTCAGCACAAAAATATATCGTTTATTGATATTCATTTGACCAAACATGTTAACATTTGAGATAATTTTTACAAGAAGATGTGGTCTGAGTGCGAAAGAGACAACCCTCGATCTAAGTCACAAATTGTAAAAGAAAAACTTCTATAGGTCAAAGTACGTTCTTCAACACGGATCCTAGTAAGCTGAAACCGAACAGTAAGCTATAACGGGCACCTAAAATGACTAATGAAAAACCTTTCAAACAGGACAATAAACGGTCTAATTTATATTAAAAAAACCAAGAAACGAGAAAACACTTGTGAAACACATCAACAAACTACAAACCTCATGATACTGACGTAGGACGCAAACGGTACAATATGAAATGTATAGCTGAATAAATCGGTTAGCTTGTTTGTATTGATTGTAAAACTATTCCATTGCAATGCCAATTTGTACAACAGGCAACAAATTGTTCAACACGTTTGCAAAGACAACTGTTTTAACAGTAAACGGTCGGAAAATAGATTATATTGCTTCTGTTGAAGTGATATTACAGTGGTTACACATGTAGGATGTACGTATTGTTACTTGCTATACTTCGTAATTCGCCGTTTCAGAATCTAATGCATCTTGGGTAATATTTTCAAAAGCGTACACCAAAGCGTTATGATTGGTTTAAAACGTTACAAACAATAAAAATTCAACCAATGACGTAACGTTATTTTCACTTTGGGGTACGAACAATGAAATTACCCATGATGCTTTAGATTCCGAAACGGCTAATTGGCTACATGAATTAGTCGTCTGATAGATTCTTAATCTTTACTTATCAAAGTCGATACAATTTATTTCCAATTAAAACATCTATCTGTCTATAGCTGAATAAATCGCATGAGTGACAATTATAACAACAGACAACAAACTGCTGAACTCAAAATGTGCATAGATAGAAAGTATATAATTATATAAAGGTAAGATTTATAATAAGTGTTGGTCTAGATGGGACCTACAGAATAGAGAATAAGGGGTAAAGGCAGTACAGAAAACGTGCCACTAAGAATAAAAAATTGTTATAAAAAAATAGGCCAAAATAAGGAATTATGGGAATGACGCTAAAAGAGAACGGCAAGATAATAAAAGAATACCGACCCTCGTTAATATAAAACAAATAACTGCTCCTCTTTTTCATTAATGACATAGATTTGCAGCTTTAGTGTCTGAGCAAAGGCATTGCTACGGAAGCCGGTTAATGTCAGGGTTGAGTTTTATATTTAAGTGGTTTTAACGACTTAGCTAAGTTGTTATAACGACTTCGTTAAGTTGTTAAAACGACTTTAAAGCTAACTAAATATTACTAGTATGTTATATACATATCCATTTTCATGGATCTACAATCTGTCGATACCTGTAACTTGGCATTGCACGAGGTCATGTTTTTCTCTGGCTGTTTATGACGTCTTTACACTAAATCCATTGTATGTTGGATGTGTACGGATTGATTGTTTAGTCTAAGAGGCATGATTTTTTTATTAGTTGTTAGTGGCTTTGAACTAGCTGTCAGATAACTGCGAGTACTCTCAGATCTGTTTATTGTGTCTTTTTGTGTCGGGATGTATAAGTACCCGGCCACGTCCACTTGTATTTTTTGTCTATCTGATGAGTTAAGCCTTTTTCAACTGACTTTTATAGTTCGTTCTTATGTTGTACTGGTATACCACTGTCCCAGGTTAGAGGACGGGTTGGTATCCCGCTAACATGTTTAACCCCGCCACATTATTTATGTAAGTGCCTGTCCCAAGTCAGGAGCCTGTAATTCAGTGGTTGTCGTTTGTTTATGTGCTACATATTTGTTTTTCGTTCATTTTTTTTACATAAATAAGGCCGTTAGTTTTCTCGTTTGAATTGTTTTACATTGTCTTATCGGGGCCTTTTATAGCTGACTATGCGGTATGGGCTTTGCTCATTGTTGAAGACCGTACGGTGACCTATAGTTGTTAATGTTTGTGTCAATTTGGTCTTTTGTAGATAGTTGTATCTTTGGCAATCATACCACATGTTCTTTTTTATATTAGCATATTCATCTTGTTATAACAACTTAGCTTATTTGTTTTAACGAATAAGCTTACTTGCTTAAACGACATAGCTAACTTGTTAAAACAACTTAGCTAACTTGTTTAAACCACTTAGCTAACTTGTTCAAACAACTTAGCTAAGTTGTTTAAACAACTTAGCTAAGTTGTTTAAACGACTTAGCTAATTTGTTATAACGACTAAGCTAATCTAACTCGTTATAACAAGTTAGCTAAGTTGTTTAAACAGTAAGCGTAGTTAACAAGTAAGCTAAGTTGTATAAACGAGCTAGCTTAGTCATTTAAACATCTTACCTAAGTTGCTTAAACGAGATAGGTAAGTTGTTTAAACGACTTAGCTAAGTCGTTATAACGGGTAAGCTAAGTTGTTATAACAAGTTATATTAGCTAAGTCGTTATTACAAGTTAACTGAGTTGTTTAAACAAGTAAGCTAAGTTGTTAAAACAAGTTAGCAAAGTTGTTATAACCAGATAAATATGCTAAGTCGTTTAAACAAGTTAGCTAAGTCGTTATAAAGACTTAAAAATAAATCTCTACCCTGACACTAACCGGCTTCCGTACATTGCAATTGCCCAAATTTATAACTTCATTCGTAAAAAATCGTACTACTTTAACTGAAATTGAAACTTGAAATGGGGACTGTGTCAAAGAGACAACAAACAGCTCAACAAAAAGCAGACAACAGCTGAAGGTCGCCAATGGGTCTTCAATGCAGCGATAAACTGACGCACCCGAAGGCGTGCTTCAGCTAGCCCCTAAACAAAACATACTTTAGTAGTTTAGTCGCAATGGACATTAATATATACAAGAAACTAAAACTAAAAAGCATACAAGACTATCAAAGGCCGTAGCCTTCATTACATGTATACCAAATATTTCAAAATCGAGAGACCGACATTTGATTCTACCACATAATTACACTCATTTATTCGAAACATTTCAAAGTCTTACTTGCAATAGTGAATTAACATTTAAGTGCAAAAGTATAACCATTGCTTCCTATCATAACAAATTTATCATCACAGAATACAACTATCATAGTTATATATTAATATGTAAAGATATGAAACTATATGAGATCTGTTTTTATGTAATTGCATAATTTCATAATGAGAGACTTATGAGCTGCTTGAGGTAAATATAAAAAGTTAACGATTATTGGGCTAAGAGCAATAATACTTTTAATAGTAAATATACAGTCAGTAATTAAGGAAAGTGTTATAGAATATACAGTGAAACCTTGCTAAACCGAATCCTGCATAAACCGAAAACCTGTATAAACCAAACATGTTCTTAAGCACCGTAATATCAAATTGTATGCGTTGTGAACCTGATTTAACAGAACATCGACCAAAACCGAACAAAATCTGAAGTCCGAAGAGGGTTTGGTTTAAATAGGTTTCATTGTATTTCTCTTATGCTTTAGGGAAAGATGCCAAGTGCCGTGTTCCGAATAAGATATCGCGACAAATAATAATTTGATAATGAGAAACCTATAAATTATTAGACACTTGAGGTATATACAAACGTTTCCGATAATTAGGCTAAGAGCAATAACACTTTTGTGAATAAAAACTGTGAGTAATTAAGTAAAGAGTTATATACAATAAATATGTCTCTTGTGCATTAGAGGAAAATGCCAAATCGTTGTTCTAAAGATATATGGCAGGGAAAACATTCGCGCAAAATTTAGTACACGGGTGTATAAAAAAATTAATAAACTGGGCAGAAACGAGATTAATTGATTGATTGTTGGTTGCTTAATGTCCAGTGGCAGAAAAGAGAAGAACAGGTTAAAAGTGGTTCCCATCCCAAACACCTCGACTAACATTTGATTTCCATAAAATGATGACAAAATATTTACTTCAAAAAATTGACAAAAATGTAAAAAAAAAATCAAGAAATTTGAACTACACAATTTATAGGAACAATTTCATAGGGTATATAGCCATCTTGGCATACATTAATAATTATAACATATATTATGTGATTTAAACATTCCATGATCAGATTTTTAAAAAGTTGTCTCCCTTAGGTGATCTGTACCCCTTTAAATCAATATAATATCATATGAATCTTGCTTATATTCTAACAAGAACACTTAGTACTTTATTTTGGATATTTCAAAATGACATATGTTAAAATGTGTTGTTACTTATAACAGCTGTGTGTTATTACTTGTAATACCTCTTTTGACATTAGTATGTCAAAGACAATAGTAGTTAACTGCAGCTGCACACACTTGGTCGTAACAATAAATTTATATAAACATGTCAGCATCTACAAAGCCATGAAGAAATGACAAAGAATATATATTTAATTTGCACTTTGGTTCCATGAGATTTGTTACGTATTTTAGAGGTCAACACGTATGAGCTATCACAAGAAGACATGTGTTTGAAGGATGTTGGCTCCTTTTGTTTTTGAATTTCTACCAGTTATTCGGAATCTTCTGGTTTTATCTATAGAGTGCCGCTTACCACTACTGTTTTTTTCATACTTTTATTACGAACAGTTTTTTAAAGCATTTTTTGAAATAACTTCTAATTTTTGTTATTTTTTCATATTTTTTAAGAAAAAAGGTTGACAGTGTTAAAGGTAGAAAATGTGAAGAGAGAATTATTTCCCGCCAAATTTCATAGAATATATCTCGCAAGCACAGTGACCCTTCATATTGTTCTGCTTTTTAAATCCTAGCTTTGTTTATACACTATCAATAATTTTATAAACGTCTTTTTAAAAGCTTGCTATTTTGAAACAGAGTAGCGCACAATCCTTAGTTAACAATACCCAAAATAGGGGAAAAAATGTTACTTACAACATGTATAAAAATCCTGTTATGCTCAATTCTTATATAGTGACCTGGATTCGCGCAATTACAAATCACCACAGTATACTTTCCGACTTTTCATAATATATTCTCTATAAATTATTAACATTCAATAGAATACTAGTATGCACAAATTAAAACCTTACATATTCTAAACGTATATTCACAAACTAGTTAATATGTGTTTCTTTCTATGTGAGAAAAAAAACATACAAAACAGCCATTGTAAATTTTGTGCGTCCAAGGCGCTTTTCTGGATCTACCTACTAGATCAAGAATGATCAAAATAGAAAAAAAATGAAAGCCAATGATGATAGTCTACACTTTTGCAATCATTGAGTGCACGCAAAACAGAGATAAAATGTGTTGCTAAGAAGCTTAGAATGCATATATGAATTTAATAATTGATTTACAAGAGTTGTGTCCCTTAATTTATGTTTAAAATCGAATGTATGACCCATATGACCTACATGTAACAATATAGCACCTAGTATGTTCTATACTGTATTTCTGTCTTGTAAACAACATCTGCTTATCCACATTATTGTTTATTTGACCAATACGAACTAACAGTAAAATACATACATACATTCCTTTCTCAATTTTATTTTAAGTATGTTTTCATGTTTAACAACGTATGATTAAACTTATTATTGCATGCATGACCTATATGACCCAAAAATAAGTTACATGTGTGTATTTAGAATAACAATAAATAAAGGAATAGGTCAAAGAGACATCAACAATGCAAATAGAAAAATAAACAGTACAAGCCACAGATGGAATCGTCAATGAAACTAGAACATTCCACACCCGGAGGCGGGCTTGAACTGGCTCCTTAATAATAATGTACTTTAGTATACTGAAATATGGTTGTCACAAAAGGACAAAATTTAGTTGTGTCCAATAATCGATGTTTAAAATCGAATATTTGACACCCATATGACCTACACGTTACCGTAAAGCACCTATTTGATCTATAATGTATTTCCGTTTTCTTCGGACAACATCTGCTTACACATATTACCGCTTGTATGACCAATAATAACTAACAGTAAAATACGTATGTTTTCATGTTTTACAACGTATGATTAAACTCATTTGTGCATGCACGAACTATTTATGACAACTAAGCTAACTTGTTATAACGACTAAGTTAATTTAACTCGGTATAACAACTTAGCTAACTCGGTATAACAACTTAGCTAACTCGGTATAACGACTAAGCTAAGTCGTTTAAACAGCTTAGCTAAGTCGTTTAAACAGCTTAGATATCTCGTTAAAACAACTTTGCTAAGTTGTTAAAACGACTTAGCTAACTTGTTAAAACCACTTAGCTAACTTGTTCAAACAACTTAGCTAAGTTGTTTAAACAACTTAGCTAAGTTGTTTAAACGACTTAGCTAATTTGTTATAACGACTAAGCTAATCTAACTCGTTATAACAAGTTAGCTAAGTTGTTTAAACAGTAAGCGTAGTTAACAAGTAAGCTAAGTTGTATAAACGAGCTAGCTTAGTCATTTAAACATCTTACCTAAGTTGCTTAAACGAGATAGGTAAGTTGTTTAAACGACTTAGCTAAGTCGTTATAACGGGTAAGCTAAGTTGTTAAAACAAGTTATATTAGCTAAGTCGTTATTACAAGTTAACTGAGTTGTTTAAACAAGTAAGCTAAGTTGTTAAAACAAGTTAGCAAAGTTGTTATAACCAGATAAATATGCTAAGTCGTTTAAACAAGTTAGCTAAGTCGTTATAAAGACTTAAAAATAAATCTCTACCCTGACACTAACCGGCTTCCGTACATTGCAATTGCCCAAATTTATAACTTCATTCGTAAAAAATCGTACTACTTTAACTGAAATTGAAACTTGAAATGGGGACTGTGTCAAAGAGACAACAAACAGCTCACCAAAAAGCAGACAACAGCTGAAGGTCGCCAATGGGTCTTCAATGCAGCGATAAACTGACGCACCCGAAGGCGTGCTTCAGCTAGCCCCTAAACAAAACATACTTTAGTAGTTTAGTCGCAATGGACATTAATATATACAAGAAACTAAAACTAAAAAGCATACAAGACTATCAAAGGCCGTAGCCTTCATTACATGTATACCAAATATTTCAAAATCGAGAGACCGACATTTGATTCTACCACATAATTACACTCATTTATTCGAAACATTTCAAAGTCTTACTTGCAATAGTGAATTAACATTTAAGTGCAAAAGTATAACCATTGCTTCCTATCATAACAAATTTATCATCACAGAATACAATTATCATAGTTATATATTAATATGTAAAGATATGAAACTATATGAGATCTGTTTTTATGTAATTGCATAATTTCATAATGAGAGACTTATGAGCTGCTTGAGGTAAATATAAAAAGTTAACGATTATTGGGCTAAGAGCAATATACTTTTAATAGTAAATATACAGTCAGTAATTAAGGAAAGTGTTATAGAATATACAGTGAAACCTTGCTAAACCGAATCCTGCATAAACCGAAAACCTGTATAAACCAAACATGTTCTTAAGCACCGTAATATCAAATTGTATGCGTTGTGAACCTGATTTAACAGAACATCGACCAAAACCGAACAAAATCTGAAGTCCGAAGAGGGTTTGGTTTAAATAGGTTTCATTGTATTTCTCTTATGCTTTAGGGAAAGATGCCAAGTGCCGTGTTCCGAATAAGATATCGCGACAAATAATAATTTGATAATGAGAAACCTATAAATTATTAGACACTTGAGGTATATACTAACGTTTCCGATAATTAGGCTAAGAGCAATAACACTTTTGTGAATAAAAACTGTGAGTAATTAAGTAAAGAGTTATATACAATAAATATTTCTCTTGTGCATTAGAGGAAAATGCCAAATCGTTGTTCTAAAGATATATGGCGGGGAAAACATTCGCGCAAAATTTAGTACACGGGTGTATAAAAAAATTAATAAACTGGGCAGAAACGAGATTAATTGATTGATTGTTGGTTGCTTAATGTCCAGTGGCAGAAAAGAAAAGAACAGGTTAAAAGTGGTTCCCATCCCAAACACCTCGACTAACATTTGATTTCCATAAAATGATGACAAAATATTTACTTTAACAAATTGACAAAAATGTAAAAAAAAAAAATCAAGAAATTTGAACTACACAATTTATAGGAACAATTTCATAGGTTATATAGCCATCTTGGCATACATTAATAATTATAACATATATTATGTGATTTAAACATTCCATGATCAGATTTTTAAAAAGTTGTCTCCCTTAGGTGATCTGTACCCCTTTAAATCAATATAATATCATATGAATCTTGCTTATATTCTAACAAGAACACTTAGTACTTTATTTTGGCTATTTCAAAATGACATATGTTAAAATGTGTTGTTACTTATAACAGCTGTGTGTTATTACTTGTAATACCTCTTTTGACATTAGTATGTCAAAGACAATAGTAGTTAACTGCAGCTGCACACACTTGGTCGTAACAATAAATTTATATAAACATGTCAGCATCTACAAAGCCATGTAGAAATGACAAAGAATATATATTGAATTTGCACTTTGGTTCCATGAGATTTGTTACGTATTTTAGAGGTCAACACGTATGAGCTATCACAAGAAGACATGTGTTTGAAGGATGTTGGCTCCTTTTGTTTTTGAATTTCTACCAGTTATTCGGAATCTTCTGGTTTTATCTATAGAGTGCCGCTTACCACTACTGTTTTTTCATACTTTTATTACGAACAGTTTTTTAAAGCATTTTTTGAAATAACTTCTAATTTTTGTTATTTTTTCATATTTTTTAAGAAAAAAGGTTGACAGTGTTAAAGGTAGAAAATGTGAAGAGAAAATTATTTGCCGCCAAATTTCATAGAATATATCTCGCAAGCACACTGACCCTTCATATTGTTCTGTTTTTTAAAATCCTAGCTTTGTTTATACACTATCAATAATTTTATAAACGTCTTTTTAAAAGCTTGCTCTTTTGAAACAGAGTAGCGCACAATCCTTGGTTAACAATTATAATACCCAAAATAGGAAAACAAATGTTAATTACAACATGTATCAAAATCCTGTTATGCTCAATTCTCAAATAGTGACCTGGATTCGCGCAATTACAAATCAGCACAGTATACTTTCCGACTTTTCATAATATATTCTATATAAATTATTAACATTCAATACAATACTAGTATGCACAAATCAAAACCTTACACATTTAAAACGTATATTCACAGACTAGTTATGTGTTTCTTTCTATGTGAGAAAAAAAAAACAAATACAGAACAACCATTGTAAATTTCGTGCGTCCGATGCGCTTTTCTAGATCTACCTGCTACATCAAGAATGATCAAAATAGAAAAAAAATGAAAAAAAATGATGATAGTCTACACTTTTGCAATCATTGAGTGCACGCAAAACAGAGATAAAATGTGTTGCTAAGAAGCTTAGAATGCATATATGAATTTAATAATTGATTTACAAGAGTTGTGTCCCTTAATTTAGGTTTAAAACCCATATGACCTACATATAACAATATAGCACCTATATGTTTCATACTGTATTTCTGTCTTCTAAACAACATCTGCTTACCCACATAATTATTGTTTATTTGACCAATACGAACTAACAGTAAAATACATACATACATTCCTTTCTCAATTTTATTTTAAGTATGTTTTCATGTTTAACAACGTATGATTAAACTCATTATTGCATGCATGACCTATATGACCCAAAAATAAGTTACATGTGTGTATTTAGAATAACAATAAATAAAGGAATAGGTTAAAGAGACATAAACTATGCAAATAGAAAAATAAACAGTACAAGCCACAGATGGAATCGTCAATGAAACTAGAACATTCCACACCCGGAGGCGGGCTTGAACTGGCTCCTTAATAATAATGTACTTTAGTTTACTGAAATATGGTTGTCACAAAAGGACAAAATTTAGTTGTGTCCAATAATCGATGTTTAAAATCGAATATTTGACACCCATATGACCTACACGTTACCGTAAAGCACCTATTTGATCTATAATGTATTTCCGTTTTCTTCGGACAACATCTGCTTACACCCATTACCGCTTGTATGACCAATAATAACTAACAGTAAAATACGTATGTTTTCATGCTTTACAACGTATGATTAAACTCATTATTGTATGCTTGAACTATATGACCCAAAAACATGAATGCACACAACTGTATTTAAAATTATGAATTTACAACATATGCTTCAACTTATTCGTGCATGTATCTACCACCCATAAGACCTAGTATCTACGTAGAATTGAGATTAAAAATCGTGAATGTGCCAAAGAGACAACATCCCGCTCAAAACGTAGAAAACAGCCAAAGACCACCAATGCGTTTTCAACACCACGAGCAAATTTAAATCACAGAGGCATACTTCAGCTTGCTGCTAACAATATATTTCAACAAATCGCCCGACACATATTAAAATGAACCAAAATAAAAAAAAAAAAAAACAAACAAGACGAACTAAGGCCAGAGTTTCCTGACTTGAGATAGGGGGAAAATGTGGCGGGAATAAATAAGTTTTGAGAGATCTTAACACCCCCCCCCCCCCCCCCCTTATACTCTGTGGAATAAACAAACACAGCTATACGCAGAGTAAAATGGGTACATCGTAAGTTTATGTTGTAATATACTGTATTTTATTTTTATATACTTTTAGAGACGCTCTGGTATACAAAGGGGTAGGTTTGTGTGCATGAGAAACTTGTTTAATCCTACCACCATAGTATAACCCATTGCCAAGTCTGGTTATCTGGTCTATGTGTTGTTCGTTGTTGTTTGTTATAAAAAAAAATCGGTGAGTTGGTTGTAAGTGGAAGGTGTGTTTTCTTTTAACATTAAAACGTTAAATCTCACTTCAAATGTTTGCACCTGTCCTATGTCAGGAGTCGGATGTATAGTAGTTGTAGTCTGTTTATGTAGTTCATACGAGTTTCTCGTTTCTCGCAACATTATTTATGTAAGTGCCTGTCCCAAGTCAGGAAACTGTAATTCAGTGGTTTTCGTTTGTTTATGTGTCACATATGTGTGTTTCGTTAATTTTTTTACATTAATAAGGCCGTTAGTTTTCTCGTTTGAATTGTTTTACGTTGTCTTATCGGGGCCTTCTATAGCTGACTAAGCGGTATGGGCCTTGCTCATTGTTGAAGGCCGTACGATGACCTATAGTTGTTAATGTTTGTGTCATTTTGGTCTTTTGTGGATAGTTGTCTCATTGGCAATCATACCACATCTCCTTTTTTATATAGACCGTTGGTTTTCTTGTTTGGATGGTTTTACACTAGTATTTTTTGGGCCCTATATAGCTTGCTGTTCGGTGTGAGCCAATGCTCCGTGTTGAAATCCTAATGTATGGGATTAAAGCCCGGATGTACATGTATGTATGGGATTTAATTTGCACGGCTCGTGTGACCCTTTAACCCGAACTCCTACGTCGTTCGGGTTAATTAGGTTAAAAGCCGTGCAGATTAAATCCCATATTCCGACTTGCTTGGTCAATAACTATAACTTAATTGGCATGCAAAAGTTGAATATAATAGATTATTATTTCGTTTCCAAAAGGTTATACGCAAATATTAACCTTATAACATACTATTTTTGCCCTTCGACATAAACCCGTTTGACACATGAATGATTTACATGTAGCAGATTAACAAAATACAACTGAATCTGTGCGCATGTTAAGTTGTAAAATTGACGTAAAATATCATGTGTATAACCCTTTGATCTTAGCTTAGAAATGCATACATATTTTCAGTCAGTCAAACATTTCCACTTTGTTTTGAGTCTTAAATGTATTAAATGTATTAAATGTATTAAATGCTGTTGTTCAATACAGCTGTGCACACTTTAATGTTTCACTTAAACTGACTTGCATGCATTTTTTAACATTAATTTTTTTTACGAAACTAATCGGAAAATCAGCGAGAAATTTTAGTTTTATAGTATTAACTAATTTTATTTTTCATTTTTTTCTTATTTTCCACAAACGACATATTTCAAGAATTTGAGATAAAATATTATTTTCAACCCTTGTCATGCGGGCCGTTATATTACAGCCGTACATAGACCATCGTTATTTGGCACCAATGGCGCTCCATACATTTGGAGGTCATCTTAATGCCATTTAATTCGAAGTGTATGCGCGTTTTCTCATCTGACACTACTGATTGTCATGTTTCTCACTTTTAATATTCATTTGAGCTTAAACATGTTAAATACGAACTTCAAAAATTGAAATCGGACATTATTTTTTTTTTAGGGCTGGGCTTACCTTCAAGGTCTGAAACACGGAGTCATGAGGACTGAAACCTTGACAAATAATGTAAACCCGAAGGCATATAACAACTGATCGTTTCATTATTAAAATGTGCCCAGAAAACATCTACTTCCGGTTGCAAGTCTAGCTAAAGTTCAAAATCGGAAAAAAAATCGGATTTTTCTAAAATTTGGTGCATATGACCTTCTTTAAAATGATAGTTTCACTCCCACCTAACAACAGCTGTGATAAATGTGTTCACCGGGGTCCACTCTACATGGAAAATACAGTTGAATGCTTCTATTAGCTTCCCTTGGTCTCCCAGGTCGAGAAAAAGAACGAAAAAACGTCAAAATTGACGATTTTTGCACCTGAGGACAACTTTAACCCTGGGGAAAATTCCCGCCCACCCTTTTGAATTTATGCTTTTTTGTAAACTAATCCAGGGATGCAGAGCCAGACAGTGCCAAACATATATGAAATGGAAGTTAGGGCAATGACCTAAGCTCCCCATGTTTGTGTTTCCTATGACAAGCGATCAACGGCGGGATTGGAAAGTGAAATAACTAAGAAAAATCAGTTAAATGCTTTCTTTTAAACATATCAAAAATTAACTCAATCGAGGATCAAAGAAAAAAGGGCTTTTCATGTTACAACATGTTGATATAATGTTACTTTAAACAAAGTGTTGTTATATTATATAATACTGTACTTTATTGTACATAACATTGAGAATGGAAATGGGGAATGTATCAGAGAGACAACAAACCGACCATAGAAAAAACAACAGCAGAAGGTGACCAACAGGTCTTCAATGTAACGAGAAATTCCCGCACCCGGAGGCGTCTTTCAGCTGCCCCCTAAACAAATATTAACTAGTTCAGTAATAATGCATGTACTTGAAATGAAGTCTACACGTAGATAGTTCACCTTTTCCGGACAATTCTTAAAGTTTCAGACTTCTAGAGTTTCCTCTTATTCTTGAAGCCTGTGTAGTTGAGAAGCAATAAAATTATTACTCATTTTAAAATTTTGTTAAATTGTACGAGAGGCTATAATGATTCATACCCGGGAAAATACAGATGACGTAGTTAAATAAAACGAAAACAAGTTATAAGCTCGTGGATTCTTTTTTTAGAATTATTTTCAAAATTTTGAAATGTCAACTAATAATGCACTTGTAGTACTAAGACATGTTGTGTACATGAAGAAGGTGTAAAATTTTCGTCATCCTTTATTTCTTGATTCTTTTTAACCCAGATTTATGAACGTTGTTGTGCGTTTTTGTTTCGATTTTTGTCGGTTTATGGTCAGACCCTATATCTTCTAGAAGCTTTATTTTGATGTG